>NC_064628.1:457379788-457702672 GCF_023864275.1 Schistocerca cancellata | reverse complement strand
GTTTTTCATTCAAGAAGGCACTATCCCTGGCACCCTACTAATTGTTCACCTGAAATGCCAGCAAAGCAATTCAATACTACTTTTTATGAGATGGAATATCATAAAATGTAATTACTGCACCTACAAATGGGATATTTATGACTATATACATCACTGGGAACAGACATCTATGAAACAACATTATACAAATAGGAATATCCACCTGGGAAGCAGGTGTATTTGCATATGTTTTGGTGTATATTCATCTGTGAGGCAGGCTAGGTTCCAATAAACCAGAATTCACTGTGCCACACAAGTAGGGGCAGACACAGAAACACTCAGTTCACAACAACACATCAACGACTGAGACTCTCTTGGTCTTTGAGAGAAATACAGGAAATTGCAGTCCTCCAGTGTCCACAAATTGAAACTGCACCTGCCTGTGAAGCGCGTGGTCTGTGGTAATAATTCCATGTAAAGGGGACCAGGGGTCCCCACTCGACAATCTCCAAATCTTATTAAATTGGGTGTGAAAGTTCTACATGTCTTTGATGGTTATAACCAAATTTCAGTCCAGTATCTTCAGGCCGTAATTTTTCCCGAGGGCATGCAGCTTTACTGTATGTATAAATGATGATGGCGTCCTCTTGGGTAAAATATTCCAGAGGTAAAATAGTCCCCCATTCAGATCTCCGGGCGGGGGCTACTCAAGAGGACATCATAATCAGGAGAAAGAAAACTGGCGTTATACACATCGGAGTGTGGAATGACAGATCCCTTAATCAGGCAGGTAGATTAGAAAATTTAGAAAGGGAAATGGATAGGTTAAAGTTAGATATAGTGGGAATTAGTGAAGTTCGGTGGCAGGAGGAACAAGACTTTTGGTCAAGTGAATACAGGGTTGTAAATACAAAATCAAATAGGGGTAATGCAGGACTAGGTTTAATAATGAATAAAAAATAGGAGTTCGGGTAAGCTACTACAAACAACATAGTGAACCCATTATTGTGGCCAAGATAGACACGAAGCCCACGCCTACGACAGTACTACAAGTCTATATGCCAACTAGCTCCGCAGATGACGAAGAAATTAAAGAAATGTATGATGAGATAAATGAAATTTTTCAGATACTGAAGGGAGACGAAAATTTAATAGTCATGGGTGACTGGAATTCGATATTAAGAAAAGGAAGAGAAGGAAACGTAGTAGGTGAATATGGATTGGGGGTAAGAAATGAAAGAGGAAGTCGCCTGGTAGAATTTTGCGCAGAGCACAACTTAATCATAGCTAACAATTGGTTCAAGAATCATAAAAGAAGGTTATATACATGGAAGAAGCCTGGAGATACTGACAGGTTTCAGATAGATTATATAATAGTAAGACAGAGATTTAGGAACCAGGTTTTAAATTGTAAGACATTTCCAGGGACAGATGTGGACTCTGACCACAATCTATTGGTTATGAACTGTAGATTAAAACTGAAGAAACTGCAAAAAGGTGGGAATTTAAGGAGATGGGACCTGGATAAACTGACTAAACCAGAGGTTATACAGAGTTTAAGGGAGAGCATAAGGAAACAATTGACAAGAATGGGGGAAAGAAATACAGTAGAAGAAGAATGGGTAGCTTTGAGGAATGAAGTAGTGAAGGCAGCAGAGGATCAACTAGATAAAAAGACGAGGGCTAGTAGAAATCCTTGGGTGACAGAAGAAATACGGAATTTAATTGATGAAAGGAGAAAATATAAAAATGCAGTAAATGAAGCAGGCAAAAAGGAATACAAATGTATCAAAAATGAGATCGACAGGAAGTGCAAAATGGCTGAGCAGGGATGGCTAGAGGATAAATGTAAGGATGTAGAGGATTATCTCACTAGGGGTAAGATAGATACTGCTTACAGGAAAATTAAAGAGACCTTTGGAGAAAAGAGAACTACTTATGAAAATCAAGAGCTCAGATGGAAACCCAGTTCTAAGCAAAGAAGGGAAAGCAGAAAGGTGGAAGGAGTATATAGAGGGTCTATGCAAGGGTGATGTACTTGAGGGCAATGTTACAGAAAGTGAAGAGGATATAGGTGAAGATGAAATGGGAGATATGACACTGCGTGAAGAATTTGATAGAGCACTGAAAGACCTAAGTCGAAACAAGGCCCCGGTAGTAGACAACATTCCATTAGAACTACTGACAGCCTTGGGAGAGCCAGTCCTGACAAAACTCTACCATCTGGTGAGCAAAATGTATGAGACAGGTGAAACCCCTGGGACTTCAAGATGAATATAATAATTCCAATCCCAAAGAAAGCAGATGTTGACAGATGTGAAAATTACCGAACTATCAGTTTAATAAGTCACGGCTGCAAAATACTAACACAAATTCTTTACAGACGAATGGAAAAACTTGTAGAAGCCAACCTTGGGGAAGATCAGTTTGGATTCTGTAGAAATATGGGAACACGTGAGGCAATACTGACCCTACGAGTTATCTTAGAAGAAAGAATAAGGAAAGGCAAACCTACATTTATAGCATTTGTAGACTTAGAGAAAGCTTTTGACAATGTTGACTGGAATAATCTCTTTCAGATTCTGAAGGTGGCAGGGGTAAAATACAGGGAGCGAAAGGCTATTTACAATTTGTACAGAAACCAGATGGCAGTTATAAGAGTCGTGGGACATGAAAGGGAAGCAGTGATTGGGAAGGGAGTGAGACATTGAGCAAGCAGTAAAGGAAACAAAAGAAAAATTTGGAGTAGGTATTAAAATACGTGGAGAAGAAATAAAAACTTTAAGGTTCACCGATGACATTGTAATTCTGTCGGAGACAGCAAAGGACTGGGAAGAGCAGTTGAACGGAATGGACAGTGTCTTGAAAGGAGGATATAAGATGAACATCAACAAAAGCAAAATGAGGATAATGGAATGTAGTTGAATTAAGTCAGGTGATGCTGAGGGAATTAGATTAGGAAATGAGACACTTAAAGTAGTAAAGGAGTTTTGCTATTTGGGGAGCAAAATAACTGATGATGGTCGAAGTAGAGAGGATATAAAATGTAGACTGGCAATGGCAAGGAAAGCGTTTCTGAAGACAAGAAATCTGCTAACATCGAGTATAGATTTAAGTGTCAGGAAGTCGTTTCTGAAAGTATGTTTATGGAGTGTAGCCATGTATGGAAGTGAAACATGGACGATAACTAGTTTGGACAAGAAGAGAATAGAAGCTTTTGAAATGTGGTGCTACAGAAGAATTATAAAGATTAGATGGGTAGATCACATAACTAATGAGGAGGTATTGAATAGAATTGGGGAGAAGAGGAGTTTGTGGCACAACTTGACTAGAAGAAGGGATCGGTTGGTAGGACATGTTCTGAGGCATCAAGGGATCACCAATTTAGTACTGGAGGGCAGTGTGGAGGGTAAAAATCGTAGAGGGAGACCAAGAGATGAATACACTAAGCAGATTCAGAAGGATGTAGGTTGCGGTAGGTACTGGGAGATGAAGAAGCTTACACAGGATAGAGTAGCATGGAGAGCTGCATCGAGCCAGTCTCAGGACTGAAGAGCACAAAAACAACAACATCTTCAGGGGTTGAATTTTTAGGGGCTTTTAAGAGAGGCTACTCACCTTCGCATCATGTATGAAGGTGCAGTTGTGCCAAGTTTGTTAGGCTTTTTTAAAAGTTCTAGCACACATTTCATCATTTGCTTAACATACATGGCAACTTTTTATTCTGAATCACACCATGGCAAAAATTTTGGTTTTAGCCATACCTGAATGTAGATACAAGCCTCCAAAGTTAAAAAATTCGTATTGCTATTCTGAGAGCCAAGATTTGACTGACCACTGCTACTTTTCATATGAACCAATCACACCAAAACTTCAGAGGGTTATTTCTAACTATGTTGTCTATATATGGATCAAATTTAACTAACATTGGATGCCTAAAAGAAAAGATATGCATCTGCAAAGTTGGCCAAAATCTTCTATATGTAAATTTTAGGGTATTTTTGGTGGACAATATCTCAGTTTCGTCTTTTTCAATCCTCTTTTTCTTGCCACAGCTTGAAAGAGCATGCTTTAAGCTTTCTAAGCTATATTGTTTAATTTCTGGATCTAGCATATTGATGGGTAAGAATACATTTCAAAAGTTATTATTTTAGCACTTCAAAAAGATTGAAAAGTGAAATATTTTGCTCATTAAGTCCCTCAGTTAATTTTTTTGGAGTATATACATTAGTTTCAAACATTGATTTAACATATGCCACAAACGAATTATAATACACAACACAGCAAATTTGTAAAAAGAAAAAAAAAAGAAAAATAAAATAAAAAACAAACACTAAAGAGTCAGTTCCATTTTTGGTTAAATAGTTTACAATTTTGTTGAGGAAAACTGTATTGTTTTCCTGTTGATGATGGTGATTGTGCTTCTAATGCCATGAAAATATGTTGCTCAGGAATCCAGCAGGTGTCTTTAGCAGCTGGCCAGTGTAAGGAACGAGCAGAACTGTGTGGGTGCATATAGCTGATGAGGACGTCATCTTGTTCATGTGAAATACGCTATTAAGTTTATTTGAAAGGCATGGACAGCAATGGTATCATAATCGAGACAGTCGCTGATCATACAAATGCTAATACTCTGATATTCTTTACCACCAAAATAGATAACAAATACTTGTAATGTGGCCTGATTAATCTCCCAATGAAATCCTTGCACAGCATCTTTAACAACAAATGAATAATTCTCATCAAAATACATCAATATAATTAATTCATTTTCTGCAAGATTTCTTTTTAACTGCTTAAGATATAAACGTTAGTGTTTTGTCACAAGGTGCTGACTTCTTAAACCGGTAATTTTCAAAATCACTGTCTCCATGAAATCTTCAATAGTTCTCCGACATGTCTCCAATGTGTGTCTGTCAGTATGGACCTATTGTTGGTATTACGGTGTTTCTTCAGGGTCATAGTCTTTAAAAGCATGTTCAAGAAAAGACTCTAGTTGTATTTTTGCTGGACATTCCTCACAACATTGCAGCAGACAGTCTTTTGATTCCAAACTGCATACAGTTTTTTTTTTCTCAAAACCTTGTAGTCTTCTTGGATGGATGTTTGTGGAGTCAATGTTATTTTGACATTTTGATGAATTGTAAATAGACATATTGAACGTGATCCAGAAGCACCAACTGTAGTACACCAGTACACCATTTCAACCTAAACTCACTAAATTTTGAGAAGCTCAGTTGATTACCAGATTGCTTACAATAAGCAATGAACATTTCTTTTGGGTTTCAAAGGAGCAGATGTTTCTGCTTGTGAATCTTTTTCTCATGTATTTTTACTAGAACACAATCCTTTTAGTCTGGGCACAAATAAGAAAACTTGACATCTCCAAAAAAAGTATGGACATTTTGTTTTACTTCATCGTTGAGCTTTTTCCTTTTTTGGTTTGCATGTGTAGCCAAAATCCCATCTTCTATCTTTAGTTTGCTAGACTTCTTCTCCATTTTAGTCGATACAGCAAGTTCTTTAGCTGTTTTTTCAATAGTCCAGCTATTTGGGGTCAGGTTCAAAATTTGAACTTTACTGCAATTTCTTGAAGCCTGAAGCTTAAGATTAAATTCTTCCGTTAAGATATCCATAGCTTTAAATTTTTGGCACCCTTCCATTTGTATTTGAGCAATATCTACTTGGCTCACACCATCAGCTGTGGCAATTACCTAAGTAATGCTACCCTGGGCTTTCAGAACTTTGCACTTTATGTATCCCATGGAATCCCTTTTGCTGATCCTTTGAACCTTTAATGGTGACTCTCCAAGTGATGATAATGAAGTATTGGCAGTAAAGCAAGCATCAACAACATCCATGTCTACAGTGGATGGTAATTCTTGCTTATCCTGGTGGGACAATTCTTTTTAGCCACTTCTTGCCTACATTTGGTACAGATTTTCTGACCAGGTTTGAAAACATTACTCAATAACTCCAACCTATTAGACATTGGTCGCTGCTGTTAAAAAGCCCTCTTGGTTACATGTCTTTCTTTACCAAATGGGTTGCAGCAAGTCTTCTGAGGGGGAGGGGGGGGGGGAAGTGAAATTTTGACATCAACAAGGAATTATGGTATGCACAAACTTAGCATCATCAGTAAAATCAAGCCAAGACCTATGTCATAGAAGCTCCTTGTCCATTGGTGACATTTCCTTAACTGATTGTAGTTGACTTTTGTCATAATAGACTGATGATAACTAATGACAATCAGCTCCTTCTGATCCACCAAAGCAGCTGGGTGAAGGGGTCTCTTGGTTCATTTCATACAATAGTTTATTAATCTATAACAAGCAATTTTGAAAGCTTATGAATATCCAGGTTTGAAGCATAGAAGATTCAGTCTTGTTTGTACATAAAATATACAAATTAGGCCATCAAAACATATTGTTTTAGTGCTTACCTTCAGCTACAACAATGATTATTGATTATTCAAACACTCAGTACTCAACACTATGACTGTAGTGTCAACACCAAAGATTACCCCTCGCAGGAGACTGACACAGTGAATATTGCCAATAATGAAAACAACAACTGAAAGAGGTATGTCAGCAAAGTATCACTGCTGTGAGGATAGGGCCTTAAAAAACTATTGCACTTTATAATGCTGATGGAAACTGAGGAACAATGCATAAATACACCACCATGCATTGTAGGGTTCAAACATTCTAAACAACATAACATTCCATTATGATCATCTAGATTTTCTGATCTTAAGAGCATTTACTGAAATTTTATTATATTTATGTTCTATGGTATAAAATAATGTAAAAACACTTGTTAGCACAGTTACATACCCTAAACTGCAGGTAAATCTTGCACTATTAAAAGACACTACAATTACACATTTTTTATTTACAACTTCAAGTTGTACTAAGTATTTACTGACAATCCATTTTCCCTACTTTTTGATAGGTATTCTTACTCATCAATATAGAAGGTCCAAAAATTAAACAATATAGCTTTGAAAGTTTAAAGCATGCTCTTTCCAACTTTTGTAAGGAAAAGAGGATTGAACAAGACACAGTTGAGATATTTCCCCTCAAAAATACCCTAAAATTTGCATCTAGAAGATTTTGGCAAACTTTGTGGATGCTTATTGTTGTGACTCGCCGATCTTTCAAAGTGCCACCGCACAGTTACACGCGTCCTCTACATGCGGCGCTGTCTGCCAGCCATGGAGCAGCAGTGCCACCTAAGTGGCCAGCCAGCCAGCGGCCGCTAGACTTGGACTCAGTGCTGATTTGACTGTTACAGTGTACACACGTCTTACTTTGTTTACTTGATCTGTGACTTACATGTATTGTGTTGTCCTTGAAATATATTTGTTCAACTTGACGTTATAACGCGTTTCTTTTCTTCTAGGCATCCAATGTTAGTTAAATTTGATTAATATGTAGACATTTAGGTATGAATAACCCTCTGAAGTTTTGGTGTAATTGGTTCATATGAAAAGTAGCAGCAGTTCTGGAGGCTTGTATCTATGTTTAGGTGTGGCTAAATCCCAAATTTTTGCCATGGTGTGATTCAGAATAAAAAGTTGTCATGTATGCTAAAGCAAATGACCAAATGTGTGCTAGAACTTTTAAAGAAGCCTAACAAACTTGGCACAACTGCACCTGCGAAGGTGAGTAGCCTCTCTTTAAAGCCCCTAAAAATTCAACCCCTGATGATACTGGACTGAAATTTGTTATAACCATCCAAGACCATATAGAACCTTCACACCAAATTTCATTAGATTTGGAGATGGTCGAGTGGGGACACTTCTTAATATTGGTCCCTTTGAAGTGGAATGACCCGTAAACTACCAATGTCTATATTAGCTGCACTGCCCCACACGGATATACAATAGGAAATGTGCAGGATAAATTAGACCATACCACATTTTTAGTAAAGTGTCTTGATCAATAGTTTGTGACATTTTTCGCATGAGAAATATATTTGTGCTAATTTTTTGAGAAATTTTATTTATATGAGCCTCCCATGTCATGAAACTGTCCACCATCAATTCCAGGAACTTCCTGTAATTTACTTCTGAAATACATGAGTCCCTGAACTTGATATCATTTGCTTTGACTGCCCTGTTTGCTTGTATTCTCATGAAAGTTGTTTTGCTTCCATTTATAGAAAAGTTGCATCTTCCAAAATATTTGTATGCCTCATCCATCTCTAAACATATCTATGTTTTAAGGTGACTGGTAGAGATATGTAATCATGAAACATAATCACTGTCTTATTTATGGCTTCTGGTGTGTCATTTACATAGAGAATAAATAGTGATGGTACCAATACTGAGCCTAGTGGTACACGTGTTTTACCTCTATGAATGTTGAAACCAAATTTTTGAATCTGTTGCCCTTTTTATGTTTTATCTCTACATATTGTTGTCCATTTTTAGTAATATTGTTTGCTGTGCCTCTTATGCCTTGTGTTGTTGTTGTGGTCTTCAGTCCTGAGACTGGTTTGATGCAGCTCTCCATGCTACTCTATCCTGCGCAAGCTTCTTCATCTCCCAATACGTACTGCAGCCTACATCCTTCTGAATCTGTTTAGTGTATTCATCTCTTGGTCTCCCTCTACGATTTTTACCCTCCATGCTGCCCTCCAATACTAAATTGGTGATCCCTTTATGTCTCAGAACATGTCCTACCAACCGATCCCTTCTTCTTGTCAAGTTGTGCCACAAACTCCTCTTCTCCCCAATGCTATTCAATACTTCCTCATTAGTTACGTGATCTACCCATCTAGTCTTCAGCATTCTTCTGTAGCACCACATTTCAAAGGCTTCTATTCTCTTCTTGTCCAAACTAGTTATCGTCCATGTTTCACTTCCATACATGGCTACACTCCATACAAATATTTTCAGAAACGACTTCCTGACATTTAAATCTATACTCGATGTTAACAAATTTCTCTTCTTCAGAAATGCTTTCCTTGCCATTGCCAGTCTACATTTTATATCCTCTCTACTTCGACCATCATCAATTATTTTGCTCCCCAAATAGCAAAACTCCTTTACTACTTTAAGTGTCTCATTTCCTAATCTAATTCCCTCAGCATCACCTGACTTAATTCGACCGCATTCCATTATCCTCGTTTTGCTTTTGTTGATGTTCGTCTTATATCCTCCTTTCAAGACACTGTCCATTCCGTTCAACTGCTCATTGGCGAACCTTAAAGTTTTTATTTCTTTTCCATGGATTTTAATACCTACTCCAAATTTTTCTTTTGTTTCCTTTACTGCTTGCTCAATATACAGATTGAATAACATCGGGGAGAGGCTACAACCCTGTCTCACTCCCTTACCAACCACTGCTTCCCTTTCATGTCTCTCGACTCTTGTAACTGCCATCTGGTTTCTGTGCAAATTGTAAATAGCCTTTCGCTCCCTGTATTTTACCCCTGCCATCTTCAGAATGTGAAAGAGATTATTCCAGTCAACATTGTCAAAAGCTTTCTCCAAGTCTACACATGCTAGAAACGTAGGTTTGCCTTTTCTTAATCTAGCTTCTAAGATAAGTCGTAGGGCCAGTATTGTCTCACGTGTTCCCATATTGGTTTAATTTTTCTATGGTGGCATAACATACATGACAACTTTTTATTCTGAATCACACCATGTAAAAATTTAGTGGCATACACAATCAAACACCTTTGATAGGCCTAGAAATAGACTACAAACTTGTTTCTGTTTGGAATCAATGGAAAACCAACTCAAAATTCCCACATGAGTGAAAACTATGAACTTTCTCAAACATAAAATATGGAACTGTTGCATCACCTTTCTAGTTACCTGACCTGTCACTTTTAACTTCGTCTTATTCTGAAGATTAAGAAACACATTAGTGGGACATCTGCTACAACATTCAGGAAGGAGCACTAGAAGAGGGAAACAGTAGAATCAGACTAATATTATAAAATATAAAACAGAATATAGAAAATGTTGGGAGTAATAGTTACAGAGAGAAGAAAAGATTTTCATAACACAGAGAAAGATGGAGGATAACATTCAATAAGTTGAAATTTTCATTCATTCATTCACATATCGTGTACTGTAAATCGTATCATAAAGATGACTCTTCAGGAATGTGGAACACATGAGGTTATACATTAATAAGCAAAAGAAGCCACAGCAGACTAATAAGTTGTGGCTAGCACTCACACTGATATTATGGAAATCATGTCAAAATTACTTTGTGTATATGAATATAATAGAGGGAAACATTCCACGTGGGAAAGATATATCTAAAAACAAAGATGATGAGGCTTACCAAACAAAAGCACTGGCAGGTTGATAGACACACAAACAAACACAAACATACACACAAAATTCAAGCTTTCACAACAAACCATTGCTTCATCAAGAAAGAGGGAAGGAGAGGGAAAGACGAAAGGATGTGGGTTTTTAGGGAGAGGGTAAGGAGTCATTCCAATCCCGGGAGCGGAAAGTCTTACCTTAGGGGGAAAAAAAGACAGGTATACACTCGCACACACACACACACATATCCATCCGCACATACACACACAGAAATGTCTGCTTGTGTCTGTGTATGTGCGGATGGATATGTGTGTGTGTGCGAGTGTATACCTGTCCTTTTTTCCGCCTAAGGTAAGTCTTTCCGTTCCCGGGGTTGGAATGACTCCTTACCCTCTCCCTTAAAACCCACATCCTTTCGTCTTTCCCTCTCCTTCCCTCTTTCCTGATGAAGCAACGGTTTGTTGCGAAAGCTTGAATTTTGTGTGTATGTTTGTGTTTGTTTGTGTGTCTATCGACCTGCCAGCGCTTTTGTTTGGTAAGTCTCATCATCTTTGTTTTTAGTTAGTTTGTGTATATTATGATAAAAACAGCTACGTTAAAAAAAATCCACTGGTACTCTTATGCAACTTAACTGCTGTTTTAGAAATATTTCAAACAAAGCATGTATGTAACAACACTCTACTATCAGTTGACTGGTAAAGTCAAGATCTGTTTCACATATTAAACATTAGAGTTATGCAGAATTTACAGCCTGGGGTCCAAGGACTCTGATAAATTATAAAAGGAGTATCTAAGGAGAGGTATTATTGTACTTTCTTTTGTATGTCTGGGGATTTTAAATATCCTGCCTGATGTCTGTTGGTCACTGCTTATCGAATTTTGCACCAGAATAAAAAATTCCATTCTAAATCCTAAACAGCAAACCATAATCTATATGGACTTTATTGTTACTTCTAGTATTGTGGTTGTCATTTTTATATTCAATCATAAACTCATTCTTGTTGTTAACGCCAAATACCATTATGGAGTGTCTGGCACATAAGTCTAAGAATCCCTTGGCTCCAGAGAGGCTTCTGCATTCTTGTTGTTAACTCCAAATACCATTATGAAGTGTTTGGTGTATAACTCTAAGAATCCCTTGGTTCCAGAGAGGCTTCTGCAAGATGTTCAGTTGTTTTATTTTTACACAATTTAGTAGAAAAAATGATTTGTTGACTTTAGCAGCATTGCCCCAGAAGATTATGTAAGAGGACAGAATTGAACAAAAGTGTGTAAAGTATGCCAGCAATACTTTCTCAAGGTCAAAATAGTGAGAAATATTTCTGAGTGCAAAGCTGTTAGTTGTGAAACAGCTATAAGTCTGTTAAATTAACTAAAAGGTGTTAAAAGTGACAAGCATGTTATTTGGAGAGAATCTGGACCCATTTATCCTGCAACATAAAGATAGATTTAAGATTTTTTTACCTCTCAATGATTTAACAGTTCCATCACCTATCACTTGCATGTGGTGGAACAATATTGGCGTTAGTAGATAATAAAAAAAGCAGCAGCATTTACTGTCATTATACTGATATTTTTGTTGTTATTGTCTGGTTACCTAGATTGGAGAGGGGTGTTAAACACTCAGTTCCAGATTCTATTTGACTGTATTATTTTATACCCAGTATCACAAGGCACTGTTTTATTTATTTATTCATTTATTTCTTCTTTGCCGTTGGACTCCAAGTGATAATTTTCACCGGAGAGCATAGGGTGCATCATAATTTTATATATATATCAAATGTACAGTAAAGAAAATAAGTAAGTGTAATTCTGTACTTTTAAATTCTGGAAACATATGGGTCTGATGTATATCTTGCAGTGTATTATTTAACAGAAATAACATTTCATTCATTATGCTGTTAAAGTATTGTTTAATTTTCTCATCAGTTCTTAATTATTCATGTAGCCTACTCCATAAATAAGGAGGACTTCTGTTTCATTTTATAAGGCATTACATCAGTTATTATAAATATATTGTCACAGTTTTTTCTCACTGTAAGTTATGTTGTTGTTCCTTGTCTTCAACGTATGTGAAATATTGTTTCACTGAATATAGCCAATACAAAAATCTTAATAAATTCAAAAGCAATGGAGCATCAGATACAGCTATCATTTAGGATGCTAAAGTTTTGCTTTCTTTTTAAGAATTCATTAATTACACATTTCAATATGTTTATCTGTAATAATATAAATAATTACAGAGAACCTTTCTGCATCGCATGATTTATATCGGGCGCCATAATTTTGAAGACCAGCAAGCCATTACACAATTATTTGAGGCAACAATAAAAACAATTAATGGTGGATACTGTGATGAGCCTCTTACTGGATTGTTTTTGTGGTATAATGACTACTTCATCCATGTTCTTGAGGTGAGCCCGAAAAGTAAACATATGAAAGAATCTCAATGTACGATTGAAGAGTTGTGTACTGTGTTATTACTAGACAATATTACAATTTTGATGAAAGAGTAATGCGATCTAGTTCTTGGATTTATTTCAGTCGTGGTGTGCAGGGTACTAAGAGTAAGATTACCAATTCATACATTTTTTATTGTACACTAATTTGTAGGAGTCTTACTTAACAAATTAGAAGATTGCAAGGGAGAAGAATTCAGGGAGCAGTCTATTGCTTGAGATCATAAATCATTGTTGACAATCATATCTCATCTCCATTGTTAATGAAGTTAACTTGTACCTGTTAGATATGTGGTGCATAAAAGAAGCTTTCAGGGATGTGGCCTGTCTTTCTCGTGATATTGAAGTACTCATTGTCTTCTTGTTATGATGTACTATGAAAAGTGAGAATCTATATGATAAAAAAAAAAAAGTTCTTTCAACTTCTACGTACTGTGTGTTTGTGTGTGGTCCCTGCCATTTTTCTAAAGAAGATTTTACAAGATATGGGCTCAGGATCAACGGTCCTCAGTGACATGAAGTGAAGGTACCATCTAGATAACAAGACAGGTTGGAAGATCATTCAAAACACTGAGAAATTGTCAGTACTGAATTTTTCTTCCCTTTTGTGGATTGCAAAGAGGATTTGTAAATGATATTATGGAAGCAGTGTGAAAGTCATAGATGTGACTGAACTGACAAAAATAAGTGGGAAAGTTTTCTTACTGCATGATATATTTACAGTGAATAAGTAAATGGTCAAATATCATGGATGAGTAAGAAATCAGATTGTTGAATAAAGATAATTACCACAACTATTCTCAGAGAACTAAGGGAACTTCATGATTAAACATTCTTGGTGTGCAATCGACCATGGAATGTGAAATACATTTACAGCGGACGAACGAAAAGCAAAACGAAAGGGCGTGGGAATTCTACTAACAACAGTAGATGATAATTCACTTGATGGTAAACAAGACTGCAAAATTGCAAAAGAAATATGGGTACATTGACAGCATCTTTTACACATTTTGATTTGTGGCATAGAATGTTTGTGCTAAAGGAAAAAAACAAATGATGTGGAAATGTTCAAAGGGGATGAAGCCATGGCAAAAGCCAGCATGATAACAGTCATGGCAATTATGAAAAAAACATATGAGCATGGTTCACAATGTTTTTGTTGTGAAGAGCATGGACATTTTGGAAAATATTACCTGTAGTTTGGTGATCACATTTTAAACAATGAGCAATCAAAATGTGAAAATGAGGCAGACAAAAATCTGCAAATGTAACTACTAACAAAAGTGTGTTACTGACACCAAGGCATAGTAGTACAAAATTTCATCCTACAAATGAGTTAACTGTGACCATGTTGTACACTGATGCATATTCACCTGCGACAGACATTATTTTCTGAGAAAACAAATGAAACGAAGCATGGATTTTGGACAGTGAACTAACAGACCACATGACTTACCAGCGTGAAAAATTCATCACTTTCACCAAATATGAAGAGTCAACAAAAGTAGCTGGTGGTGAATATTTGCAAAGTTCTGGTTTTCACATTGTACGCATATACCTATCAGAAGAATGAGGAGGATAAATAGTCATCTTGCACTGTACATTGTACATTCCAGACGTCATGTATCAGTCCCTCAGGCAACCGATAAAAAAGTGATTGTATCTTAAATAAAAGTTGGAGCTAGAATTGTGAGACAAAATGGGAAAATAACTGTGAAGGCTTCAGTCCCTAAGGCAACCAATAAAAGAGTGATTGTATCTTTAATAAAAGCTGGAGCTAGAATTGTGAGACAAAATGGGCAAATAACAGTCTGTACTAGATAAGTGATGATAACTCCAGTATTTCAATGTATGGATGTGGCCCTGCCACAAATCTTGCCAGTAGTCAGGAAATGGATTTATGGCACTGAACGCTGGGCCATTTTCATGTTGATAAAGCTAAGAAACAGTCAGATGTAATGCAAACTCTCAAAGCATCAAATGACTGGACAAATCAGTTCAACTGTGTGTATGCTGAAAACAAGATGAAAGCTAAACCTTTCGCCAAACAGACTAAAAACAGAACAAATGAACTGCTGTGTTTCATACACAGTGATGTAATGTGTGTCTCTGCCTCCTAAACATTTGGTGGAACGAAATATGATGCCTCCATTGTATACTACACTACCAGTTCTTCAAAATCTTGTCTTGTTTTTGAACCTTTTCCCATGACAATGTTGAAGTCTCCACATATAACATTCCTATGTCAATTTTGAAGTCTCCGTATATAACAATGTTTTTCTTCATATTCATTCTTAGTAAGTTAGTAATTTTGTTTTTCAGAAAGATACTAATCTCGCCACCTGGTGATCTGTACACACAAAGATTGTATGTCATGTGTAACTACATTAGTAATTTCGAAGTCTTTGTCTCTAGTTATGTGTTAACTAACATTTTTACTGTTTACAGGCTTTAGGAGATTTCCTGTTTTAATGTATACAGAAATTCCGCCACCTTTATGTTTAGATCTAAAGAGGTAACTACAAGGGGATTTCAATAAGTAATGCAACACATTTTTTTCTTCTCAGCCAGTTTCAGTTGAAAAAATAAAGAATATGTTGTGGGACACTGTGGAATATTCCCACTTCAGCCCCTGCAATTTCATAAGTACCAACACGTGGTGGCGCAATATGTAGCCTTCAAAAATGGCATCCGTAACAGAGGTGTGTTCCAAAATAGAGAGCTGCCATTTTGAGTTTGTTAGGCAGAAAACAAGAATATCACAGATACTCATAAGTGTTTGCAGAATGTCTACAGGGATGTAGCAGTGAATAAAAGCAAAATGAGTCATTAGGCAAGGCATCTGTCATCATTGCAACGAGGTCACACAAACCTGTCCGATTTGCTGCGTGCCATCTGGCTGCACATAGCTGTGACTCCTGCAACATTTGAACGCACGTACACTGTCAGTCGAGTTTTTCGATGGCTCAGGCCTCATTGCACAACTGGATGTCTTTATTTGTTGTGCTGACTTACTTGTCCACCAGTTGGGGTACTCGAGTTTGCTTACTGGGTTCCTCACTGTCTAACAGAAAATCATAAAGAGCAATGGACATCTGTGCAGAATTGCTTGTGTATTATAAGGCTTATTATGACAATGTTTTGTCGAACATCATCATAGGTGATGAAACATGGGTTCATCACTTCGAACTTGAAACAAAATGGCAGTCCATGGAGTGGTAGGTACCACACCACCTCTCCTCCAATGAAAAAGTTCAAAGCCAAACCCTCAGTTGGTAAAATCATGGTGACAGTCTTCTGGGACTCTGAAGGGGATATTCTGTTTGGTGTCCTCCCTCATGGTGCAACTCTGAAGAGTTTGTGCTACCCTCAAGAAATTGAAGAAATGGCTTCAGTGTGTTTGTTGCCACAAAAATGCAAATGAACATCTCCTTCTCCATGACAATGCAAGGTTTCACACAAGTCTGTGCAGCTGATAGGAGCTTAAAAAACTTCATTCGACTGTTCTTCCTCATCCACCCTACAGCCCAGATCTCACACTTTCTGACTTCCATCTGTCTTGTCCAGTGAAGGATGCTCTCTGTGGGAAGCATATGTGGATGAGGGGGTGATTCTTGATGTAGCAAGATGTGGCTCTGATGACTACCAGTAGAGTGATACCATGCAAGCATACAGGTCTTCCCAGTAAGATAGCTTAAGGCCATTACATTGAACAAATACTGTGTTTAAAAATAAGGTTTTGTAGCAAAAAGAGTGGGAAATAATATGGTGTATTGGAATCCTGAATAAAACCAGCGTGCTTTCATTAAAAAATGTTGCATTACTTATTGAACATACTTCATAGATAAGGTGTAATCTTTTATGGTCAGATTATCTATATGACTTTCAGTTAGCTCATGTTCGCTGATGGGTAATATGTCTGACTGTACTTCACTTTGGAATCTTGCTGCTTCTAGTTGTGTATTATCAGTGTATGAGATATTCTGATGGAAGTATTCTCATGTAATTTTTCTTTTCCTGACCTACATGTTGTAATATCCTTATCCGAATGCTTAACTGGTAGCATTGAAATGCACTCTTTGAAGTACCAACATTTTATTACAAGAACCAAACTAAATACAACTTCTGAGAATAAAGTCCACACAACATGAGAACAACAATGTATTGAGAAGCAGGGAAGACTAATAACAACACAGTCCTGTGAGTTGGGACTCATCCATAGCCCACGGATGAGTAGCAAGATGCTGTAACAATGTGGTCCCACAAAGCGATGAACCTAAAGGCAGTCACATATGAATACTGCAAAGTGGTGGCCTCAGGAGCAGCTGACAGAAATGTAGCAGCAGACATGATTCACAGTGAGGCAACACCTTTGTGGAAGTGGCAGTGGCAGCAGCAGGCGGGGTCTGCAGCTGAGACCTGTTGCAGAGACTTGGAGCAGCTATTGGTTGGTTGGAGCCTGGAACATAATTGTGTTTCAAAGCATGGAGTGCTGACCTAAGTAGTTGTATGTGGAAGGATACATACGCAGTGTCATGTGGACACATTACCATGTTCACATAAGTGTGACCTGTGACCACAGTGCTGTGTGCAGCAACTTAAATGCTATGTTGTGGCAAGGCAGGTGCTGCCGACCACTATGGAACCTGCAGGCGGTTTGACTGTGCACAGTACCATGACTATTTACAAAAGACCTCTGAGATGAAGCAGTGGCTGTTCCTAACCTACAAAGCATAGACTGAAGTGTTGTTGCCAAATATGCATGGGCCCAGCCCTGCAAATATCATACCTTTGCGCCCATAACAAGGGATGGTGCAACTGTCTCCAAGAAGTGCAGCACTCAAGGGAGGAGGCACAACACAGCTGCCGGCATCAACTGTCCACCAACTGGAATGAAACAACACAAACAGTCATTGGGTAAGCACATGCCTGAGAACTGACCAACAAGTTACTGAATATTGTATTCTTGCATTCTACAAGCAAGGAGTAGAACCAAAAATCTATGCATGAAAGGAACACCAGAATTGTCATTAACATTTGAATAAAAATGCAAGATACAACTAAAAAGACTGCTGATCATTCAGTGCAGGACCATTGGCATTGGATACCCAGTAACATCCAAATGCTCAGCACAAGGCACATGAATATACTAAATCAAACTGCTAACCAACAACAAAAAATTAATCCCAACAAAACAAACTTGCAGTGTCTGTGTGTGGGAACAGTGACTGACCTCTGTTGCAGGTAGAAACTGGAAAGGGCCAGGTGATGGCAGGCCTTTCAGCAAAACTGCCATGAAGGCACAACCCATGGCTCAGAAGAACATATGATGGGGTCAGCAGCACAAGTGGAAATGCTGAGACCAGCGGTAAGGAATGCTTTGACCAGTGGTAGAGCCGGCACCAGCAGTGGAAGCAGCTGTATTTGCGGCTGCAGTGACACCAATGGGGCTGACTGCGCTGGCTGAAGGAATGACAGAGTTGGTAAGGGGACCAGCTGTAGCAGAGCCAGCAATGAACACACTGATAAGACAGTTGGCATTGGTACCGACAGGGCTGACTGGAATAGGGCAGGCAGTGAGAAGACTGCCAAACAGACTGACGTCATTGCAGACAGACTTAGCAATGACTGGAGGGCAAATTGGGACATGGCCGACAATATCCAGACTGAGCACAGGGCTGGTGTCATTGGTGACAGGCTTGGTGACAACAGGAGGGCCAGCTGGGACAGAGCCGCCTCCCAATGGGATTACACGCAAGGGCTGGGCTGAGAGCAGCGGAACTACTGTCATAGAACTCAGCGAAAAAGAAACTGAATGCTGCATGATACAACAATATTGGAAATAACCTGAGTGGCAAGGTCCCTGCTTGCCACACACAAAATTAATTGATGCTGAGACTGTTCAGAAACATGACCACGTGAATGCAGAAGGGAAGAATGTTGTTGAGGAACACACTTGAATACTGTGGGGGAAACAGTCCACCAGTAACCAAAAAGTCGGTACACATTCAGCATGAATGGAAACAACTGCCCGCATCTCGTGGTCGTGCGGTAGCGTTCTCGCTTCCCACGCCCGGGTTCCCGGGTTCGATTACCGGCGGGGTCAGGGATTTTCTCTGCCTCGTGATGGCTGGGTGTTGTGTGATGTCCTTAGGTTAGTTAGGTTTAAGTAGTTCTAAGTTCTAGGGGACTGATGACCATAGATGTTAAGTCCCATAGTGCTCAGAGCCATTTTTTTTTAAACAACTGTCACCACCAAATTGCACATCTACCCATCTACCAATGAGTCATTGTTGTTGTCCTGCAGATGAGAATCTTGGAAAAAAAACCTAACAACAGAAAAGAAAGATTTGTGCTCCCATTCTTGCAGTAAAGTGAGCTCTGCATTTAGGGTTGCCATAATCCAAGGACGAAAATCAAGGACAAAATTCGGTGATTATAAAGATGTGGTTGAAACATGGACCGATATGTTGTGCAGGTGACCATTGGTTTGCATTTCAGTTGAATCTTTGCCATTACTTTACAGTGGTAATTATGAAGAGGTGGTTGAAAACTATTGCCAGAAAATAAAATTGTGGGAGACTTGGTTTTTAAACACATACAGTTGAGTAATCTGATCAATTATAATACTCATTTGTATTCTTTCTACAAATGATAGGCATTGTACTTACTAGCCACTTTTTTCGCGGACATTTTCCTCTTCGTCCAGGACACCCATCTTCGAGCATAAAATCGTGGACTGTCCGTGAAATGCGCTACGTATGGCAACCCTATCTGCATTGCATATATGACATATACTACAAAGTGCAACTCCAGCTGTTGCTGGTGTGTGCCCCAGTCCCCTTTATGGCTGTCAAACACCAGAAAATTGGATACAAATGTGGGAGCAGCTTGCCAACATGCAGCCATGCAATCAAAACTTGAGTGAGCTGAGTTACGCTCTGCATCAAATATCTGAATTTGTTTACCTTGTAACTGAAGGACATGAATCAGAGACAGCTCTGATGTCTGGACAGGCCTGATAAATCGAAAAGATGCTCGAGCCTTACATGAAAATAAACTCCCAGTGTACTGAAACATGTACCTTTAATTACTGAATTATCACTAGAGTACAAAAATACACCAGATAAGCACCAAAATCAATGCAAACTAACAGTGTCAGTGAAGAGACTTTGTGCTTATACTACATATGAACTGACCACCTTAACTGTGCAGAAAAGACAACTACTACTAAGAAACTTGTTTCACAAATGTGTATAGACCGAGAAACTTGTCCTATTGTAAGACTCACAGAATCTGATGAACATCACTGCATTCAGGCTATAACACACAAGGAACAATGAAGATGCTGCCCCACATAAAGACCTAGTACACAAGCAGAAATCCAGCTGATTGAAAACTACTGTAACAGACTTGAAAAACAAAATGTCTGCTCTAGCAAAATGAGATAATAAACAGCAAGAAACTCGAAAACAAGCTTGAAGTATACTTAAAACTTTACCTTGTCACCAATGTATAATGGCACACAAGAAAACAGCCCTAGAAAACCACACAAAACGTTTTACCTCATTGCCAGTGATATCCTTTGTCCAAGTGGTTGGCTGGCAGTATTGGAATGCACTCTTGAAAATAACAACTGTTTATTACAAGAACCAAACTAAATACAACAGCTGAGAATAATGTCTACACAACTTGAGAATGTCAGTGTCTTGAGGAGCAGGGAAGATACACAGGCCTTCGAGGCTGGGGTCATAGGCAGTCCACAGATGAGCATCAAGATGGTGTAACAACATGGTCCCACAAGGCAATGAGCTTGTAAGCAGTCTCATCTGAATACTGTAAAGTGGTGCCCTTGGGAGCGGCTGACAGAAGTGCAGTGGCAGATTTAGATCATGGTGAGGCAGAGTCCATAGCTGAGACTCATTGCAGTGACTTGGAGCAGCTGTTGGTTGGTTGAAACCAGAACATTACTATCTTTAGAAGCATGAACCTGGGTAGAGACCGGCAGGATATATCCACCGTGTCATGTGGACACGTGACCACATGGACATAAGTAGGACCTGCACACGCAGTCATTGTGTAGTGTCCTGCAGTCAGCAGGAAAGAACTGTATTATAACTAAAATGCCTTCTTGGTATGCACTAATTTCCAAACGCAAGAACAACAAGAAACGCAACAATTCTTGTGGTGGCAAAACCAGATGAAAGTACAAAACAACGAAAATAATAACCAAAACACCACTCTACACAATTACATAGATGCAACTTTCTACAGAAAGACTACGGCGAGTGTCTACTGGGCTAGAGCTGGCATAGGTATCGGCAGGAGCTGTCCTAGCTGTAGGTACACACTGCTGGTCTGATGCTGCTGGTGTGCTTATAACGCCGATTCAGTGGAGTGCTACACGTAGTCACATTAGTTCCAATTGGTGGATACTGTCACATGGATTTTAACGAAGTAGTTCCATGTGTATGCAGAAAGTCTGTTGTTTACATCCACTGGCGATGTTTAGATTTGAGCTCTTGAAGAGAGGTCAGCAGCCCACCTTGCTTGTCTGTTGTGTGGTCTCTCTAACTGATAAGGGGCCTCTATGAAATTTCTCCCCCTTGGAAAAAAATGCACTGCACCACAGACGTCCATAGGAATAGAGGCATCCTGGTCGACATGCGTAGGTTCTTGGCAAGCAGTGGAGGGAGGCGGCGATGCAGCAGGGGCAGCTGGCAGCAGAGGCAGCATCTGAAGCAAAGGCGAAGCATAGGTTCCATCACAGGGCGGTCGGCGACAGGCACTGGCAGCTCACTCGGGGTGTCGTGGTCCACCAGATGGGGGCAGAGCTGGTAGAGGTGCCGGCAGGCGATGGAACTGTCAGCCCACTGGAGAGGTGCCATCATCCACCTGCAGAGTTTGGTGATGGTGGCAGGCGCTCAGTGCGCCCGTGGATGAGAGAAGATCCGTACCCAGATATCCTGCCCGATGCAAAAGGAGTGTGCCAGAGTGCGAGT
The DNA here is from genome assembly GCF_023864275.1 of Schistocerca cancellata. Taxonomy (NCBI): domain Eukaryota; kingdom Metazoa; phylum Arthropoda; class Insecta; order Orthoptera; family Acrididae; genus Schistocerca; species Schistocerca cancellata. The sequence goes on along the minus strand of NC_064628.1, from coordinate 457,680,938 downwards.
GGGAGGTTGAGAAGTCTCGGGAATAAGGACAGATAAGGGAGAGCAGAACGGTCAACTATGAAGTATCTCCACTGGACTTTTACTGGCACGGGGGGCGGCGCGTTATGTAACCAAAAAAAGAAGCACGGCCCCATTCAGTGGGTGATGGCTCAGCAGCTTATCGAGCTGGGTCTTGAATGTCCACACAAAACTTTCTGCCCGGCCATTTGACAAAGAGTGAAATGGGGCTGTATGGATGAGGGAAATTCCATTGGCAGTACAGAATTGCTTAAAACTGGTTGAAGTAGACTGTGGACCATTATCCATAATGATCGTTTTGGGGAGTCCCTCAACAGCAAAGAGACACTGGAGAATTTTGATAGTCTCAGCAGAAGTGGTGCTCGACGTGCGGGATACGTAAGGGTATCCTGACCTGGAGGCAGTCAGGATGAACCACTAGGAGCCATGAAATGGCTCTGTGAAATCAAAGTGGAGATGTTCCCATGGAGCAGCTGCATCGGGCCATGAAAAATACTGGCATGGGGGTGCTGCTTGACATGTTTGACACATGGTGCAGGCCGACATGAGGCAGACAATGTCTTTATCCAAACTGCACCAATAAAGGTTTCAGTGGACCAACTGTTTGGTGAGGATGATTCCCCAATGGCCAGTGTGGAGGAGGTCGAGGACACGGCTGCCCAATGCATGTGGTATGACCACCCGGGGAAATTCCGATTCACTATGCAGAAGGATGGCTCGAGGACAAATGTAAGGATGTAGAGGCTTATCTCACTAGGGGTAAGATAGATACCGCCTACAGGAAAATTAAAGACACCTTTGGAGAAAAGAGAACCACTTGCATGAACATCAAGAGCTCAGATGGAAACCCAGTTCTAAGCAAAGAAGGGAAAGCAGAAAGGTGGAAGGAGTATATAGAGGGTCTATACAAGGGCGATGTACTTGAGGACAATATTATGGAAATGGAAGAGGATGTAGAGGAAGATGAAATGGGAGATGCGATACTGCGTGAAGAGTTTGACAGAGCACTGAAAGACCTGAGTCGAAACAAGGCCCCCGGAGTAGACAACATTCCATTGGAACTACTGACGGCCTTGGGAGAGCCAGTCCTGACAAAACTCTACCATCTGGTGAGCAAGATGTATGAAACAGGCGAAATACGCTCAGACTTCAAGAAGAATATAATAATTCCAATCCCAAAGAAAGCAGGTGTTGACAGATGCGAGAACTACCGAACAATCAGTTTAATAAGCCACAGCTGCAAAATACTAACACGAATTCTTTACAGACGAATGGAAAAACTTGTAGAAGCCGACCTTGGGGAAGATCAGTTTGGATTCCGTAGAAATACTGGAACACGTGAGGCAATACTGACCTTACGACTTATCTTAGAAGAAAGATTAAGGAAAGGCAAACCTACGTTTCTAGCGTTTGTAGACTTAGAGAAAGCTTTTGGCAATGTTGACTGGAATACTCTCCTTCAAATTCTAAAGGTGGCAGGGGTAAAATACAGGGAGCGAAAGGCTATTTACAATTTGTACAGAAACCAGATGGCAGTTATAAGAGTCGAGGGACATGAAAGGGAAGCAGTGGTTGGGAAGGGAGTAAGACAGGGTTGTAGCCTCTCCCCGATGTTATTCAATCTGTATATTGAGCAAGCAGTAAAGGAAACAAAAGATAAATTCGGAGTAGGTATTAAAATCCATGGCGAAGAAATAAAAACTTTGAGGTTCGCCGATGACATTGTAATTCTGTCGGAGACAGCAAACGGCTTGGAAGAGCAGCTGAACGGAATCGACAATGTCTTGAAATGAGGATATAAGATGAATATCAACAAAAGCAAAACGAGGATAATGGAATGTAGTCGAATTAAGTCGGCTGATGCTGAGGGAATTAGATTAGGAAATGAGACACTTAAATTAGTAAAGGAGTTTTGCTATTTGGGGAGCAAAATAACTGATGATGGTCGAAGTAGAGAGGATATAAAATGTAGACTGGCAATGGCAAGGAAAGCGTTTCTGAAGAAGAGAAATTTGTTAACATCGAACATAGATTTAAGTGTCAGGAAGTCATTTCTGAAAGTATTTGTATGGAGTGTAGCTATGTATGGAAGTGAAACATGGACGGTAAATAGTTTGGACAAGAAGAGAATAGAAGCTTTCGAAATGTGGTGCTACAGAAGAATGCTGAAGATTAGATGGGTAGATCACATAACTAATGAGGAGGTACTGAATAGGATTGGGGAGAAGAGGAGTTTGTGGCACAACTTGACCAGAAGTAGGGATCGGTTGGTAGGACATATTCTGAGGCATCAAGGGATCACCAATTTAGTATTGGAGGGCAGCGTGGAGGGTAAAAATCGTAGGGGGAGACCAAGAGATGAATACACTAAGCAGATTCAGAAGGATGTAGGTTGCAGTAGGTACTGGGAGATGAAGAAGCTTGCACAGGATAGAGTAGCATGGAGAGCTGCATCAAACCAGTCTCAGGACTGAAGACCACAACAACAACATGCAGAAGGATGACGCCACTGTGGAAAAAGAGACTGTGCCAATGATCCCATAAATGCTGGACCTCCGCATCGCAGACGCTACAACGACTGGCTGGCCAACCTGCAACGATTTGGTGGTGGAGAGCTTGCAGTGGCCCGCCGGGTCGTATCAGCATCCAACAGAAGCACATCCAGAGCTGTGTCCAAGTCTGGTTCCACATGGAAACAAACCAATGGGGAGGCATCAAACTCACAGTCCACCCTGGCATGCAGCCAGGACAGAAAATCCACATTTGCATGACGTTCAGAAGTGCATTAGACAATATCAGAGTCGAACATTGCCAGAAAGAGCGCCAAACGCTGGAGGTGGCGCACTGTCCTGGTGGGCACTGCGGCACCCAAATGATACAAAGAAACCAAAGGTTTGTGGTTGGTCTGCAGACTAAAATGAAATCGTGGAATTTTATAAGGGCAAAAACCAGCGCCATAGCTTCCTTTTGAATTTGACTATATTCGGTTTTAGCGTCAGTCAATTTTTTGGATGTGAAAGCCACTGGCCTCTCAATGCCGTTGGCCACTTGCAAGAGGACCGCACCCAGGCCATAGTCCGATGCGTCGGCGGTGATGATGGGGTGCAGGGAAGGATCGTAAGTGGCCAGACAAGGTGGGCGACTGAGAGCCGACTTGAGACGTGTGAAAGCTTGCTCACATGCCATGTCCCAAACCCGACATACACCCTTGCGCAATAACCCGGTCAGGGATGCCGAACTCTAAGGAGCGAGGGGTATAAAGCACCAATAATAGTTGATTTGACCAAGGACGGACTGCAGTTGCTTCATGTTGGGGGAAGAAGGCAGGTTTGAATCACCTCGACATACTCCATAGAGGCATGTAGGCCATTGGCATCAATTGTGAACCCGAGATAACCAGCCTCGCAAGCAAAAAAGTCACACTTTTCTCTCCAGCAACACAGGTTAGCCTCGGAAAAAACCTGCAACAGCATATCCAGCTTGTCCACGAGGTCCACTGCTGATGAGCCGTCCAGATAATTTGTCACACCAGGCAACTGACTTGTGTGAGGTGTTCCAAGTAATGTTGGAAAATGGCAGGGGCATTGGCAGTGCCAAATGGGAGGCGGTTGTACCTGAAAAGGCCACACGGGGTATTGATGACTAGGATCTGCTGCGATTCCTCGTCCAATGGCAGCTGCTAATGAGCATTGCGCAAATCAGTTTTGGGAAAAATGGTTGAGCCTGCAAGACGGGTGAGTACGTAATCCACTGATGGGACAGGATATACATCGATGATGGACTGAGAATTTACAGTGGTCTTAAAGTTGCCACATGCGTAAATCACCATCTGGCTTCTTGATTAATGGGATAGGCATTGCTCAGCAACTGTGCACGACGGAAAAAAGGATGTCTTTGTCTTGTAAGTGGCAAAGTTCCACCTGAAGTCTGTCTAGGAGAGCAAAGGGGCCCGGGCAGGCCTTTAAAAAATGGACGGAAGAGGGAAGAAGCTGAACATACGTGCTGAAACCCTTCACTCATGGTTTGGAGGATGAGAACAATGTTTCATATTTGCTGAGCAACGGGGTGAGGAGGGTATCCAAGGAGGGGATCAAAACTGCCTGTACCTCGTTTTGCACTGACAAACCCAGACGACCAAAAATGTCCACACCCAGAAGGCCAGAAGGTTAGTAGTGCCGGGAGACCCAGTCACCAAAAATTGAGGGGTGAAGGAATGACTGTTGTAGAAGATTTGTGTTAAAAAAACGACGTCGGCTGATATAGGATGATTACTGAGACTAGGCAAGGCATGAGGGTATGGAAACAAAGCTGGTGAGCCCAAACGTTGGTTTGTGGCACCATCCACAATAGTAACAGATGATGCTGTGTCAATTTGGAAGACCACCAGGATATGCACGACCTCCAAGGGTAGGAGAAATTGGGCTCCCGATTGGGGAATGATGGAGAATACCTTTCCCATCTGTGGAATGTGAGTCTTCTAGGCCCTGAGGTGATGATTTGTGATGAGCCTGTGTGTCCACAGGAAGCCTGGAATCTACGCGATGTTTCTGCGAAGCCTGACACACAATGGCGATATGGCTTGTTCGACTGCAAACTGTGCACCTTGCTCACTGGTGGGGGCACTCTGTCCGTTGGTGAATTCAGAAACAGTCCGGACATGATGGAAAATGGACGAAAGACTTTCTGTCACGGGATTTACCAACACACTGCTGAGACTCCCGCTTGGCAGTAGGCAACTGGCGAGCTACAAAAACAGCTGGATGAAGACACAGTGGTTGTAGTTGGTGAGACTGTTCAAATGCACGAATGATTGGCAGACAGGTGTAAAGGGACGGGTCCTGTAACTTCAAAATATCAGCTCGAAGACCCTCGTCTGGTCCGTGAAACAGCACCAAATCGTGAATCAATGAAGAGGCATAAGACTGCCTGCAGGATATGTTGGCGCACCGGAATTTGAAATTGCGGGAGAGACCCTGAAGTGTTGTAATCCATTCCAAATACGTCTGACCTGGGGACTTTCGACAAGAAAAGAAAGTCTGATGGGCAGAAGTGACATGTATTTGTGCATCAAAGTACTCAAAAGGGCAGCACTTAATATGGGTAAATGAGAGATCTGGAGGATTGGTCAGGGTTCAATTGTTGAATTAAATGATACACTTGTGGACCAGCTGTTCCTAAAAAAAAATTTTCGTCATGGATCCCATGTGCCAATAAATGTTGTTCCAACTGCTCAACATAATTTGACCATGATTCAACAGGCCTATCAAAAGCCTGAAGCATCAGTGGAGCCACGTGCACTAAGTGTTCAGTTTACCAGTGATGAAATCAACTCTATGAGCTACCTCTTGCAATGCTGTGGAGTGAGGGCAATATTCTGACCTTGTGAACGCTGCCTGAATCTGCTGTAGAGTTACCACTAAGGACTGAAGAAGGTCCTCTGAGGGGGCTATTCCGTTCGAAAATCAAAGTTTCATCCTCGTCGCCAATAACTGTAGTGTCCTGTGGTCGGCAGGAAAGAACTAACGATCAAGTTTGAACACACTGTATTATAATTAAGATACCTTCTTGGTGTGCACTAATTTCCAAATGCAAGAACAACAAGAAGCACAACAATTCTTGTGGTGGCCAAACCAGATAAGAGCACAAGACAATGAAAAGAAAATAATAAACAAAATACTACTCTATACAATTACAAAGATACAACTTCCTACTGAAGGCTATGGCGAGTATCTACTATGTTAGAGGTGCTGCAGGTATTGGCCGGAACTGTCCTAGCTGTAGGTACACACTGCTGGTCTGACTCTGCTGGCGTGCTTATAATGCCGATTGAGCAGAGTGCTACATGTAGTCACATTAGTTCCAATTGGTGGATCACTGTCACATGGCTTTTCACAAAGTAGTTCTTTATTTATGCAGAAAGTTTGTTGTTGTTTACATCCACTGGCGATGTTTAGATCTGAGTTCCTGAAGAAAGGTCGGCAGCCCACCTTGCTTGTCTGTTGTGCGGGCCTTCTGACTCATAAGGAGCTGCTATGACACATTGTGTGCTGTGACTAGTTCACCAAGTAATGGCGAGGCTGTCACCCCCAGACAATGTGGTGGCTGTAGGCAGCTTGACTGTACACGGTATCATGACTATTTACAAGTCATTTCCAAGATGAGACAGGGGCCATTCCTGGCTGGCAAAGCAGAGACTGAAATGTGGTGGCCGAATATTCAGGTGCCCACCGCTGTGTGTACCACATGTGTTGTGGACTGTATTCTGAAAGTATATTCTGTAGTGCTTCCGTTTTTGTGTAGTGCTTATATTTTGCTTTCTCACCTAGAGCATCCAGTTTTTCTGCCCCATCAGTCCATATTAGTTTCCTTTGCTTCTGATTATTTTGCCTACATCTGTAAACATTCTGCTGAATGTTACAGATCCAATCTATTTAAATGCATGCCATCCTTTCCTAGGCTGCTTCCACATAAAAATTTGTTTGGGTTTATGAAAACATCACCAAGATGGCACAGACCAGTGGCACAGTTTATTTTGGATAGATATTTGTCACTTACTGGCCTTCCTTTTATAATTCCATTACGTATCAGCCACAATCCCATAGACACGTCTTGCCATTTCTTGTGTTGTCAGTAATTTCTTCTTTGCTGCTGCTTCTTAATAAATTTGTTCCAGAATGTATAAAGACAACTCTGTAGCTGTGTTTGGCTTCAGAATCTGCTTCTGCAGTCACTAGTTTTACATTTCCTGTATTTTTAAAATATGTGTTTAATTGTTGCATTCTAATTCCAGACTGTACACCAATTTTGCAGTTGGAGACAGCAATATTTTTAAGTAGTGAGTCGCTTATTATGAGAAACTCATTTTCATTCCCTTGCATAGCTGTGGTCATGCATTTTCTTTTACTGAATGTCATCCCCTTCCATTTATATTTATCGATTGATTTTTGGCTTGCTGAATTTATTGTCACACCTTTGGAAACACTGGATGTGTTGTTATTTTTAAAGTTCGTTTGTGCATGTGTATTTTTGTGATTTTGTTATTTTTCTGTGTGATGGATTTTCACAGACACAAGACTGCTTTTCTCATATTAATCTATCATTTTCTGTCTTTAAAGTCAATATTTCAGTTTTTAATGTTGCAATGTCATTTTGTAGCAGCTTCATAATTTTGTTCTTTGAATATAACGCACTTATAACATCGGCCACTGCCCATGTTTATTACAGAAACCAAACTAAATACAACTTCTAAGGGTAATGTCTTGGGAACAGAAATGTCTTGAGGAGCAATAAAATTGCAGAAAATCATCACTGATGCATTTTAGGTTTACTTTTGTGCACTTTTCCTGTAACCAGTAATTGCACTTGACACACAAAATACCTTACATCACACATTTTCACATTCTCTGCATGAAAAACTGTCCATTTGCCTTTTTAATCAGACTGAAATGTCATTAGACATTTCTATCGGTGTCATGTTGAATTACGTCTGTCGATAAAAGTTATCACTCTGCGTACCACCTATACCCTTTTTAGACCCAGGAGGCTACTATACCAACTTTTCTCTGGTTCATATGAAATCTGCAGATGATCTCCTTACTATCTTATGTACAGGAAATTAATTTGATGGTTTCTGCAGTTGCTATAGTTACTTTGGACACAGTAACATATAAATAAACAACTATTTTAGTATGTGTCATTAACTATCCATAACTTCAACAGAGTTTGGGTTAAGGAGAAATAAAAATAATATGAAGATTGGTGTAGGCAAAGAAAGATTTCTTTATCAAAAGAACTCAGTTGGAATCAAATATTGACATGGAAATGAGAAAGAAGTTTCTGGAAGTGTACAATTTGGCACAGTACTGTATAAAACTGAAATGATTGTTGTGTAGAAGAATGTGAAAAATTAAATGAACTGATCAAGAAGGAGCAGAAGAAGCACAAGAAAAACTAAGATGAAGCCCTTAACCTGAGTAAAGAACAGGTCAGTAACTCTGTAAAGCCCTCTGTTATATATATGTGATGAACACATGAACTACAGAAAATGCAGCAGGATATCCATAGCAATGAATCAAATGTGGTTTAGAAAGTGGCTTGCAAATCTAATGTGGGTGCAGTCACAAGGATCTTGCAGAGGTGGCCAGGATATGGACTGCTGGTGCCTAATTGGTTGGTGTAAGACACAGATCCAGCACTGATTGAGGTTCATTGTTAACTAATAAATGTATCTCCTGGAAGTTTTATTACATGGGGATATGTCTCTAAGAATGCTACAACCTCAAAAATTCTTAGAAGCTGGCAAAGGGGAAAGAGACTTGAGTTCAGGATGCCTTGCATAGAGACTATGAGCCCAGCTATTAGATTAAATTAAATGATCTCATTCTGTGGACCCATACTGAGGAGATTCTTGTGCATGTGGAACTTGTACAATATTTTTTACATTATGTTAATAACAAATACAGCAGTAATAATACATACATACATACATATACATATACAGTATATCAAGAAATTTGTCAATGGAGTAGAAGGCGAGCAGAAGGAGTTGGCCACAAATAAATTTTTCAGGCTTCTCTTGAACTAAACTTTATTTCTCACTGAAATTACTATGGTTGTTGGTGAGTTAATGCAAATGTGTGTTCATGAGTAGTGGACTCATTTTTGGACTACAGTAGTGCCTTTAAGTCTTTGTGTAGATTTCTCTGTTCTTATTAATTATTTTATGAGCTAAGCTGTTTCTTGGAAAACAACAAATGTCATTCAGGAATAAATACACTCAGAAACAGCAGTTAGTACAAGTTTCTTGAACCTGCTTTTACAGGGTGTTCATGAATTCACACTACAAATAATGTATATTTCATGCTTTTGGACTCTAAAACTTTCATTTGCCTTGAAGACTTACTGAAAAATATGATGCTATTGTCAGTCTGGTTTTTTAGACACAAAGATTTTATTAAAGACCTCTTATTTACAGTTAAATCACAGCAAATAATAATTACTTACTCTTCTGGAAATACAAAAAAAACGAAAAATGTTTATAGTGTATGCTGTGATATAATATTCACTTTCATATTGTGATGTGTTACGTAACATCTGTCTGGCTGACAAATGATGACTGCATCAGTTGAAAGCATTTTTTATTATTTGAATATTTTAGAATCGCAAACTGTTTGGAGCTTTTTGTGATTGTTAGTGTGTATGAATAGATATGGAGAGAGGCCATGTGTCTTCTAGATGGGACAGCATAATTACAGTTTACCAAGAGCTGAGGTATGTGCTGATGTTTGTTCCATACTTTGACATCGTGGCTTGGGGATGCGGGGTACACCACTGAGTAAAGGGTATGCCATGACACTGCTGATGAGATCACACGGATGAAAGACATTTCCGGATATCTGGAAAAAAAAAATCTTTATTCTGTTATTGTATCTCGAGCCGTCAGTTAGACATTTTACACTGAGGTCAAGTGTTAAGTGATCAATGTTTCTCCTGAAGAAATGTTGATATAAAGAGTTATTGTATGAGAGCAAGAATTATACATCATTGGAAAAGTGTCATATTTATTTACAAAATTGCATGTTATGCTAAATTCTATACTACCAGCAACTAGTGCAGACTGTAGTGAAATAGTCCAAACTTTTTCATGTTTATGGCCATGAAGAAATAAAACAGGTGAGTTAAATAACATCCAGTAATCATAGCTCAGAAGCAAATTAGTCATCTACCTGTATATACACTCATGCTGATACATGGTGAAACAACACACTGGTGGGTGGTTTACGGGTTTAAATCACCTTGGGGTATGACCATGCGGTGCATTTGACCTGCGGTCGTCACACGATAGTGCTGGCAGCAGTCCACATATGCAGAGGTGTGTTGGTGCATGTCAGAGTACAGTACAGCAAGTATGTGTGTAGATGTTTTTAGACATGCTAATGGTGACTGTGTGTTGAAAATGGCTCAAAGAACACATTTTGATGACGTTATGAGGCGTAGAATACTAGGGCGACTGGAGACTGGTGAAACACAGCAGGTCGTAGCAAGGGCCCTACGTGTGCCACAAAGTGTGATCACAAGATTATGGCAATGGTTTCAGCAGACAGAAAACGTGTTCAGATGCTACAGTATGGGATGTCTACAGTGTACAACACCACAAGAAGATCGATATCTCACCCTTAGTGCCCGCAGATGGCCACGGAGTACTGCAGATAGCCTTGCTTGGGACCTTATCGCAGCAGCCACTAGAACAATTGTCTCCAGACACACAGTCTACAGACAACTGAACAGAGATGGTTTATTCGCCCGGAGACCTGCAAGGTGCATTCCACTGACTCCTGGTCACAGGAGAGCCAATAAAGCCTGATGTCAAGAACACAGTGCATGGTCATTGGAACAGTGGTCCCAGGCTATGTTCACGGACGAGTCCAGGTATAGTCTGAACAGTGATTCTCACCGGGTTTTCATCTGGCATGAACCAGGAACCCTTAATCTCCTTGAAAGGGACCTGTATGGAGGTCGTGGTTTGATGGTGTGGGGTGGGGCTATGATTGGTGCATGTACACCCTCGCATGTCTTTGTCAGAGGAATTGTAAAAGGTCATCCGCCCCCGGTAGCTGAGTGGTCAGCGCGACAGACTGTCAATCCTAAGGGCCCGGGTTCGATTCCCGGCTAGGTCGGAGATTTTCTCTGCTCATGGACTGGGTGTTGTGTTGTCCTAATCATCATCATTTCATCCCCCTCAATGCACAAGTCGCCGAAGTGGCGTCAAATTGAAAGACTTGCACCAGACGAGCGACCTACCCAACTGGTGGCCCTCGTCACACGCCATTATTATTATTATGTAACAGGTCAGGTGTATTGGAATGTCATTTTGCACCAGTATGTCCACCTTTTCTGGGGTGCAGTGGGTCCCACCTTCCTCCTGATAGATGATAACACACAGCCCCACCGAGCTGCCATCATGGAGGAGTACCTTGAAACAGAAGATATCAGGCAAATGGAGTGGCCTGCCTGTTCTCCAGACCTAAACCCCATCAAGCACTTCTGGGATGCTCACGCTCGATGTATCACTGCACGTCTTCAAACATCTAGGACACTTCAGGAGCTCCGACAAGCACTGGTGCAAGAATGGGATGATACACCTCAGCAGCTGCTCGACTACCTGATCCAGAGTATGCCAACCCATTGTGCGGCCTGTGTACATGTGCATGGTGATCATATCCCATATTAATGTTGAGGTACATGTGTAGGAAACAGTGGCGTTTTGTAGCACATGTTTTGGGATGGTTTTCTCAACTTGTCACCAATACCGTGGACTTACAGATCTGTGTCGTGTGTGTTCCCTATGTGCCTATGCTATTAGTGCTAGTTTTATGTAGTGCCAAGTTGTGTGGCACCACATTCTGCAATTATTGTTAATTTATGAGCATGAGTGTAGTATGGAAACAACACAGTATCTTGTGTTCAATACAGAACTCTGAATGAGTGTTAAATAACTCACATGTCAGTCCTGGAAAACACTGTTTCTAGGTTTGACTGCAACACATTCAGATATGAACCAAGCTCCCAGTGCATCCATATGCCTGCCATCAGTTTATTCACTGAAAATACGATGATCGGTTGAAAGGTGAGCGAGGACAATTCCACATTAGGCATTAGCAAACATCATTGGTTGGTAACATTACAGTCCAAATCATAGTCCAGGAGAAAACCACGTAAGGTGCTGAGTTGTCATTAATAGATACACCTGAGAACTTGCTGAAAACATTGGCAGGTTGACAAGTGAGACCATGGCGGTGGTTTTGTCAAGTGACCTGTACCGAAATATGTACCCTTCCAAGCCATGCCCAGCAAACTTGCTTGATGTATGCATAATTATGCTGAGTGATTCAGTCTTATGTCTGGTGAAATTACAAGATCTCTCATCTCTTGAATCGGCCCATGGGTCTAGAACCATCCTGATTGGTGGTATTCTCACTTGGTGGTTATGGAGTCAGTTATTCCAGCCAGGGGCATATCCATATGTGTGCACATTGATGTGGACACCAACCTTGAAAGATGTTCTTCTTTACTTATTGTGCCAAAGGAGGCTGCAACAGATCTGAAAAGGAATGAGGTGGCAGCTGTATTGAGTTACGTCGGTTTTTGACCATGGATCGGCTACACCTGGTGAAAAGATAATAAACCTAGCAGTGCAGTATCGAAAGGTTTGGATGTTACTGTTTTTCCATCTGTGTCTTAAATGTTCACACAAAATGTTGAACCCTACCATTAGAGGTGGGTTGAAATAGAGGTGTGATAATATGCTTGATTCCATTCTGGGTGCAAATCCAATGAAAATGAGTGGGTGTTGACCGTGAGTCATTATCATTGACCAGAGTTTGTAGGGATCCTTCAATAGAAGAAAAACAATGGCCAGGGTTTTAGTCATATTCTCCATCAGGGTCTGTTGCAGTTTGATAATGTGTGGGAAGTTGAGAATACTTGCCTATTAAAGTCAACCATATGACCCAATGGAAAGGAACTGCAAAGTTCACATGCACCTAATCCTATGGCTGGGTAGGTGTAGGCCACAGCTGGTAGACTTGGGGAGCTGCAGGTTGCCGCAACTTAAAAGCTTGGCATTGCTGAGCCACGCTTACAATCTCATCAATCTGTGGTCAGTGCTTATATCTTCTTCATTCTAGAAGTGCCTGGTCAGTGCATATGTCACTGGACCAGATTCTTCATTCTTGAAGTGCCTACTATAACTGATGCAGAAGTCGCAATTTATGGGAGTGCAGAAACTCTAAAAAAAAAAGGAAGATTATCTGGTTATGATAATAGAACACCACTGAAAAGATGGAGGGCATGGCACTGGGAAAAGAAACAATGAACTTCTGCAGAGGCTGTCAAAGCCAGGGCCTTCGGCCAGTCAGTTTGTATGGATTGTCAAACCTGTCTCAAGAGTGGATCTTTATCGATGGCTGCTGTGACATCTGTGGAAGTAATGGAAAACTATTCCACTGATTGTCTGATTATTCTATTTTTGAATCAATGTAAAAGCAAACTGTCTCAAATTACTCATCGGGACTCATAGAAAATTGCGACAGTGCATCTTCATTTGCATGCTAGGCTGATGCACATTAATGAGTGGAATACTGACAATTTGATAAGAGAGGAACCCAGGATTGCAAACACTGAGATGTCTGTTCAGGCAGCTTAGGGCCAAACTGGACAGTAATGTTTTATGATCTATCACCAAGTGAAATTCTTTGCCATTCAGTAAAATGTGTAACTTCTGGATATTTTATTTTATTTTATTTGCTACCGTTTACAAATGACCTACCACCTAGTGACTAAGACATGTCATGTTTTCATTAATTTGTGCATAAAAAATTAACAAACTTTTAATTAAATTGCAACCTTAAATATTTGTAAACTTAAAACTATTTAGGAAATGGAAATGCTTTAAATCAACAATGTATGCAATAAGAAGAAGGAAAAATAGCAAGAGAGGAAAAAGTTTAGATTTATAGATTGCTGTCCAGGAGGGAGTACCTCAAACTACATCGAGCCTCTCACTTACAAGCAGCCACCACCCTATCTGCAAATACTTGCTTTGTGGGACAAGAAACTCAGCAGTCATTTGAGCCTCACGCCTCAGGTGGCATGATCTTACATCAAGATCAGCTTACTCTACATGGTGGTGCATGCTGTCCTCTAATCCACATTTCTCATACAATCTCATATTACTGTCTAATGTACACTCACTTTTGTGACAGTCTCATTATTATATATCTAGTCATCATTCTATGTTTGCCCATCTTCGCCTCTACCACTGCCCTTTGATCTGCTACCACTACTACCAGTGGCGACAGTGCAGAAGTATGTGTTTCAAGGTCTCACCCTCTTCACAGACACAGTTAGCTTCCTGATCGAGATTACAAACAGCAAATGTGTGGGGTGTGTCCAGTAGAAATGAACCATGCACCAGCTGGAGTTGACATGTTTCATCCTCAATTGCTCCCTGATGTGTTGGGGAAAATTGTATAGCCTACAGGCCTTTTTTCAGTTGTCCCACTCCCTTTGCTTTGAATTCGCTCTCCAGGTTTTGAGCTCTCTCTAGCTCTGTATTTACTTGTCTAGAAGGTCTCATTATTTCATATCTGCCTGTTTTCAGTCATTATGTTGCTAGTGATACATGACAGTATAAATCCCAAGCATCAAGCACAGTGACTCCACTGACATGAGGCTGAAAGCACCCAATAACGTTATCACCACAGTATTTACCTGTGGCACGGAAGGTATGTACCCACATGCTGGCAGGAAAATGTATTGCTGACTTGAAGAGAGAGCAGTGGTATGTTTTTGTTATGTTGGTGTTGTTGTTGTGGTCTTCAGTCCTCTCTCATGCTACTCTTTCCTGTGCAAGCCTCTTCATCTCCCAGTACCTACTGCAACCTACATCCTTCTGAATCTGCTTAGTGTATTCATCTCTTGGTCTCCCTCTACGATTTTTACCCTCCACGATGTCCACCAGCTAAATCACAAGGAGTGAATCTTATAAGCTGGTGCATTTTCATGTATTTATCACATTCCTTTTTAAAAGCTCCATTCAAAGCAGAGTAGAAAGTTGCATTTAGTGGTTGTAGTCTGTATGAGTTGTGGGGTGGTAAGGAAACCATAGTAAACCAATTACTTTTATGTAACATATACAGGGTTTATATAAAGTAATGTGAGTGATTTTTTGCTGATGCGATTGTACTTCACAGCATGCGCTTGCCCAGGGGGATTGGTGGTCGGGGGTGTCTGACTGAAAACACACAGCGTGCCAGCCACCTGCAGGCTCTTGTCTCGGCAGCACCGTGCATTGAGTGGATACGTTGCAAAGGCGTTGGTCATGGTACAACATGCAGCAAACAATTGAGCAATGTTACACCATCAAGTTTTGTGTGAAACTAGAAAAATCGGTTACAGAAGTGTTGGATATATGTCAGCAAGCCTATGGCAATGATTTCTTGTCAAAACCCCAGGTTTTCAGGTGGGTGAAGAGCTTTAAAGAGGATTGGGACAATGTTGAGGACAAGGACTGCTTCAGACACCCGTCAACCACCAAAACTGACGAAAACATCAAATCTATGCACGTTTTATTGTACACCAACCATTAGATGCATGTCAGGATGATAGCAGATGACCTCAAACTTGATAAAATGACAGTGCACAACATCATCACCAAAGAATTATTGACGAGGAAGATCTGCACCAAGATGGTCCCGAAGATATTGTCAAACATTCAAAAGCAAGCATGTGTGGACAACTGCCAAGATATATCTCCAGAGCCTGGAAGCTGATGCAGAATTTTTAGATACCATTATCACTGGAGATGAAACTTGGGTGTTTCAGTACAATCCGGAGACAAAGCGCATGAGTGCTGAATGGCACATCGCAGCATCCACACGTCCAAAAAAAGCTCGCATGAGCAAATCAAAGGTTTTCAACGTCAGGGGTGCGGTTCATCATGAGTTTGTGCCCTAAGGCCAAACTGTCAATGGTCCTTTTTATTGCAAAGTGCTCAAGAGACTGAAATCCAGGGTCCCTCATGTGAGGCCAGCCATCGCTGATGATTAGAAGCTGCATCACGACAACGCGCTGAGTTGCACCTGCTTCCTGGTGGCCAGCTAACTGGCCAAGAAAGGGATTCCAACGATTCCCCTGCCCCCTCTCCCTCTACAGTCCTGATGTGGCCATGCCGACTTTTTTTTTTGTTCTCCAAACTAAAAACTTCCCTGAAAGGACACCGTCATGGAACCCTGGAGGAGGTCCAAGCCACCACAACAAGGGCTTTGAAGGCCATCCCGGACTCAGCATTTGCAGCAGTGTTTGAAGTGTGGAAATCTCACATGCAATGGGCTGTTGACTCTCAAGGGTCATACATTGAAGAGTACTAAGTGGCTGTAGTGACATCTACAATAAATTTTGACTCACAAGCTCGGTCTCATTACTTTTTATACAAACCCTGTAGGACTGAAAAGTTGCGTGGTTGTAGTGATTGTCCAGTATCAACAATACAGGTCATTCAGGGGTTAATTTGGAGTGCTGGATAAAGTGCTTCAACCAAATAAAGAATGACTCTTTATATTGGTCCAACTTTTGGTGAGCATTTGTGAATAGTATGTAAGGTAACAGGGGATAATATGGAGCTCTTTCAAGTAGTTCATAATTTATATTTAAAGCACAGCAGCAGAGATAATATGTTGGGCAAAATAGACCAGAAAATACTTGTTTTGTGTTTTGATGGGCATTGTAGTTCCGTAGTGTTTTGGTTTCTTTTAATTGCAATGAATTATAAGTGTGGTGATAAAGGTGTAAAATTATATAATGTATTTAGATTTAAGTACTTAAATCTTATAAAAATTGTAAACAAATTGTGGCCATGTTTAGGAATTATTTCGACTAATGTAGTGTCTCGTGACCCGACTCAGGACTGTGGATATGAGCGGGAAAATCGGGTCTTTTGTCGTTGGTCCGTTGTGGTGGTAAGTTGGGAGTGGCAAAGTGCCGTGAGTGTAAGCATGGATGTCAGTGTATGTGAAGGAACAACGTGAAAGTGTGTAGGTGTGGGACAAACAGTGTACAAATTGCACCGATTGTTATTTGTACAGATTGGATTTATTTGTGAACTTAAAAATGTATGGCCACAAAGTTAAAGAGTTTCTTTTGAATAAATAAGTTTCAATCTGAACATGTATAATTCAATTCACTGCTGTTCAAAAGCTAGCCAATAAATGACTCAATAGTATGGGCGCAAATGCAACCATTCGCTACCAACCCCCTTTGCAGATGAGCCATGTGAAAAATAGGTAGTGATCGAGCCCAAGTACAGTTGCAAGTATAAGGTGAGCCATCTTTTTTAGCAAGTGGCTCATCCTTTTTTCGAGATAAATAAACAATGGAGGAATAAAACTTCCTGCGAGACTGGCCACATATTATAGTCACTAGCTTTGCCCTCTCCCAGCTTGTCACTGAATCAAATTTTTCTTGCCTTTAGTGGCAGCAATTGTTCCAGGGTCTTTTACCTTTGCGATATCTGTTTCATCTATATTGTAGATCTGATGTTGCGTGTGATCAGTTGCAGAAAAAAAATTTCCAAGTTTCCAAAATATTTCTTCACATTGTCGTGATTGAATACAGTGATTGTGTTACACTAGTTTATAGGGGTATCTAATGGTTATGGTAGAAATTCATTTATAAAGACATCAGTCCTATACCAACAAATTCAAAGTCTGCCCTTTGTACTTCCTGTGCAGACAGACAATAAAAATGTGTGATAGCAAAATTACCAGTTGGTCACTGCTTCCTGTTGTTCTTGAGTGAAAGTAGAATTATTTCCCAGATGAGGTTTAATTGTCTTGTTTTTGTTCCTTTGTTCTTGTAGAGTGCTAAATGGGGTACTGAACAATTTGCTTGCTGCATTAATGGAATTACCCTTATCAATAAAATTCAATGCCTTTTTAAGTACCTCTTTAGACCATGTTCCCTGATTCATGATTCTTTCCATATTCTTGGCATCTGTAACATGTCCAACATGGATTATTAAAATAAGATGTGTTTTTAATTTAATTGAAAATAAGCATGTGATGACATGTGGGTGAGCATGAGTAGGCTATTGCCATTATCCCATTTTTACTTATTGGTGCTACCTGTTTTGTGTGGTTTTAAGAACTCATTCTTAAAGGTTAGGAATAATTATCTAAAATACTTGGGTAATACAGTAAATTAAACCTTGTGAAACACTAGTATACACGGGATGTGATGTAGTGAAAAATTCTGAAAAAATAATACTTACATTGTCTTACAAACTAATGAAAATTACAGTAGAAGCACATTAAAACATTTGCCAAACACAGTTGAACAACAAATGATTCTGTAATGGCATCATGTAAGAAGTTAGTTTATCATACTTGTGTGATCACCAACCAGAGATCTACTAGATGGAAATAAAATCTGAGAATCAGTCTACCAGGGCTACCTCCTTACGGGCACTACTCCTCTCTCCCCTACTTACACCACAGAATGGCCCCAGTGCTGTCTGATAATGTGTTCATCCTATACAGTCAAGATAAATTAGGCTGACACAATGTCAGCTAAGGAGCAGTTTGGAGACATTGCCAGAGCTTTTCTCCACACCTGTTTCAACGGTTTGGCTATCATTCCAATTTAGGGAGTACATTAGGTGTAATGTGTAACTTAAGCCACGATACCTGCAACTCCTTTACAGTCTTTGGCAGTGGAAAATGGGAACTGACTGACACATTCTCTGATGTTGGTTTAAGGCTTTCCTGGTGAAGGTTCTACCCTATTTACTTAATAGAAGGCTGAAAGAAGGAGTATTTTGCAAGCTACACTTTAACTCAGATTTCAAAAAGACAGAAAATACTAGAAAAAGTTCTCCTTATCACTACTTTGTCAGCCAGAAACCTGACACATTGCAGGAAGCTGACAATAGTTTATTCAAGAAATTTGTGAAAGATTGCTGGTGTACTGGCAATAATAATAGGTGATCTGTAATATTGGTAAAGAACAAAAAGAGCATTAAAAAACAGAATGGCAATGGAAGCCTCATCCAAACAAAGCTGACATTAAGCTTCAGAAAGACTGATCTTAGAAACAGTTAACAGAGTGTTTACTATATTTTTGAAGTCCCACAAAGGTGTAACACACCAGCTGGTTTGGAAATAAGTTAGCACTTACGTGCTACAGGCTAATGGTATTGGATGGGATTTGAAATATTTCTGTACTTCCAGCTTTTTTATCGCAATGTTGGTGAAAAAATTAAAAGCCATTCCCAGGCATGGAGGAAATTTGGGAGCATATTGAAAACATGAAGGAGTAGCATGAACTGAGTGTTGGTTAGAAAACCAAAAGGCTGTATGTACAACCAGGACAAAAATATTTTCCACAAATGGTTCTGCCACTAGAAAGAACTTGTCCTTTTCATTTAAGATATTACACAATGGATTGAGTTGGTGTTTCGTCAAGGTTCTGGTTACCTGCCCGTATATCAGTTCCAGAACTATCTGGCCTAGAGTCAGAATTTCATGATGAGCCTAAGTTGCCTACATTCACAGATTAGTTTCCACTGATTTTAAGGTGGGGACTCCAATAAGAGATATGTAGTTTGATTAAGAGATATGTAGTTTGATTAAGAGATATGTAGTTTGATTAATCAAAAACGAATAAAATTGGAATACCATAAACATTACAGCATAAGGTGCCTTGATGTTATCCTTGCTTCTGATATGATTTTCAGTTGAATGTTGATTATCCAAACTGACTGGGTGATATGAGTGTTCAGAAAACCAGTTTGTTTGGATAATTGAATAGCATACTTTTATTTATCAATAAAGACTACGTATATTTATAATAACATGGCTCTCTTTTTATTACTACAAAGACAAGTACAGTAGGAATGTATGTGGTACAACCTAGTAAACAAGAAGCATGTAATACTTAATCACTTTACATGTACACTATTATATACAGAATTAAAGCTTCGAAAAAATCCTTAATTTTGGTCCGTCTAAGTAAGCCTACCGGCTTACAAGCATCTAGGTCATGTGTTTTGTTTCAGGGCGATGTCTGATACTGATCGCTTTCATCGTAAACTTCAAACCATTGCAAGGCAGTTTCTAAACTTGTAAATGTTTCAGTAGCAGCCAGTATATTTTCTTCTTCATTTTATGTACCACTAGTTGATGAGATGTTGGCGGTGTCAGCTTTATCAGTGACGAGGTTTACAGTTTCACTATCCTGCATTATTTGGTGCCATAGAACTGTGTTGTATACTTTCTTTAAAGTTGTCTTCATTAACTTTAAGGCAGTTGAGTTCTTTTAGCATATTGAGCATTTTGGACACATCATCTGATTGTTATTTTAGTTAGACTTGGAGTACTTTATATCCAACATTTTCTTCTAGACTTTTTTCAAATTCTGTTCCTTTACACTACCTCACACTGCTCTGATCATGAAGGACGCATCTCTGAAATCAAAATTTTCTTCTACATCCTCTTCCCTTACTAACAGTAACTTAGATAAAAATTCTTTTCTGTATTATTGTTTAAAATCTCGATTCATGGGCTGCAATAAGGAGGTTACATTCGGTGGAAAAACATAACTTTGTGAACTCGTCCTTTTCATTTAAGATATTACATGATGAATGAGTTGATGTGTTGTCAAGGAGCAGTAATGTTTCCTCCCTCTTGACGTTTCTCAACTTTTACAGAGGGTATGAAAACTTCCACCAACCATTCTGTGAAAATCACTCTATCCATCCAGGCACAGGTTTGTGAGGTTTAAACTCTAGTCATCAAAACATATTAATGTGCTTGAAACAATGCAGTTTCTTACTTTTACTGATGATGAGCATAGGCAGTCAGTGGCTACCAGTAGCAGTAGTACAAGCTAAAGGAATAGTATGATCACTGCTTAATTTAGGACCAGGTCCTTCTAATTCACAACCTGAAGGAGGAGCTTTTTTGGCAAAGTTTTCCAATGGAACCCAGTTTTGTCAGCATTGTAAATGTTTTTGAGAGCATAATCTTCTTCCTTCAATATGTCCCATAATATGATTTTGAAAGAATCAGCATTCAAATTTTATCTTTGTATTTGAAGCATCACAAATGATGCGTCCTGACTTAAACTGTTTTAACCAGCCCATGCTTGCTTTAAAATTTGACATCCCTCTGAGATTTTTGTGAAATTGGATTGTCTTTCTAAATAGAATGGGAACAGAGATAGTTTCACCTTGGACTTTTTTTGTGTAAACAACTTGTAAACAGCATCATCTAGATCTGTGTTTGTGACAAGCTTAAATACAAAATTTGGATGCTCATCTTTTAGCTAATTGCTAGCAAATTGATCAGAAATGCCAAGAGAAGTAGATGGAATGAGAAACTTGAAGAAGGAAACACAGCCTTCAAGAAACACAAATCATGAGTCTTTTTCAGAGAAATGAAGAGCAGAGTTAAAGGATTTGAGGCAAAAGAACCCTTCGTAATAGACAAGATGGCACGATAAAAATTGGCAAGAAAGAGGTGTGCGAGGAAATGGCTAGGTATTTTAGGGATTTGCTGAATGCAGAAGCACCAACAGTAAAGTGGACACACTTACACTCTAGGGACAAAAGTCAGGATAGTATAGACAATCACACACCAGGGCAGTAGCAGCAGAGGCAATTAAAAACCTCAAAAACAACTAGGCATCAGATGATAATGGTATCTGTGCTGAAGTAATCCAGTGGTGTGGGCCTGAAATAGAAAGAAGTATGTACAATATAATAATGGATATCTGGAGAAATAAGAAAATACCCACAGAATCTCTCTTAAACATAGGGTACAATGTTTTGTCGAGAATCTTGCTGAACAGAGTTGAAGAACAACTGGGGCCAATAATAGGAGAGTACCAGTGTTGCTTTAAAAAAGGAAGGAACTGTACAGAACAGATATTTGGAATAAAAAGGGTAATAGAACACAGACACAGGAAAGGTAAAAAGATAACAGTGACATTTGTGGACTCAAAAGGCCTACGATTCAGTTGAGAGAATTACTCTGCTTTGTGTGTTAAATGATAGAGGACTGGATGCTACAACACATGCAATAATAAAGGAAACGTTAAGTGACACTACTGCCAGGATCAGGCATTGCAGTACACTGTCAGACAGTTTCGAAATAAAATCAGGAGTCCGGTAAGGGGATGGGCTGTCACCAATCTTATTTCACCTGGTTTTGGACAAAGTAGTGAGACAGTGGGGCAACGGCCTTGCCGCAGTGGTAACACCGGTTCCCGTCAGTTCACCAAAGTTAAGCGCTGTTGGGCTGGACTAGCGCTTGGATGGGTGGCCATCCGGTCTGTCGAGCACTGTTGGCAAGAGGGGTGCACTCCTCCCTTGTGAGGTAAACTGAGGAGCTACTTGATTGAGAAGTAGTGGCTCCAGTCTCGGAAACTGACATATGGCCGGGAGAGCGGTGTGCTGACCACATGCCCCTCCATATCCACATCCAGTGACGCCTGTGGGCTGAAGATGACACGGCAGCCTGTTCGGGAGGAGTTTAGTTTTTCTTTTAGTGAGCCAGTGGAGACAACTAAATAGTAACATGAAGATCAAAGGTGTGCAGATAGGGTACAAGGTCAAAAATAACGCAACAGTGGACTGCCTGGCATTTGCATATGTCATGGCACTCTTAAATGAGACAGAAGAAGAGGCAAAGACTGCACTAAAAAATCTAGCCAAAACAGCAGAAAAGGTCGGACTGAAGATTGCATATAAGAAGGCCAAGACATTGAACACCGAGTCTGACTGGAAGACAGATGGTCAAGTGCTTGAGAAAGTCAGCAGCTTTCGTTATTTGGGGGAGAAGATAACTGTTGGCATACAGAGCAACAGTAGCACAGTAGACAGGGTCAGCTTTTGCAGAAGCTTTGGTATGCGATGAAAACAACAGAATCTGTCACAGAATGCCAAATTGTGACATTACACAGCAACTGTAACAAACGCTGCTCCGTATGCATCAGAAACAATAACACTTTGCAAGAGAGCTTGTATACAGTTGAAGGAAGAGGAATGGAAAATTTTGAGAGACATACGGGGCACCAAAAAACATGGGGATATCTGGATACACAGAACACGACAGGAACTGTATAAAAAGGTAGAACCCACATCAAGCAAGATACGGAAGAGGAGGTTACGATTTGTTGGGCACATCATGAGGATGGACGAGGAGAGGTTGACTAAGAAGATATGGAATGCAGCATGTAATACGGGAAACAACTGGGTGAAGGAAGTCAGAGATGACTGTAAGGCTGTAGGAACAAAAGAAAGGAATCTGCAGGCAGTAGTACAGGACAGGGAGAAGTATAAAGGGTTGGTGTATGGTCACAGGTGGCCAGACACCAAAATCAAAGATGAAGAAGAAACAAACAGAACAAGCAAGAGAATGGAGAGGTATTGGGAAGAAAGAAGATACGCAATAAAAAGCCATATATATATAATAGAGGGAAACATTCCACCTGGGAAAAATATATCTAAAAACAAAAATGATGTAACTTACCAAACGAAAGTGTTGGCATGTTGATAGACACACAAACACACACACATATTGTGTGTGTGTTTGTGCTTGTTTGTGTGTCTATCAACATGCCAATGCTTTCGTTTGGTAAGTTACATCGCCTTTATATATGTGCGAAGGGATATGTGTGTGTGTGCAAGTGTATACAAGTCCCTTTTTCCCCCCAAGGTAAGTCTTTCCACTCCTGGGATTGGAATGACTCCTTATCCTCTCCCTTAAAACCCACATCCTTTCGTCTTTCCCTCTCCCTCCCTCTTTCCTGATGAAGTAACCGTGGGTTGTGAAAGCTTGAAATTTTGTGTGTTTTTTTTTTATTGTCTCTATCTACCAGCACTTTCCCGTTTGGTAAGTCACAGAATCTTATGCGCTTGCGTGCCTCAGCAATACAGATAGCTGTACCGTAGGTGCAACCACAACAGAGAGGTAGGTATCTGTTGAGAGGTACCTGTGCTGGTACTGCGAACGGCTGAAAGCAAGGGAAACTACAGCCATAATTTTTCCCAATGGCATGCAGCTTTACTGTATGGTTAAATGATTGCAGCTTTACTGTATGGTTAAATGATGATGGTATCCTGTAAGGGTAAAATATTCTGGAGGTAAAATAGTCCCCCATTCTGATTTCCTGGTGGGGACTACACTGGAGGATGTCATTATCAGGAGAAAGAAAACTGGCGTTCTATGGATGGGAGCGTGGAATGTCAGATCCCTTAATCAGGCAGGTAGGTTAGAAAATTAAGGGAAATGGATTGCTTAAAGTTAGATACAGTGGGAATTAGTGAAGTCTGGTGGCAGGAGGAACAAAACTTCTGGTCAGATGAATACAGGGTTATAAATACAAAACCAAAGAGGGGTAAATGCAGGAGTAGGTTTAACAATGAATAAAAAAAAATAGGAGCACAGGTCAGCTACTATGAACAGCATAGTGAACACATTATTGTAGCCAAGACAGACATGAAGCCTGCCACAGTAGTTAAAGTTTATATGCCAACTAGCTCTGCAGATGATGAAGAGATTGAAGAAATGTAAGAGATAAAAAAAAAAAAAAATTATTCAGATAGTGAAGGGAAACGAAAATTTAATAGTCATGGGGGACTGGAATTCAATAGAAGGAAAAGGAAGAGAAGAAAAAGTAGTAAGTGAATATGGAATGGAGGTAAGGAATGAAAGAGGAAGCCACGTGGTAGAATTTTGCACAGAGCATAACTTAACCATAGCTGACACTTGGTTTAAGAATCAGGAAAGAAGGTTGTATATGTGGAAGAGTCCTGGAGACACTGGACGGTTTCAGGGATATTATATATTGGCAAGACAGAGATTTAGGATCCAAGTTTTAAATTGTAAGACATTTCCAGGGGCAGATGTGGACTGTGACCACACTCTATTGTTTATGAACTGTAGATTAAAACTGAAGAAACCTTAAAAGGTGGGAATTTAAGGAGATGGGACCTGGATAAATTGAAATAACCAGAGGTTGTAGAGAGTTTCAGAGAGAGCATTAGGGAACAGTTGATAGGAACAGGGGAAAGAAATACAGAAGAAGAAGAATGGGTAGATTTGAGAGATGAAATAAGTAGCTTTGAGAGATGAAATAGTGCATATATCACTAAGGGTAAGATAGATAGTGCCGATAGGAAAATTAATGAGACCTTGGAGAAAAGAGAACCACTTGTATGAATATCAAGAGCTCAGATGGAAAACCAGTTCTAAGCAAAGAAGGGAAAGCAGAAATGTGGAAGGAGAATATAGAGAGTCTATACAACAGCGATACACTTGCGGGCAATATTATGGAAATGGAAGAGGATGTAGGTGAAGATGAAGTGGGAGATATGTTACTGCGTGAAGCATTTGACAGAACACTAAAAGACCTAAGTTGAAACAAGGCCGCAGGAGTAGACAACATTCCATTAGAACTACTGATAGCCTTGGGAGAGCCAACCCTGACCAAATACTACCACCTGGTGAGCAAGATGTATGAGACAGGCAAAATACCCGCAGACTTCAGGAAGAATATAATAATTCCAATCCCAAAGAAAGCAGGTGTTGACAGGTGTGGAAATTACCGAACTATCAGCTTCATCATCATGGTTGCAAAATAACTGACACGAATTCTTTACAGAGAAATGGAAAAACTGCTAGAACCCGACCGTAGGGAAGATCAGCTCGGATTCCGTAGAAATGTTGGAACACGTGAGGCAATACTGACCCTATGACTTATGCTAGAAGATAGAGTAAAGAAAGGCAAACCTACATTTCTAGCATTTGTAGACTTAGAGAAAGCTTTTGATAGTGTTGACTGGAATTCTGAAGGTGGCAGGGGTCAAATAGAGGGAGCAAAAGGCTATTTACAATTTGTACAGAAATCAGATGGCAGTTATAAAGAGTCAAGGGGCATGAAAGTGAAACAGTGGTTGGGAAGGGAGTGAGACAGGCTTATAGCCCATACCTGATGTTATTCATTGTGTATATTGAGCAAGCAGTAAAGGGAACAAAAGAAAAATTTGGAGTAGGAATTAAAATCCATGGAGAAGAAATAAAAATTTTGAGGTTTGCCAATGACATTGTAATTCTGTCAGAGACAGCAAAGGACCTGGAAAAGTAATTGAACGGAGTGGACAGTGCCTTGAAAGGAGGATATAAGATAGACATCAACAAAAGGAAAACGAGGATAATGGAATGTAGTTGAATTAAATCAGGTGATGCTGAGGGAATTAGATTAGGAAATGAGACACTTAAAGTCATAAAGGAGTTTTGCTATTTGGGGAGCAAAATAACTGATGGTTGAAGTAGAGAGAATATAAAATGTAGACTGGCAATGGCAAGAAAAGTGCTTTTGAAGAAGATAAATTTGTTAACATCGAGTATAGATTTTAAGTGTCAGGAAGTCCTTTCTAAAAGTATTTGTATGGAGTGTAGCAGTATATGGATGCAAAACAGGGACAACAAATATTTTAGACAAGAAGAGAGTAGAAGCTTTCGAAATGTGGGGCTACAGAAGAATGCTGAAGATTAGATGGGTAGATCACATAACTAGGGAGGAGGTACTAAGTGGAATTGACAAGAAGAGGAATTTGTGACACAACTTGACTAGAAGAAGGGATTGGTTGGTAGGACATGTTCTGAGGCATCAATGGATCACCAATTTAGTACTGGAGAGCAGTGTGGGGGTAGAAATCATAGAGGGAGTTCAAGAGAAGAATACACTGAGCAGATTCCGAAGGATGTAGGGTGCAGGAGTTACTTGGAGATGAAGAAGCTTGCACATGATTGAGTAGCATGGAGAGCTGCATCAAACCATTCTCTGGACTGAAGACTACAACAACATATATCCATAATTGTAGACTCAATTACTCATTAGATAAGTTGGTTAAATGATCATTTGGGTGACCAATGTTTGGATAATTAATGCTCTGTAGTAGTTGCATTAGTACACTTAACTGCTGACATAATGGTTGGCTCTGACCCTGCAAAAACACTGTTGACAGACATCATTATAATGAGGGCAACTATGTCTAGCATTTATAGAAAAACAACCAGGACAACAGAGTACTCCACAAAAATTTTGCCGAGCCAGATGGAAAACATGCTATGTCACTGGGTTTGATTCCTGTCTGATCAAGTGGGAGCTGCAGCACTGTCACCTGAACTGTGTATCACTTAACAAGTTCATAACCACACATACCGTGTCATGCCATATAGGCCAATTGAGATGACTGTCCTGATATCTCACAGACAGCAGAAATGGTAGCCTTAGCTACTTGAGAAATATTGAATACCCTAGAAATACACTAAATGTCAGCTAAAGAAGAATCTGACTGCTGCAGTGCTTGAGCACGCACTTCACTCTTTGGTGCTAATCTAATCACCACATCATCTGATAATGATTCTGCATGTGGTAGTCCACAAGACCATGTAAACTTTCATTTTCTGCTCAGGTTTTACAATTCTGCCATCCAGCATATACAACTAGCTGATGTTACCTTGTGATGTTGAAGTAACTCTAAAAAAGCAGCAAACATTAATTTTTGTTGCAAAATGTTCACTTAAGAGTGAGTGAATAGTGGTGAGGGGCAGCATTGACAGGTGAGATAAAGGGGCAAACTTTTGCACAGCGTAATAGAGCTGTAGGTTTGTAGATAATAAAAAGACACTCTGTTAGGGCACTTAATGTCACTTACCTGGAAATGAAGTGCTGAACACTTCCCAACCCTCTTGCTTCATTCAGTGCCTGGAAAGCTGGAATTCCTAGAAGCAATTGTAGGCATGCAGGATCTATCAGCTGCTGTATGAACTTGTACACTGCTCAGACTGTTGCCTCGAGAGCTAGAAAACCAGTTTGTCATTCTTGAAACACTCATAAATTAGCTGGCATGTCCTACTCTGTCATGGGGTAGGTTGCAGTTCCCAAAAATCCTTGTTGCCACTGTTATGAGTATGATTCTTAAACAATGTAGATTTTGTCAAGCACAGATTATTCACAATCACAGAAACATACAAAATAAAGACTTCTAGAGGGGGATACCTCATGGTCAATACAGTGCACTGAATGTTATTTAAATAATTCATGGTTGTGAGCTGGAGAAAACTGTTTGCAGGATTGACTGGGAAACACTCACATAAGAACCACGCTCTTGATGAACCCATATGCCATCGGTTGCTTCAGTGAAAATACAACTGTCGGCTGAAAAGTGAGTGAGGACAGTCCTGCATTAGGTAGACAGGCAGATCCATGTGCTACCCAAACATTGTCAGCAGGTAACAACAAAGTCCAAGTCCCACTCCAGGAGAAAACTACATAGCATAGGGTCATCGTCAATAGATATTCCTAAGAACTTGCTGTAAACATTATCTGCTTGACAAGTGGGACTGTCTTAGTCTGTGGAAACTTGTAAATCTGCATGAGTGTTTTTCCAAATGACTTGGTGCTGGTACATGTATCCTTCTGCACCATGCCTAGTGACCCTGATGGATGTATGCATGATTATGTCAAGTGATCCATTGCTACATCCGGCTGGATTATAAGAGATACTGTATGACATTATGTAACAACAAAAACAATCAATTATTGATTAAATTAAGCTCTAGGGTTTTCAAATCTTGTCTGACGCAGTTCCCAACAGTCAGTCTTTCCTTCTCATCCTGTACGCTAAGCCTCCCCTGGCCGACGATTCTGGGTTACTTTCCCAAAATCTGCCCCTTTTCCTAGACCTCTCCAGTCCTTTTCCTTCACCCTTCTTCCTTTCCCTTCAACCCTTCTGCCTGAAGAAAGAGCCACTGGCTCCAAAAGCTTGCCAATCACAACAGTCTTTTATGTGAGTGTTCTGCCACCGCTTGTATGACATATGGAATGAAAATAAGAAAAGTAAGCTAGGATGTCGCGGGTAGTTGCAGGTGTGGTGTAGCACGTGGATTACTAATGCAGAATAGGAAAAGAAGACTTCTGCAGCTAGGTAGCGATTAGGGGAAGGTCATACACCATCAGATAAAGTAAAAAAAATTAGTTCGGGATATCAGAACAGAAGTTTTAGTGACCTTAGCCAGGCATTATAAAAAAAAGGACAAATATGAAGGGATTTCATTAAAGTGGTAAGTTGCTGGGAGTTGAGGGAGTGTGAACAGCATGGCAAAAAAAATAAATTGCCGTATGAGAGGTGACGTCATGACCTCAAGAAGGAGATGAAGAAGAAGCCACTGTGTGCACACAATAAGTTTTGTACAGGTCCTGTAGCCAACATTGGATTAATCTCCTGTGAAGCAAATGAGTACAGAGATGGGTGGCCCCTTTGGGGCAGATGTCAATCATTGGAAAGCAATTGATGTAACCTGCCTGTCTGAACACCATAAAACAACTGGGATAGAAAATCCTTCTGTAAGTGGTTGAAAATCTGTGGAATATTCGTGTAGTATAAACAGGTAGATACAAAATCTACTCACCAGGCAGTGGCAGGGGAACATACACACAAAAGGATTTAACTTTTACAAGCTTTCAGAGCTAGTGGCAGAAGAATTGAAGGGGAAGGAAGAAGGGGTGAAGCAAAAGGACTGGAGAGGCATAGGAAAGGGGTACAGGTCAGTAAAGTCAACCAGAACCCCAGATCAGGGGGACTTACCAGACGGGTCGAGAAGGGAAGACTGATTCTTGGGACTGCACTGGAAAACATTTGAAAATCTGACATCTTAACAATGGAAGACACGGAATACCCAAGACAGAGATTACTACTAAAACATCATGCATGAGTTAATAAGAGTGAAAAGCTAAGTACATTGTATGTAACAGAGGTGGGATGTGGGACGGCAAAAAATAGACAAGTCAGAAAATGAAAGATGTAAGAAATGAAAATGGAGTGAAGAAAGGAGTAGTTAATGTGAATAAATGTTGGGACAGAAGGAATTAATGTACATAAATGTCAGGTGGGTGGTGAGAAGAACCAAGGACATGTTGTAGTGCTAGTTCCCACCTGCAGAATTCTGAGAAACTGGAGTCTCGAAGAAGAATCCAGATGGTGCGTGTGGTGAAACAGGCACCGAGGTCATGAATCTCAAGTTTCGTAGCATGCTCTGCAACACGATATTGTGTGTTGTCTGTGTACACCCTCCACCTATGCCAATTAATCCTGACTGCTAACTGGGGGGTAGTCATGTCAAAGTAAAGGGCCAAACAGTGTTTACATAACAACTGGTATATGACATCTGTCATTTCACTGTTGGCTTTGCCATTGATAGTACATGTTTTGCCAGTTACAGGGTTGGAATAGGTGGTGGTAGGAGAGTGCTCAGGGCAAGTCTTGCAGCAGGGACACTTACAGGGGTAGGAGCAATAGGGTATGGAGATGGGTGCAGAAGGAGCTTAGGGTCTGACAAGGATATTGTGGAGATTGGGAGGGTGATGAAAAGCTATTCTAGGTGTGGTGGGCAAAATCTCAGACAGAATGAATCTCATTTCAGGGCATGAATTTTGGAAGTCATGGCCCTTTCATAGTAGCTGATTGATACATTCATCACCAGGATAACACTGGGTGACAGTGGTGTGCTCTGAAGTTGTTTTTTTGAGGGATCAGCAGTATCAGGATTGGATATGATGGACCGGTAAATGTGCTTTTGAACTAGGCTGTTGGGATTATAACATCCAGCTAAGGCTGAAGTGAGAGTGGTGGTGTATTGCTGTAAAGAGTCTGCATCCGAACAAATACATTTGCCTCAAATGCCAAGGGTGTATGGAAGGGAATGTGTGACATGGAAAGAATGGCAACTGTTGAAATGTAAGTACTTTTGTTCATTAGTAAGTTTGATGTGGATGGAAGTGTGTAGCAGACCTTCGGTGAGGATGAAATCAACATCAAGGAAAGTGACATGGGATTCGGAATAGGACCATGTGAAATTTAATGGGGAGAAGGTACTTAGAGGTTCCAGGAACTTTAACAGTTCAGCCTCATCATGAGTCTATACAGCAAAGCTGTGATCTATGTATCTAAACCACACCAGGGGCTGATGGCTTATAGATACCAGAAAAGCCCCCTCCAAGTGACCCATGAAGAGGTTGGCATAGGAAGGAGCCATCCTGTTTCCCATGGACTTACCACTTACCTGTTTGTATGTCTGCCCCTCACAGATGAAGTAAATGTTAGTAAATATACAGTTGATTAAGGTGAGCAAGAATGATATCATAGGACTGGAATCAGGTGGGTGTTGATTGAGGAAATGTTCCGCAGCAGACAGACCATGTGCATGTGGGATGTTGGTATAGAGCGAGACGGCATCAGTGGTGACAAGCAAGGTGTGTGGTTTTAGTGGGACGGGCCCAGATTTCAGACGATCTAGGAAATGGTTGATATCTTTAATATAGGAGGGAAGTCTTTGTACTATAGGTTGCAGGTGCTAATCAACTAAGGTAAATATATGTTCGGAGGGTGCTTTGAAGCCAGCAACTATAGGACGGCCAGGATGATTGGGTTTATGGGTCTTAGGAAAGTGGTGAAAGGGGGGGGGGGGGGGTGCATTTAACCATGTTGCTTTTGTGAAGGACCTACTTCCCTTCACACATAATGTCAACTGGAAATATCACTTTGCAACCCAATCCCAAAACCTTTCCAACAGCAAACCTGACATCAAGCTCTGCTTGAACAGTTCCAACCACGATCCCTACTTGATCCACCACCACTACTTCAGAATCATTACTTCCAAGCCTTCCAAGAATTCCTCACATCCAGCATTGCTTCACAACCTTTCCTCAGGTCCCTAAAACATGACCCTAGCCTCTCCTCTGCAGAACTCCTGGCGCCATTTACTCTAACAGCTGATGAATCCATCATTATCCTCCCAGCAGACAAAGGATCTACCATTGTGGAACCCGACTGACAGGAGTATGTTAGTGAAGGTCTGTGCCAACTGTCTGACACCTCTACTTACAGAAACTGACATGAAGATCCCATCCCTGTGATTCAAACTGACCTGCAGTCCCTCCTAAAGACCTCAGGCCCCTCACAATGAGTTACACCTCAATCCATAGAACTTCTTACACCACCCAAACCACGCACCATCACCTTTTACCTTTTTCCTAAGATCCATAAACCCAAGCATCCTGGCTGTCCCATAGTTCCTGACTTCTAATCACCCACCAAACATGTATCTGTCTTACTTGATCAACACCTACAACCTGTAGTACAAAGACTTCTTTCCTATATTAAAGATACCAACCATTTCCTAGATTGTCTGAAATCCGTGCCTGTCCCACTCACACCACACACCTTGCTTGTCACCATTGATGCCATCTCCCTCTATACCAACATCCCACATGTACATTGCCTGTGTGCTGCTGCTGAACATTTTTTAAGTCACCACCCACCTGATTCCAGGTCTATGACATCTTTCTTGCTCACTGTAATCAACTTTATACTGATCAACAATTACTTCATCTTTGAGGGGCAGACATACAAACAGATCAGGGGTAGGGCCATGGCAACCAGGATGACTCCTTCCTATGTCAACCTTTCCATGCGTCACTTGGAGGGGGGCTTTCCTGGGATCCATTAGCCTTCAGCCATCGGTTTGGTTTAGATACATTGATAACATCCTTGCCATATGGACTCATGGTGAGGCTGACCTGTTAAAATTCCTGGAATCTCTAAATACCTTCTTCCAATTAAATTTCACATGTTCCTATTCTGAATCCCATTTGATTTAGATACATTGATAACAGCTTTGCTGTATGGACTCATGCTGAGGCCAACCTGTTAAAATTCCTGGAATCTCTAAGTACAGGGTGTTTCAAAAATGACCGGTATATTTGAAACGGCAATAAAAACTAAACGAGCAGCGATAGAAATACACCGTTTGTTGCAATATGCTTGGGACAACAGTACATTTTCAGGCAGACAAACTTTCGAAATTACAGTAGTTACAATTTTCAACAACAGATGGCGCTGCGGT
This sequence comes from Schistocerca cancellata, assembly GCF_023864275.1. NCBI lineage: Eukaryota > Metazoa > Arthropoda > Insecta > Orthoptera > Acrididae > Schistocerca > Schistocerca cancellata. The sequence goes on along the minus strand of NC_064628.1, from coordinate 457,648,392 downwards.
CTGGGAAACTCTATAGTACGATATTTTCCACATATCCACCATGCGTAGCAATAATATGGCGTAGTCTCTGAATGAAATTACCCGAAACCTTTGACAATGTGTCTGGCGGAATGGCTTCACATGCAGATGAGATGTACTGCTTCAGCTGTTCAATTGTTTCTGGATTCTGGCGGTGCACCTGGTCTTTCAAGTGTCCCCACAGAAAGAAGTCACAGGGGTTCATGTCTGGCGAATAGGGAGGCCAATCCACGCCGCCTCCTGTATGTTTCGGATAGCCCAAAGCAATCACATGATCATCGAAATATTCATTCAGGAAATTAAAGACGTCGGCCGTGCGATGTGGCCAGGCACCATCTTGCATAAACCACGAGGTGTTCGCAGTGTCGTCTAAGGCAGTTTGTACCGCCACAAATTCACGAAGAATGTCCAGATAGCGTGATGCAGTAATCGTTTCGGATCTGAAAAAATGGGCCAATGATTCCTTTGGAAGAAATGGCGGCCCAGACCAGTACTTTTTGAGGATGCAGGGACGATGGGACTGCAACATGGGGCTTTTCGGTTCCCCATATGCGCCAGTTCTGTTTATTGACGAAGCCGTCCAGGTAAAAATAAGCTTCGTCAGTAAACCAAATGCTGCCCACACGCATATCGCCGTCATCAATCCTGTGCACTATATCGTTAGCGAATGTTTCTCGTGCAGCAATGGTAGCGGCGCTGAGGGGTTGCCGCATTTGAATTTTGTACGGATAGAGGTGTAAACTCTGGCACACGAGTCGATACGTGGACGTTGGCGTCATTTGGACCGCAGCTGCAACACGGCGAACGGAAATCCGAGGCCGCTGTCGGATCACCTGCTGCACTAGCTGCGCGTTGCCCTCTGCGGTTGCCGTACGCGGTCGCCCTACCTTTCCAGCACGTTCATCCGTCACGTTCCCAGTCCGTTGAAATTTTTCAAACAGATCCTTTATTGTATCGCTTTTCGGTCCTTTGGTTACATTAAACCTCCGTTGAAAACTTCGTCTTGTTGCAACAACACTGTGTTCTAGGCGGTGGAATTCCAACACCAGAAAAATCCTCTGTTCTAAGGAATAAACCATGTTGTCTACAGCACACTTGCACGTTGTGAACAGCACACGCTTACAGCAGAAAGACGACGTACAGAATGGCGCACCCACAGACTGCGTTGTCTTCTATATCTTTCACATCACTTGCAGCGCCATCTGTTGTTGAAAATTGTAACTACTGTAATTTCGAAAGTTTGTCCGCCTGAAAATGTACTGTTGTCCCAAGCATATTGCAACAAACGGTGTATTTCTATCACTGCTCATTTAGTTTTTATTGCCGTTTCAAATATACCGGTCATTTTTGAAACACCCTGTACCTTCTCCCAGTTAAATTTCACATGGTCCTATTCCAAATTCCATGTCACTTTCCTTGATATTGATCTCATCCTCACCAAAGGCCAGCTACATACTTCCATCCACATAAAACTACTAACAAACAACAATACTTATATTTTGACAGATGCCATCCTTTTCATGTCAAACATTCCCTTCCATACAGCATTGGCATTTGATGCTAAAGTATTTGTTCGGATGCAGACTCTTTACAGCAATACACCGCCACTCTCTCTCCATCCTTCACTGGACATAATTATCCCAACAGCCTAGTTCAAAAGCAGATTTACCGAACCATCACATCCAATCCTGATACTGCTGATCCCTCAAAAAAACAACTCCGGAGCACACCACCTATCACCACCTAACACCCAGTATTATCCTGGTGCTGAATGTATCAATCAGCTGCTTTGAAAAAGGCTATGACTTCCTAAAATCATGTCCTGAAATGAGATCCATTCTGTCTGAGATTTTGTCTGCTACACCTAGAATAGATTTTTGTTGCCCTCCCAATCTCCAAAATATCCTTGTCACCCCCTATGCTCCTTCTGCACCCATCTCCATACCCTATGGCTCCTACCCCTGTGACAATTCACACTGCAACACTTGCCTTATACACTCCCCTACCACCACCTGTTCCAGTCCTGTAGCTGGCAAAAAATATGCTATCAAAGGGAGAGCCAACAGTGAAACGCCATGTCATATACCAGCTGTTACATTAGCACTGTTAGGCCTTTTACTTTGGCCCAGTTATTTATCAGGATGAATGGGCATACACAGAGTGTGTATACAGGCAACACACAATATCCTGTTGCAGAGCATGCTGTGCAACTTGACATTCATGACCTCGGTGCCTATTCCACCATACACGCCATCTGGATTCTTCCCCCAGACACCAGTTTCTCAGAATTCCACAGCTGGGAACTAGTGCTACAACATGTTCGTTCCCGCCACCTACCTGGCCTTAATTTATATTAATTTCTTTTGTCTCAGCATTTATTCATATTAACTACTCCTTTGTTCATTCCATTTTAGTTTCCTACATCTTTCATTTTCTGACTTGTCTGTCTTTTGCCATCCCTCATCCCACCTCTGTTACATACAATGTACTTAGCTTTTCACTATTATTAACTCATGCACAACACTGTAGTAGTAATCTGTCTTGCATATTACTCTGTCTTCCACCTTTAAGCTCTCAGGTTCTCAAATCTCATCCAGTGCAGTCACCAACACTCAGTCTTTCCTTCTCTTTCCATCCATTAAGACTCCCTTGATCAGGGTTCTGGGTGACTTTTCTGAACTATACCCCTTTTCCTGAACCTCTCCATTCCTTTTCCTTCCCCTCCAATTCTTCCACCAGAAGAAGAAGCCACTGTCTCCAAAATCTTGTAAAAGTTAAATCCTTTTGTGTGTGTGTTTCCCTGCTGCCACATGGTGAGTAGATTTCTTATCTATCCGTTTATATTATATTGTCAATAACTGATTATTTTCGATGGCATATTCATATTGATCCAATATGAACAGAGGAAGAGTTGTCACTTTCACAGAAATGAATGTAAATTCAAAAATACAGAAATAATTTTGTGTTGTGTAGACCAGGATATAAAAGAATTTGCTTGTGAATTAGCATTGGACAACATAACAATTGTTTTTCTTGTAATTGTGCCAGGTGGGACCAGGTCATGCGGTAAAACACCTGTGACAGGTTTAAGAGCTGCCACAGTGTCTCTTGATACAATCAGCAGATGTTTGCGGCAAGTTCTCCAGTGTTCTTGTCTCTAATAACCATGCACAATGTGGTTATAACCTGGACCATGATTTTGATGTTGGTGTTACATACTGTTGACATTGGACTAGGACACAGATTTGCACATCTGACTAATGTGGTACTGCTGTCTTCAGTCACTATTCACATTATAGTTGTGTTTTCAGTTAATGAACTGACAGAATATGAGTGTATTAGAAAAATGGTTCATATTGAACAAATGTCCAGAGTACTATATAGGCCAAAAGGTATCAAACTCTAGTAGTTTTCCATTCTGTCTATTTCAAGAAGGGTCATGAACTACTACTTTTGTGATGTAATTGTGGATAACTTATGGTTAATGAAACTGTCTTTGAAGAGTCATAACATTGGCAACAAGGACTGTAACCAATCCTTGTTGAAGTAAGACCTGTCAGCCCATTTGCTGAGTGTTTTGACCATGATGAACACACAGTTTTTTTTAGTTCTGTAAGCAACAGTTTGAGCAACAGCACCAGCTCATACAGAATCTCACAGATCTGGCATACCTACACTTGCTTCTGACAGTCCCAGCTTTCCAGCCATTCAGTGCAACTCAAGATGACTTGGAGGTGCTTCAAAATATTTAGCATTTCTTTTCCAGGCAAGTGACAATATATATTCTGAGTTACAGTGAGTCTTTTTATTATTTGCAAATCCACAGTTCTATTATATTGTGGTGACCCACACCACTATTGACCTGCTTTTAAGTAAACATTCTGCAACAAAATGCATGTAAGGGGTGCTTGTTTAGAGTTCCCTTAATGTTGTTACACATCATGGATGGGAGACCTAGAATGCCTGAGTTGAAAGTGCAGATTTACTTGTGGCTGTGGACTACCATATTCAAAATCTTTAATTTGTGACATAGTGATTAGACTAGCTCTGGACAGTGAAGTGCATGCTCAAATGTTACAGCAGTCAAATCCTTCTTTAGCTGAAGTTTCACATATTTCTAGGGTTTTTGAAATTTCTCGAGTGGCTCAGGTTAACATTTCCACAGACTGTGAGATATCAGCACTGTCATATCAACTGGCGTATACAGCAGGACGCAATGTGTCTGGTGATGAAACTGTAAAATGTCACACAGTTCAGGTGACAGTGGAGCAGCTCGCACTCAAATGGGCAGGAATCGAGTCCAGCAACATAACAGGTTTCCCATTTGGCCCTGGCAAAATTTTTGCAGGCAACACAGTTGTCCTAAATGTTTCTCTATAATAAATGAAAAGCACCAGTTTGCTTTTGTTCTACAATGTGGCCAAAAAAAAATTACAAGTCATCCCATACTGGAGGAAACATGAAAACAATTGGAAAGACAAAGAATCTACTTCCTTACATGGAATGGTATTCTGCATTGCTTGGACTGAGTTTTGGATAAAAAACTCAAAGGTTGTATACTGTAATGTAATGAATGAAGAAGATAGTGTGTAATATTGTAGAACAAAAGCAAACTGGTGCTTTTCATTTATTATAATGTTGTTCTACCAAGAACCGACAGAAGATTCTGTTAATATGTTTCTCTATACGTGCTATACCTAGTTGCCCACTTTATAATGATGTCTTTGAACACTCTTTTTGCCAGGGTCACATAGCAGATGTTTGTCAGAACCAATCACAGCATCAGGATTGGAGAAGGCTGATACAAATAAATGACATTACATTGCCAGGAGCAGCCGTGAGATTCTCATTTGATTCCTTTTTGGTACAGGAGCCTCAATCTTGTTTATTAATCAACCTACATCTCTCTAATTGGGATCTCCACCCTTAAGATCAGTGACAGCTTAACTGTGAACTTAGGCTCATCATGAAATTCTCATATTACACCAGGTAGTTCTGAAATTAATGTATAAGTAACTAACTCAAACCATCTTTCTTTCTATTAGCAGAACCTTCAGTGGAAAATATTTTTGGACTTGATGCTTACTGTAACATTACACACTATCTTCTTCATCCATTACATTACAGTATAAAACCTTTTGAGTTTTTTATCCAAAACTCAGTCCAAGCAATGCAGAATACCATTCCATAAAAGGAAGTGGATTCTTTGTCTTTCCAATTGCTTTCATGTTTCCTCCAGCATGGGAATGGCTTGTAATTTTTTTTTGGCCACATTGCAATAAAAGAATTGGCAGTAGCAAAATTTTTCAAAACTCTCCTGATACCACTAGCCTTGTAGGATGGTGTTAAAGTGTAACTGGATTGCTGAGAGGAATTCAAAATGCTGTGCCCAATTCCTTATAAATGGTCATCACTTTTAGTCATTATTCATAAACCAGGTGGTGTGTTGTGCTGACTTAAGAAATGCGGTAAATGCTCAGTGGATTGTGGACTCATACGACCATGTGTTTCCTGATGAATTATTATCAAAATTGGCGGGAGGTCAGTATTTCTCTAACACTGAACTTCCAGGAGGCTATTTTTCAACCCCCTTTGGGTGAGGCTTCATACAAACTATCAGCGACATTGCCCAAGTGGACAGGTTTCTGAATGGCGTTGTGGCAGTGGAAAGAATGCAGGAGGAGTATACAGGGTGAGTCACCTAACATTACCGCTGGATATATTTCATAAACCACATCAAATACTGACGAATCGATTCCCCAGACCGAACGTGAGGAGAGGGGCTAGTGTAATTGGTTAATACAAACCATAAAAAAATGCACGGAAGTATGATTTTAATACAAACCTACGTTTTTTTAAATGGAACCCTGTTAGTTTTGTTAGCAAATCTGAACATATAAACAAATACGTAATCAGTGCCGTTTGTTGCATTGTAAAATGTTAATTACATCCAGAGATATTGTAACCTAAAGTTGATGCTAGAGTACCACTCCTCCGCTGTTCGATCGTGTGTATCGGAGAGCACCGAATTACGTAGGGATCCAAAGGGAACGGTGATGGACCTTAGGTACAGAAGAGACTGGAACAGTACATTACGTCCACATGCTAACACCTTTTTATTGGTCTTTTTCACTGACGCATATGTACATTACCATGAGGGGTGAGGTACACGTACACACGTGGTTTCTGTTTCCAATTACGGAGTGGAATAGAGTGTGTCCCGACATGTCAGGCCAATAGATGTTCAATGTGGTGGCCATCATTTGCTGCACACAATTGCAATCTCTGGCGTAATGAACGTCGTACACACCGCAGTACATCTGGTGTAATGTCACCACAGGCTACCACAATACGTTGTTTCATATCCTCTGGGGTTGTAGGCACATCACGGTACACATTCTCCTTTAACGTACCCCACAGACAGAAGTCCAGAGGTGTAAGATCATAAGCATCGGCTGGCCAATTTATGCGTCCTCCACGTCCTATGAAACGCCCGTCGAACATCCTGTCAAGGGTCAGCCTAGTGTTAATTGCGGAATGTGCAGGTGCACCATCATGCTGATACCACATACGTTGACGTGTTTCCAGTGGTACATTTTCGAGCAACGTTGGCAGATCATTCTGTAGAAACGCGATGTATGTTGCAGCTGTTTGGGCCCCTGCAATGAAGTGAGGACCAATGAGGTGGTCGCCAATGATTCCGCACCATACATTTACAGTCCACGGTCGCTGTCGCTCTACCTGTCTGAGCCAGCGAGGATTGTCCACGGACCAGTAATACATGTTCCGTAGGCTCACTGCCCCGTGGTTTGTGAAACCCGCTTCATCGGTAAACAGGTAGAACTGCAACGCATTCTCTGTTAATGCCCATTGACAGAATTGCACTCGATGATTAAAGTCATCACCATGTAATTGCTGATGTAGCGACACATGAAACGGGTGAAAGCGGTGACGATGCAGTATGTGCATGACACTACTTTGACTCAGTCCACCAGCTCTCGCAATATCCCGTGTACTCATGTGTGGGTTCATGGCAACAGCAGCTAACACACCAACTGCTCCCGCTTCTCCTGAGACGGGCCTGTTACGGACCCGTTTGCGTGCTACGACCATACCTGCTGCATACAGTTGGCGGTAGATGTTTTGCAATTTGCGGCACGTTGGGTGCTCTCTGTCCGGTACCCTTCTGCATACACCCTGCAGGCTTCAGCTGCATTTCGTCGACACTCGCCATAGATGAGTATCATCTCCGCCTTTTCAGAGTTCGAATACACCATGGTCACAGTTCCTACAACACTACACAATCACAGACATCTGCTAACACAGTGTACTACAGTTGGTCTGCGTGCGGAGACGAATGCAGAATAACAGTAGCAGCAAGCGCTACATGCGGACACTGTGACAGCTAGACCAAACCACAACAGTGCACTACAGCCACACTCATAAACACGGTCGTCATCGTTAACATGTCCCTGCAGATGCTGCTCGCCGACCGTGGCCCGTGTTTGTTACAACATGCAACAGAACGTCGGAGGTTTCAAGCGTCAACTTTAGGTTACAATATCTCCAGATGTAATTAACATTTTACAATGCAACAAACGGCACTGATTACGTGTTTGTTTATATGTTCAGAAGTGCTAACAAAACTAACGTGGTTCCATTTAAAAAAACATTGGTTTGTGTTAAAAAACATACTTCCGTGAATTTTTGTATGGTTTGTATTAAACAATTGCACTAGCCCCTCTCCTCACGTTCGGTCTGTGGAATCGGTTCGTCAGTATTTGATGTGGTTTATGAAATATATACAGCGGTAACATTAGGTTACTCACCCTGTATATCAAATCTCCAGCAAGCATTTTTAGGCATTTTTGAAAGCCAGTGTAAAATGTAGCTTCTCAAAATACTCCTTCTCTCAGCATTCTATTAAGTACATAAGGTATTATCGTAGCCTTAAACCTATTTTAGTGGATGTGATACCTATTTCTCATATTCCAATACCAAATAATGTAGGGAATCTGCAGGTTTGTATGGATAAGGTTACATATTATGCCAGATCAGTGATTCAGTTCCAGAAGAAAGAACTCTGTTTGCAGGGCTCGATGAAGATGTCACCAAACTGCTCATTGCCTGACATTGTGTTAGCCTAATAAATTTATCTTGACTCTTGGGCACAGACACATCATCATATGTCATTGAGGCTGTTTTACTGTGTAAGTACCAGAATGGTTTGGGATGCCTTATCACATTCACCTTGCCAGAGCACCAGAAGTTCTACATTTTCCAGTATGACAACAAATTTCACCAGACCATAGATTATAAGACATAGTTGTTGAATTTGGCCATGAGTCAAAGTTGCCTGAAGAATGGATATCTCAGAGATTGCAATGCTGGCCAGTATTCTTGTCAAATTACCAATATTCCATTCATTAAAGTACATCAATGTATCACATGGATGCTGATGCATTGTTACTGTTTTCTACAGGTTCTGATAAGGAATTTGATAGAAACGAACTGTTTGCTTTCACTTTGGTTGTCATTTTGAACAGTCAGTGAAGAGTTTCCCATCACTTCCAGATATTACACAGCAGCCATTCATAAGAATCCACTCTTGAGACTGGTTTCCCAGTCCATACAAGTGGCTGGCCAGAGGACCTTATTTCATCAGCTCCCATGGAAGTAATTTTTTTTTTCCATAGTGCAGTGCTCTTCATCTTTTCAAAGGTGTCCTATTATTGTATTCAACTGACTATTAGTGTCAAATGGTGATTCTTCAGATTCTGCACTCCCATAAATTGTGACTTCTGCATCAGTCACAGTAGGGCATTTCCTGAACGAAGAATCTGGTTCTGCTATGTGGGTATTGAACTTTAGTTGATCAGGATATTTGTGTGTAGCTTAACAGCATGAAGCTTGTCAGGCACAGCAACCAGCACTGCTCCAAGCCTACAAGTCATGGCCTGCAGTTTACCAGCCATGGGATCAGGTGTATGCTGAATTTGTGGATCTGTTCTGTGGAGCCAGTCAGTTGATTTAATAATTGTTATTTCCCATACCTCATCAAAATGAAACAGACTAGAACATTGAATACCACTGAGAACCTGATCACTTTTTTCTGTTGAAGTAAACCCACAACCTGTTGTACCAATAATGGACCACAGTCTGAATCTGTTGGTTTTCAACAGTTTTGCATCCAGAATGGAATCAAGCGTATTACTGCACCTGTGTTTCACCTTGCCTCTAATGGTGTGGCCAAACAGTTTGTGTGAACATTTAAAATGCAGATGGAAGAACTACTGATGTCCACACAAATTGATTGTGCAGTGCTTTCTTTTTTTCCATTAACCAGGCGATGCTGTTTCGTGATCAAAGCCCACTGGAATTCTTGCATGGACACTCTCATTGATTATTGTTAGATCTGTTGCAGTCTCCATTGGTCTAAGAAGAAGAAGGAGCCATAGCTCTGATGGTACACATCACTGTCTGGTATGCACATTAGAACATGTGCTAGGCTGTCAGCTGGTTCTAGAGGTCACAGCTTGAGGCACTATTCGCCGATACCAGAACCAGTTCCATTTGTGCCACCTGGGGCAGCCTCCACCTCCACATCTGCCAAACTGGCAGTGGCAGCCCACTTTGTTCACACCAAGAACCAATAACAGCAGGTGTGCGGTCTTATTCTGGGACGACATCCCAGATCGTGGGCACGTGGTATTCCTGGTCCTCCAGCCATAGTCTCTCACATCTATGGATTTGGACCTGGAAAATATGGAGGTGGCCTTGCTGCTGCACCAGGTCTGATGGCGTACCCACAGTCTTCCCCAAAACCAGCAGCAAGCAGTGAGAGTGAACTACAGTTGCCTCTTGCCTCTTTGGCTATGGACCCAGGAACAGCTCCTCTGTCACCAATAGCATCCAAAGCTGTACCCCAGCCATCACAGCAGGATGCAACCAATTTGTTTTCCCCTGCACCAACCAGGATGTTCCTGACCCTTGTGGACCAATTCAGGAGAGGAGGGATTTTGTAATCCCATGGGGCACATCAATGGATTAATCCCCATAATTAGGCATACATCCAGCAAAATAGCAAACTAGGCATGAAAAGATACATCCATTAATGCAGGTCACATGGTAAACCACGTGTCTCAGATTTAAGGGCTGTTGCAAACTGCCGTGGACTTACTTCTCGCAACCATCTGATGTTTACAGCATGCTCTCCATTGTATCTATTGATGGTAACCTTGCTGTCTGTGTTTTTTTCCTGAGATGTGGTTTGGACTTTGTTGTTACCTACTGTCAACATTTGGTTAGCACACTGACTTGCCTATGTGCCTAATACAGTATTGTCTTTGCTCACGGTTTCACTGACAGCTGAGTTTCCTGGAAGTGTACTGACAGCATCGAGGATATGAAATGTATTAAAGTGCTTTCCAATTGAACCCACAAAGAGGATTCTCCTTTACTTACATTGGAGTTATTCAACAAGCTTCCAGAATACTGTATGGGACAAGAGGCACCCACTTCCAAAAGTTTTTTTTTTTTTTTTTTTTTTTTTTTTAATTTCCAATAGAGTTAGAAACTATTACTTTTTATGATTTATTTTTAAATAATTTGTGATTAATAAAATCTGTATTGTTGAGGAACCAGATTTACCACAGTTTTTATTATAGTATACGTGTCCCCATTGGTAATTAGGAAGTTTTCATGAAAAAATTTGTTGCCTCATTGTGCTGTCTCCGACCTGCAGTGGGGATAATATTTGTGATGATTTTAACATCAATTTCTGAAAGAAATCTGATGTTAAGAGTGATCTAGATATGTTATTAGCCACTTATAGTTCAGTGTCAGTTATAGATCATTCTACTGTATTAGCACAAGATAGTACTCAACTGATAGATGACATTCACACGACAAGTGGAAGTTAAGCAAACACATGCATACACTGTGGTATATGGTATTTCAGATCATGATGAACAGTTGATCACATTACATTGATGAACAGTTAGTAACATTACATTACTTAGCTATATGTATAGTCCAGAAACACACACTGAAAACAATGAGAGTGATTAATGACAAAACAATGAGAGGTTTTACGAGGAAGCCTTGGACCACTACAGGTGGTGAAATTTCTCCAGAGCAGAAAATGCAAATCTAAAAATTGCCATAACAAGAAAGCATCCCAAAACACTTTCAGTGTAAACATTACTGTAACATTTTAAGAAATGCTAGAAATCCTGGAGCATGCGCATAATATCAACATTTTGCAGACCAGACTATAAAATCAAATCAGTATGGAATATTGTTAAAAGAGAGACAGAGAAAGAAGTCTTAGAACAATATGGTGTTTCCGTCAAAGAGAGCAGGACTATTATAAAAGACACTACATGTGTTGTAGATATTTGTAACAATTTCCTTTAATAAGAGCTGAGAAAATTGATTCAGGAAGTTCAGAAGTGAAATTGAAATGGTACACCAATCAGTCAATACAGAGGAGTGCAAGAAAATTTGTTACATATTCCCATCTGAAAAGTTTGTTAGATTCTCCATCTGACATATGGAAGATCAGCATGACCCACAAAAGTTAAACTTTGCGTAGGCTTGAGATCTCAACCTATAATTTGTTATAACTTCAATCACACGTGTAACACATTAGTTCATGAAAACAAAGATTCTGTCACTTACCAAACAAAAGCGTTGGTACGTTGATAGAGACAATAACAAACACAAACACACACACAAACTTCAAGCTTTCGCAACCCACAGTCGCTTCATTAGAAAAGAGGGAAGGAGAGGGAAAGACAAAAGGATGTGGGTTTTAAGGGAGAGGGTAAGGAGTCATTCCAATCCCGGGAGTGGAAAGACTTACCTTTGGGGGAAAAAGGGACAGGTATACACTCGCACACACACACATATCCATCCGCACATATACAGACATATGTAAAGGCAAAGAGTTTGGGCAAAGATATCAGTTGAGGCAGAAGTACAGAGGCAAAGATGTTATTGAATGACAGGTGAGGTATGAGTGGCGGCAACTTGAAATTAGCAGAGGTTGAGGCCTGGTGGGTAACGGGAAGAGAGGATATATTGAAAGGCAAGTTCCCATCTCCGGAGTTCTGATAGGTTGGTGTCAGTGGGACTCCGGAGATGGGAACTTGCCCTTCAGTATATCCTCTCTTCCCGTTACCCACCAGGCCTCAACCTCCACTAATTTCAAGTTTCTGCTGCTCATACCTCACCTGTCATTCAATAACATCTTTGCCTCTGTACTTCCGCCTCGACTGACATCTCTGCCCAAACTCTTTGCCTTTACATGTGTCTGCTTGTGTCTGTATTTGTGCGGATGGATATGTGTGTGTGTGTGTGTGAGATTATACCTGTCCTTTTTTCCCCCCAAGGTAAGTCTTTCCGCTCCCGGGGTTGGAATGACTCCTTACCCTCTCCCTTAAAACCAACATCCTTTCGTCTTTCCCTCTTTCCTGATGAAGCAACTGTGGGTTACGAAAGCTTGAAATTTGTGTGTGTGTTTGTGTTTGTTATTGTCTCTATCAACGTACCAACGCTTTCGTTTGGTAAGTTACAGAATCTTTGTTTTTAGATATATTTTTCCCACAAGAATGTTTCCCTCTATTATATTCATAACATTAGTTCATGACATTTTCTCAGACAGATTAAAATATGCCACTGTTAGGCCTCTCTATAAGAAAGATGGCTTCACTGATCTCAGTAACTGCAGATCAATTGCACTTCTTACATGATTTTTCCCATTTTTTTTTTTTTTTTTTTTTTTTTTTTTGAGACGGTGATGTATTCGGTACTTGTAGCCCACCTGATTAATAATGGGGTGCTTAGTCACTCGCAGTTTGAATTTCAAAAGGGCTGCTCTAGTAAGGAAGCTATTTATATATTTATATCACCCCTGAGCACATAACAAAGTTTTTAATTAACAAAATATAACCAGTTGAGATCTTAAGTGACGTCCCAAAGACATTTGATGGTATCAACCTTAATATTGTACCACAGAAAATAAGTTTTGGGGGGATATATGATTCAGCATAGGCATGGTTTAGTTCTTATTTAGAAACAGGATGCAGGAAGCTGCACTGAGATGTACGAATTGTGCAAATGAGGATGCTGTATCATCTTCATGAGTTGAAATCATTACAGGCATTCTCTAGGGTTTGAACATGAGCTCATTACTGATCTTGTTCTTTGTTAATCATTTACCATTTTATCTGAATTAGGAGGCAACATTAGTCCTTTTTATTGTCAAGTCAATCAAATAAACATCCAAAGGGAATGTAGTAAATGGTGGTTTTGCCAAAGTTATTAAGTGGTTCTGCACAAATAGGCTTGTTGTAAGAGTTGAAACAAAACAGCTCATCCAGTTTTGTACCGTCAAAAATATGCCACCTGCTATAAATATAGTTAACCATTATAAATATAGTTTACCAGCCTGGCTTAATAGCACACATAATTCTAAGAAAATTTGTTTTGCAGTAGTAATATCCTGCTTCAACTACTTCCTCTCCCACTAAAGATAATTACCTATCTTAAAATAGACTGTTTAACTTATTTGCTGAGTACTTTATGTTAAACTGTCATGCATTGGATTGTGCTTGAAAGATACTTGACTCTGTGTGTACCCATAATTACCTTTTATATAATAGAGGGAAACATTCCACGTGGCAAAAACATATCTAAAAACAAAGATGATGAGACTTACCAAACAAAAGCGCTGACAGGTCGATAGACAGGTCTATTGACCCGCCAGCGCTTTTGTTTGGTAAGTCTCATCATCTTTGTTTTTAGACATAATTACCTTTTGATGCACGTAACTTAATAAATTTACCTGAAGTGTATGACATTCTTCTAAGAATAAATATGAAATATTGATTTAGTGTATAGAATTCTTTGCCTTATGCATTTTTATATTTGAGCTGCCCCATTGAATAATACTTAATTGCACCCATTTTAGATATATGTCTCACACAAAACTTGTTGCAGGGATCAGAAGAAACACTCAACAGACATCTGAAGCTTTTGCTGAAACAGATAGAGGCCAGTGTAATTGCAGTCAGTGCTATGAAGATTCTTCTCATGTATCATCATATTAAACAGGTTAGAAATTTTTTATTGTGTGTGTGTTTGTGATTTTATTGATTTATTTGAGATACATATACCATAGATCCAGTATGGCATGATTACGCATGGATGTGGAACGAGTCAAAGCAGATACAATATAGATATCATACAATACAATACATACTGGTATATTACACATGGTAGATAAATGATTCAAAACTGGTACAATACAATAATGTAATCAAGATAATAAACAATACAATACAAAAATACATTAGTGATAAAAACAATACAATTAACAATGACAAAGGAAATAATCTGAATTCTACTCAAATTACTTATCTCTGTTGAAGAATTCATCTAAAGAGTAGAAACATTTTTCCAGTAGAAATTCCTTCAGCTTTTTTTTTAATAGCATTTTATTTTCTTTAAGACACTTTATATTACTTGGGAGTCCGTTAAATATATTTGTACTTGTGTACTTTACCCCTTTTTGCACCAGAGAGAGATTTTTCCGTTCACAGTGCATATCACCTTTCCATCTTGTGTTATAATGATGGTATGCCTCATTTGTTTCATATTCAGAGAAATTGAGAATAGTGAAAGCCAAGAGTGAGAGGAGATACTGTGATGTAGTGGTTAATATACCTACCTGTTCAAAGAGATTTTGAAATGAGGTTCTTGGAGGGACAACACATATCATTCAGACTACTTTTTTCTGGCGTACAAAAACTTTTTTTGAAATTGGTGAGTTGCTGCAAAAGATTATTCCATAGCACATCACTGAATGAAAGTAGCCAAAATATGCAGACTTTGATACGTTGATGTCTCCAATTTTGGAGGCTATTCGGATGGCAAATGTTGCTGAGCTAAGCTTTTTTAGTGTTTGCTGTATGTGGAATTCCCAGTTGAGCCTGTTATCTATGTGTACACCTAGGAACTTTGTGCACTGAACGCTCTGTAACTGTTGGCTCTCGTGTGCAAAGTTAATCTCTTCTGGGCTTATGTAACTGGATTGGAACTGCATGTAATTTGTTTTATTGAGGTTTATTGCTAGAGAATTTGCCACGAACCAGTTCAGAGTATTTGCAAGCGCTTGGTTGGTATTTAACTCTACGTCAGTGGAGGTTTTGCTGGCTGTCACTATTTTTGCATCATCTGCAAACGTTGTGATATTGCTAGCACTATTTGAGGACTGGGGTAGGTCATTAATGTATATAATAAATAGGAGGGGACCAAGGACTGACCCTTGTGGAACTCCATCATGTACTGTTCCCCAGTGAGACTCTGCCCCTCCTACTTGTAGATTGTTAACACCTAAAACTATTTTTTGTTGTCTGTCTTCTAGATATGATCTGAGCAATTTACCCATTTGTCCACGGATTCCATATTGGGCTGCTTTTCCTAAAAGTATTATGTGATTGCCGCAGTCAAAAGCCTTAGTCTGGTCACAGAATATGCCAATGGGTAATTTTTTCTTGTCAAGGCATTCTAAAACATTATTTGTAAGTGCGTAAATAGCTTTGGTTGTAGATATGCCTGATCTGAAACCAAATTGTTGTTTACTAATTAGTGCAAACTTTTCAAGGTGATTGACAATCCTGACGTGTATTAATTTTTCAAAGACTTTAGAATATGCTGTTACAAGAGAGGTAGGACAATAGTTCGAAACATCTGTGGGATTGCCATTTTTGTAGAGGGGTTCACCGTAACATACTTCATTCTGTCACGGAAGATACCTTGATTTAGAGAGGAACTGAATATATGAGCTAGAACTTTAGAGAGTTGATTGCAGCTGGTTTTTAGCAGTTTGCTGTAAATATTGTCTACTCCCGACGAATTTTTACTTTTTAGAGACACTATGGTTTTTCTTACTTCTTGCACGGTTATGGGGGGCCATACCTATCATGTCTATAGAGTTAGGGAAAAGTTCTTTCAGAGTTTTTATTGCCTTTTCTGAAGAGCCTTTGGATGCTGTTTTCTCAGCGACAGTTAAAAAGTGCTCATTAAAGATTTTTGCTACAATATCTTGATTTTGAACTAACTTACCTTCATTGTTAAGAGCAAAATTTTGGGCCTTTTTGGGGTAATTTGCACCAGTCTCATTCTGTATCACTTCCCATATAGTTTTGGTTTTATTAGTAGAGTTATTAATTTTTGAGCACAGATCATACTTTTGATTTCTGAATGACTTTGTTCAATATTTACAGTATTTTTTATAGTTATTTAAAAGGTTAGAGTCATCTGATTTTTTGAGGCAATGTACAACTCTCTCTTTCTTTTGCAAGAAATCCTAATTCCAGTGGTAATCCAAGGCTTGTTGGTGGATTTTTTAGTATGGGTTTTATATATTCTTTGTGTGTGTGTGTGTGTGTGTGTGTGTGTGTGTGTGTGTGTGCGCCTGTATGTTTGTTTGTTTGCTGTAATTGTATGCTCGCAAAAAGAATTAAAGCACAGGTAAACTGCCACAGGGTGCATGTTATTTGACTAGTTTCACTAATTAAATGAAAGCAGCCAGAGACATTCATTTACATGATAGCAACACATCAGAAGCCAAGCTGTGATATGAACTTCTCATTCTTTAGCAGAGTATGTACTTTTGGAATAACAATGGTGTTCTGCCTATGGAGAAGAGTGACAAATGTATCACCTCTCATTTCCAACTTTCTCTTACATGAGATATTAATTCCTTTATTTATCCATAGCTTACTTGCTTTTTAATGGATTTGATGGATAACTTTTTAAGAAATTGGTTTTCCTTGTTCTTTAGTGTATTTTTGGATAATGTTTTAGGAAAAATCCATCCTGATCTGACTTTATGGTCTGGTCTGCCAGTTTTTGACAATATGTGCAAGCTTCAGGATTTTTTACATTTTCTGAAAATGTTACTGTACTGTTTATAACATGAAAGTACTTTGGGATCCTTGCTTTTTTTTTGCTATTTTATAGATTTGTATTTTTGGTTCTGAACATACTTTAGTACCCATAGTGACCCAAGATTTCTTTGTAAGACATTTCATTGTTTTATCACTAATCACTCTCACTGTTTTCATTTAGTGTTTCTGATTATATGTGTAACTAAAGTTGTGTAATGTGACTGACTGTTCACCATTACCTGACATATCACATATCTCATGGTAGGCAAGTGTTTGCTTAAATTCAGTTTGTTGTGTTAATATATCATCTATTAGTGTACAACCTTCTTGAGCTACTTCAGTAGGGTAATTTATAATTGACACTAAACTGTAAGTGGCTAATAACATATGTAGATCACTTTTAATGTCAGATTTCTTTAAGAAACTGACATTAAACTCACCACAAATATAATCCATTCTTCCTACCTTACAGACCACACAAGGAGCCAACAAAATTTTTCATACATTCTTCACAATTACCCAGTGGGGATGTATGTAACATGACAAAAACTGTTGTAAGTCTGCTTCTCTCTTTTAACTTTTTCTGGTAAGATTCCCATTTACAAAGTATAACAATCAAAAGTCTATGGTGATAGATTCTTCTCAAATTTTGAAAAAAAAGAAGACTTCCCCGCTTTTAAAGTTTCTAATCCAAATGTCATTTTCTCTAATTCCTTTGTGGTTTTATTTACATATGTAAATGTAAAGGAGCAGTCAAATGAAAACGAGATAGATGGGAAAAAATGGGACAGACTCAAACATTCTGAGGGATCCGTACAACCTTTAATGTATATAGGTAGTTTATTCATCCTGGCAATTAAGAACTCAATGATTCGATATTGGCAAAATATTGGTCCTGGTAATTCCAAAACTTTTGAGAATGTTTCAATTGTAAGTTTTAAGTTCAGTTTTTCTTGTAATTTTACATTTGCCATTGTAATTTTCCATTTATTTTATTAATTCTTGAATAATATTAACATGCCATGCTAATTAGGATGAGGATGAGGAATTCTACCTTATGCAAGACACCTTTTCAGTTTCATCTGACCCAGGTGTGTTTCAGCACTTTTGTGGTATCTTCAGTAGGTTATTTTATTTTCTTACTTACATGAAGTTAGTGGGTATTTATGTTCATGACCAATAACCAAATACCCAATAAATTCATGTAAATAAGAAAAAAAATAATGCACAAAAACTGCTGAAACATATCTGGGTAAAACTAAATTGAAAAGGCGTCTTGCATAAGGCAGAATTCCTCGTCCTATTTACGTAGCAAGCTCGGTCATAAGAAGAACTGCAACACCACGAGATGATTACTTTTAAAATTAGCTATGGAATAATGTTTGAGTTAATTGAATCAAATTTTAAAGATCTGTAAGTGAAATTTTTTGCAATCCTATGCACTCGGGCATCTCTTAAGTTTTAAATTATAATAATAATGATGATTAGGTATATATAGGAGTGGAGCATCTTCATCATTTCTTCACTGGTAATTAGGTGAGATTATGGACAAATGTGGGTTTAGTAGTTTGTACGAAAATTGAAAATTAAATAAACTCAAAAGAGTGGGAACTCCAGGTAGGAAAAGAAAAAATGGCTGCTTATTGTAAAGAAGATATGATAAGTTGCAGACAGGCACAATTAAAACACACTTACATAAAGCTTTCAGCTACAGCCTTCATCAGCAAAAGGAAATGCACATCTTTCATAAACACAAGCAAGCACACCTTACGCACACATGACTAACAACTCCGTCAGTTCTTGTGTTAATGAAGGCTGTGGTGGAAAGCTTTATATAAGTGACTCTTATTTGTGCCTGTCTGCAACTTTATGTGTCCTCTTTACAGTAAGTTGCAATCTATCATTTCCTTTATTTTTGAAAATTAAATACAAATGATTGCATGAGTATTAATTTGAACAAGATATGTAATTGATGAGTGAAAAAAGATTGAGTAGTACCACATTGTACATCAAAGCTGGAAAAAACATTGTCAGTAATTGTGTTACTAACTATGATACTTGCCAGATTTTGTGTTTCAAGGTCAACAGGAGGTACCCTACAGATTTTGTTTGTGAGTTTGCAAGAATCAAAATATGTGACATAAATGGCCATATCATTTAATTGCCTTAACTTGGAGTCTTAAATTATTACACCACCAAGGAACCATAGATCTTAGTATGTGACATAAACTTGAAATTAATATGTGTACCCGCACATGAGAAAAAGGAGTCTTAACAGATGGACTGTAGTGAGATAACAAATGACCAAAAAATTTTTTTCATGTGATACAATCATGAATTACCAATTTTAAGATTTTTTTCTTTGCTTTTACTGCTAAACATTGCTTCTTGCAAAATTCCATGATTCTAGATCAATGGGAAGAACCCACAGGTTTTCAGGTTTTGATGAGCAAATTTGAGATTATCAAAACATATAACATAAATGGCTGTATCTTTTTATTGCTTTGACTTAGGAGCTTACATTTTTTATACTGCCAAGGGACTGTAGACCTTAGTAAGTAACATAAATTTCAACATGGTACCTCTACACCCGTTGATGAGAAAATGTGTCTTAACAGTCGGATAGACACACAGGCCAACAGACAGCAAAGTGAACCTATAAGGGTTCTGTTTTTACTAACTGCATTATGGAACCCTAAAAATAAAGTAAACTGTTTCTTATTTAAAAAGCAATCATCATAACTCTTTATACATTTACCCTTTGTGAGATAGGATGGTCAGTTCCTACAAGGAAAAATGTTTGCAGTTGCCTACGGGACCATGACTGTACCAAGCCATGCACTGCTTCATCCAAAGCAAATTGACAGTCATGAATGTCTTTCTTCAGGGCACCACAAATATGTAAATTTTATGGGGAGAGATTGAGACTGTATGGAGGATGTATAAGGGCTTTCCAGTGAAACTTCTTCAGTGTAGTTGAAACAAATATGTAAACATGTGCCCCCCCCCCTTTTCCCCCATCCCCCCATCCCATTGCTTCCTGCATCCTATTTTACCTTTTAAGGTCAATTACCCACACCAAGAGCAAGAGGTTGCTCCAAATCGCTGTCCACTTCTCCAACCTCTTTGGCAAGGCGTTTGGCAGTACGAGGGTAACTCCTTATACAAGATGTCTTCAGCCAGTATAGCCAGTTTTTATTCATATTTTAATCAGTGGCCAGGTTTGGATGCAGGAGACAATACATTTTGGTTACTAGCCTGTGATGGCTACCCCTAGACCAAGGATATGAAACTTGGATATTAACAGTTCTGATAAGAAGAGGAATAAATGTTTTAAAGCTGTCCACTGCTTCCATTATTTAGGTTTCCTCATAATGACAGATAATAAAATGAGCACTGTATTAGAGAAAGGATACAAGCAAGAAACAGGGTTGATTATGCATACTTAACAGGTATTCAAGAATTCTCTAATTATAAGAACAACGTAGGTAAGAGTATACTATTCGTTTGTTCAACCAGTGGCTACACATGGGTGAGAAATGGGGACAATGACTAAAGCAGATACGAATGACCTAAAGGCATTTAAAACAAAAATCATGCGATGAATTTATGGACCCGTGAGAGAGATAGAGTTGGAAAGTAAGGTACAACCATGAAATACAAGAGAAAGATCTAGTGAAATTTACTAAATCTCAAGAAGTATATTGGTTATTACCGGATACCCAAACAATGAAAAGCAGATTGTATTCCACTAGAAGGAAGGGCCAACCAAGAGTTAGATGTTTGGACAATCTGTTGGCTGATGGAAATCTGAGGATGGAAGATAAAAACAGAGAACAGAAATGTATGGAGGAAGATTGTCGAGGAGGTGAAGGCCTGTCAAGGATTGTAGTGCCAAAAAAGAAGAAGACCATAAAAGCAGATTTTGAACTGTTGTACTATAGTGGAATGCTGAAGATGTGATGGGTGGATTGGATTACAAATGAGGAGGTGCTGAATCAAACTGGCGGGAAAAGAAACTTTGGCACAACATGACTAAAAGAAAGCATTGGTTGACAGGGCACAAACTGAGTCATTACAGAAGATTGAATTTGGTAATGGAGGGAACCGTTGTGTACCAGGAGTAAAAATTGGAAAGGAAGGCTACAGCTTGACTACAGTAAGCAGATTCAGATGGCTGCAGGTTGCAGTATTTATGCAGAGATGAAGGGGCTAGATAAGATGGACTGCCATGGAGAAGTGCATCAAACCGGTCCTCATACCTAAGGCCACGACAAGAACACATGGAAGACTAAATTTTAGCAGGAACTCAGATTACTTTAATGTGATAAATTTGACAAGCTCAAAGAAGAGTTTTTTCTGTGTGCATTGCTAACAAGAAAATCTTTTTAACACAAGAAATTAATTGTCTTTATTTTTTATTAAACCGTTTTCACTGCATGTGAAAAAACTGGAAAAGTCTTTTAAGCTGGAGAGACTCAGGTTCTGTGACAACTTCAAAAGAATGGCACCACAGAGAATGGCTAAGAAAACCCTGTAATACATGCAAAATTGACTCATAGAATTAAAGGAGGACATGATGGAAATGAGCATCACACAAGAGACATTAACAACAGAATATAATACAGAAATATCCTCATTCTCTACATCATTCAGGTGTTATTGCTAGGTTTTTAAAAAAAATTAATTAAAAAATAATAATAATAATAATAATAAAAAACAGAGATCAAAATCTGTGGTTCATCTAGGATTTGTTCCGAAGACCTTTCTGTAACCAATTCTGTGCTTTACCACTACACCACCAAATCCAACATTGATTCTACTTTGGGAAAATGACACCTACTCTTTGACATGGAATCTGAACCATGTTTCATTTATGGTGAATATCCACATTACTGAGAGGTGAAAGTTATGTTAAAAGATTATGAAAAATCCATGGTCTGACTAGGGTTCAATTCCACCCCCTTTCAGTTTTCAAGCACACACTGGACCACCAGGCCTGACTCTGACTGCACTCAAGCTTCATTGCTGTCATGTCAAGTGTACTGCTATTACTATTTTCTGAGTGTAACTGTGGAAAATGGCAGCTCAGCGACAGTGGTTGAAGAAGCCATAAGCTGACAGTGGGTGCCAAGGTTTCGGCTTACCTGTTGCAGCAGAAGGCCTGTTTATGCATTGTGAGGTGGACCAATGTGAGCACCAACTGCAAATTTGATGATGCATTGGAAACATGGGGCTTTTGCAGGACAGGCTGGATGGTTTCTACATCTTCAAGCCACGGGTTTGTTACTTTGTACATAGTTGGAAGCTGTACATTGGCACACTAAATGAACTTCTAACCAGTACAAATATCTGTCAGTTTTAGCAGAGGTATTCACGAACCTGGCAGCCTCTACCATGAAGAGAGGACTTCACCATGTACTGGAGCAATATGTGTCAGCAAGCAGCCATCACAAGTCCGGCCTCCACCACCACCTGACTGTTTTCTGGCACTAAGTCCTCCTTTCTGGATTTGGCATCTTTCAACTGGTAAATTGCCTCTATGCCCACTTCAGCAGCAGCCACATTCCTGTCCTAGGGGTAGCAGATTGTGACCAGGCAGTACAGCTGCTCACATTGCTACATTGATGTGGGCATCTTGGTGCCATGTGCCTCCACTTGGAGGGGCAGGTTCCGCACCTTGAAACCGTCATCCCCTTCAACAATTCCATCAGACTTCCATGCCACTGGAACCGCATGCAACAACACCACATCTAACTGGGGCTCAAATTGCTGAGATTCTGGTCAACAGCTGGACACAGTCGCACTCCACGGGTCATCCACGCCACATGCTAAAGGGGCCATGGGCACTGTGTTGCAGTGCTATGAGTGTAGTAAATATTACTGAAGTGTCTGTCTCTCTGATACTTTTTTCATGAACTACCAATGTCCTGCACCCTCACCAAGACCCATTGCCTTAACCCAAACCTTCACAGCAGTGGCTTTTCAGCCCGGGCCTCTACACAAGTGTTACTGATATGTAGCTCTACAGATCAGTTTCTACTTTTAATGTGAGAAGAGTTGGAAAATCATTGACCAGTGATTTTTCAATCTAATGTCTGCATGTAGTTTCTGTATAGTGCAATCCTGTGACTATTGAAATGATGTTTATCTTTGGCTCTTGTATTAAGTTGATCCAGAATAGAGTTTACGTTTGACTACTGCCCTGCAAAACTACTCTTAATATGTAAAAAAGTTTAAGAACAATATTTGGCAATGGCATTTAGGTTTGCCTTGCAGAATATTATCACAGTTCTTTTCTGTAAACACGGGCTGTTTCACCCCATACTTACATTTCTTAATTTTTGTGTATTTTAAAGGAAAAGTAAAGATAATATGCAGACTTTATTGTAACAACGTTTCCAAGATGTTGGTCAGGGTTTTGTTGGCAAAGAATATACATAATAATACTACATAAATTGAAGACCATTTTTGCAAAACTGAACATCTAAAAATGTTCAATTTTGAGTTATATATGAATGAACCATGGACCTTGCCATTGGTGGGGAGGCTTGCGTGCCTCAACGATACAGATAGCCGTACCGTAGGTGCAACCACAACGGAGGGGTATCTGTTGAGAGGCCAGACAAATGTGTGGTTCCTGAAGAGGGCCAGCAGCCTTTTCAGTAGTTGCAGGGACAACAGTCTGGATGATTGACTGATCTTGCCTTGTAACATTAACCAAAACGGCCTTGCTGTTGTGGTACTGCAAACGGCTGAAAGCAAGAGGAAACTACAGCCGTAATTTTTAACGAGGGCATGCAGCTTTACTGTATGGTTAAATGATGATGACGTCCTCTTGGGTAAAATATTCCGGAGGTAAAATAGTCCCCCATTCCTATCTCCGGGCGGGGACTACTCAAGAGGACGTTGTTATCAGGAGAAAGAAAACTGGCATTCTACAGATCGGAGCATGGAATGTCAGATCCCTTAATCGGGCAGGTAGGTTAGAAAATTTAAAAAGGGAAATGGGTAGGTTAAAGTTAGATATAGTGGGAATTAGTGAAGTTCGGTGGCAGGAGGAACAAGACTTCTGGTCAGGTGAATACAGGGTTATAAATACAAAATCAAATAGGGGTAATGCAGGAGTAGCTTTAATAATGAACAAAAAAATAGGAGTGCGGGTAAGCTACTACAAACAGCATAGTGAACGTATTATAGTGGCCAAGATAGACACGAAGCCCATGCCTACTACAATAGTACAAGTTTATATGCCAACTAGCTCTGCAGATGACGAAGAAATTGAAGAAATGTACGATGAGATAAAAGAAATTATTCAGGTAGTGAAGGGAGACGAAAATTTAATAGTCATGGGTGACTGGAATTCGACAGTAGGAAAAGGGAGAGAAGGAAACATAGTAGGTGAATATGGATTGGGGCCAAGAAATGAAAGAGGAAGCCATCTGTTAGAATTGTGCACAGAGCATAACTTAATCATAACTAACACCTGGTTCAAGAATCATAAAAGAAGGTTGTATACATGGAAGAATCCTGGAGATACTAAAAGGTATCAGATAGATTATGTAATGGTAAGACAGAGATTTAGGAGCAAGGTTTTAAATTGTAGGACATTTCCAGGGGCAGATGTGGATTCTGACCACAATCTATTGGTTATGAACTGTAGATTAAAACTGAAGAAATTGCAAAAAGGTGGGAATTTAAGGAGATGGGACCTAGATAAACTGACTAAACCAGAGATTGTACAGAGTTTCAGGGAGAGCATAAGGGCACAATTGACAGGAATGGGGGAAAGAAACACAGTAGAAGATGAATGGGTAACTCTGAGGGATGAAGTAGTGAAGGCAGCAGAGGATCAGATAGGTAAAAAGATTAGGGCTAGTAGAAATCCTTGGGTAACAGAAGAAATATTGAATTTAATTGATGAAAGGAGAAAATATAAAAATGCAATAAATGATGCAGGCAAAAAGGAATACGAACGTCTCAAAAATGAGATCGACAGGAACTGCAAAAAGGCTAAGCAGGTATGGCTAGAGGACAAATGTAAGGATGTAGAGGCTTATCTCACTAGGGTAAGATAGATACTGCCTTCAGGAAAATTAAAGATACCTTTGGAGAAAAGAGAACCATTTGTATGAATATCAAGAGCTCAGATGGAAACCCAGTTCAAAGCAAAGAAGGGAAAGCAGAAAGGTGGAAAGAGTATATAGAGGGTCTATACAAGGGCGATGTACTTGAGGACAATATTATGGAAATGGAAGAGGATGTAAATGAAGATGAAATGGGAGATACGACATTGTGTGAAGAGTTTGACAGAGCACTGAAAGACCTGAGTCGAAACAAGGCCCCGGGAATAGACGACATTCCATTAGAACTACTGACGGCCTTGGGAGAACCAGTCCTGACAAAACTCTACCATCTGGTGGGCAAGATGTACGAGACAGGCGAAAAACCCTCAGACTTCAAGAAGAATATAATAATTCCAATCCCAAAGAAAGCAGGTGTTGACAGATGTGAAAATTACCGAACAATCAGTTTAATAAGTCACAGCTGCAAAATACTAGCACAAATTATTTACAGATGAATGGAAAAACTGGTAGAAGCCGACCTTGGGGAAGATCAGTTTGGATTCCATAGAAATGTTGGAACACGTGAGGCAATACTGACCTTACGACTTATCTTAGAAGAAAGATTAAGGAAAGGCAAACCTACGTTTCTAGCATTTGTAGACTTGAAGAAAGATTTTGACAATGTTGACTGGAATACTCTCTTTCAAATTCTAAAGGTGGTGGGGGTAAAATACAGGGAGCGAAAGGCTATTTACAATTTGTACAGAAACCAGATGGCAGTTATAATAGTCGAGGGACATGAAAGGGAAGCAGTGGTTGGGAAGGGAGTGAGACAGGGTTGTAGTCTCTCCCCGACGTTATTCAATCTGTATATTGAGCAAGCAGTAAAGGAAACAAAATTAAAATTTGAGTAGGTATTAAAATCCAGGGAGAAGAAATAAAAACTTCGAGGTTCGCTGATGACATTGTAATTCTGTCAGAGACAGCAAAGGACTTGGAAGAGCAGTTGAACGGGATGGACAGTGTCTTGAAAGGAGGATATAAGATGAACATCATCAAAAGCAAAACGAGGATAATGGAATGTAGTCGAATTAAGTCGGGTGATGCTGAGGGAATTAGATTAGGAAATGAGACACTTAAAGTAGTAAATGAGTTTTGCTATTTGGGGAGCAATATAACTGATGATGGTTGAAGTAGAGAGGATATAAAATGTAGACTGGCAATGGCAAGGAAAGCGTTTCTGAAGAAGAGAAATTTGTTAACATCGAGTATAGATTTAAGTGTCAGGAAGTCGTTTCTGAAAGTATTTGTATGGAGTGTAGCCATATATGGAAGTGAAACATGGACAATAAATAGTTTGGACAAGAAGAGAATAGAAGCTTTCGAAATGTGGTGCTACAGAAGAATGATGAAGATTAGGTGAGTAGATCATGTAACTAATGAGGAGGCATTGAATAGGATTGGGGAGAAGAGAAGTTTGTGGCACAACTTTACTAGAAGAAGGGATCGGTTGGTAGGACATGTCCTGAGGCATCAAGGGATCATATATTTATCATTGGAGAGCAGCGTGGAGGGTAGAAATCATAGAGGGAGACCAAGAGATGAATACACTAAGCAGATTCAGAAGGATGTAGGTTGCAGTAGGTACTGGGAGATGAAGGAGCTTGCACAGGATAGATTAGCATGGAGAGCTGCATCAAACCAGTCTCAGGACTGAAGACCACAACAACAACATGAATTCATATATTTTAAAATGAAAAGAGTTGATTGCACTTCTTAAAATATAACAAAACTTAACTCGTATAGCATTAAAATGTGTGGAATGTTGCAAATTTTTGCAGAACCTAACATCTGTTGGAAGAGAAATTTTCCAAAATTTAACATCTACACAACACTCTGTTTTGCATCCATTTTATAGCAGAATTTACTGTGCTTTTCTGTGTTTATAATGATGAACTTTGATTCCTTCTGTTGGAAGTAGTGTTTGTGACTGTTCAACAATGGCAAATGTTTCTGTTGACTGACTTTCATTTGTAGCAAAGGCACAAATTTAGAATTTGTCTGCTCTTGAAAGACCAAATGCCATACAAAAGTATAAACTTCATATGTTAATGCAAGAAATGTTGGTTGCTTCATTAAAAGTTTATAAATATCAATGATTATTCTACTTGAGCATCTGTGTGTTCCTGTGCAGTCTAAAATAAGTAGTTCGGTATATTATTTTTGTTTAATACATACTTTAGATGGATTCAGAACCTGCTAGTGAAGCAGATTATTCATCTCCCATTCAAGAAGCACTTCATGGATGTAAGAGGAGGAGTGATGACACACCAATAAGAAGAAAGAGGAGTATTTAGTACATTCAACAAGGTGGAGGTGAGCCTGATTTAGCCTGTACACAGCTGTCTGATAGCCATTAACAAAATCTCCAAATGAAGTTGTTGCGACACAGCAAAGCTTTCACAAAACGACATGTTAGAATTTCAGGATAGAATTTACATTAATGATAAAATAAAGCAAGATGTGTTTCTTTTGAAATGTATTAAGATTGCTGAACCTAAAACGTGAACTCTTCCAGATGATAAAACAAAAAACAAGAAATCTATTACCTTAAAAAATAGAGAGGAGATTCAAGTGTGCTGCTACATTTAGGACGGTAATGGTGGTATCAGGTGCAAGAATAATAAATTTAGCTATCAAATATGTTATTTGTGAAATGCCAGAAGGATCAAGAGGATAAAATGTACACAGTCCTATTTGAGTCAGGAAGTAAATATGAAGAAAGTGAGGACTCACTTGTGTGCAGACCATATCAAAGCAGGTCACCCAAAGTGCATCCTTCCTGAATACAAAAATTTTTTTTACAAATGCTTTAACATATCTTTTGGCAATCTGAGGTCTTACAAGTGCTCCTTCTGTGCAGAACCCATGTTGAAAATTAAGAGGAGGAGGAGGAGGAGGAGATTAGTGTTTAACGTCCCGTCGACAACGAGGTCATTAGAGATGGAGCACAAGCTCGGGTGAGGGAAGGATGGGGAAGGAAATCGGCCGTGCCCTTTCAAAGGAACCATCCCGGCATTTGCCTGAAGCGATTTAGGGAAATCACGGAAAACCTAAATCAGGATGGCCGGAGACGGGATTGAACCGTCGTCCTCCCGAATGCGAGTCCACTGCGCCACCTCGCTCGGTGCCTTGAAAATTAAAACTGCTAAAGACCTATATGAAAAAATTGCAGAAGACCATTTATAGACTTCACAAGTTCAGGGCTAATAATTCCACGGAATTCTTAAACTAAAAGAACCAGCTACCATTAGTGTACGTTTTACTGCCAGCAATACTGTCCATTCCCAAAGCTGTCTATTAGGGAAAGTTTTTACTCATGACAAATCTGGTCATATAACTGTGCAGTAATGGAGGGAAATGGATAGGTGTAGATGTAGAAAACAAAATGATAGTCATTACACATAGCTTGAAAAACAAAAGTCACATGGAGCCAGTCAAATTGCTTCTGCTGAAAGATTTTTTTTTTTTTAATACATTTGGTGAAGAAACATCAAGAAGTGCAAATTGGAGGCTGATATTAAGAATTTCCTGAGACTTATGTGGTTGACAAAATAAAAATTCAGTGATGGTGGCTATGCTCCTTCACTTTTGTGAGACATCAAAAATTTTCACAAAAAAACCTACATTATTTTCAGTCAGGGCGCACAGCTATATGCTATCTGACAAGAATAAGAATCTTTATTAGCCGCTCAGTATTTTCTTATACAATGTGCTCTGTCATAAGTTCAGTTACAGTATAAAGATGGTTATATTCTCATAACAATGTATATATAAATCATATGAATGTTAGTGTAGTACAATAGCACACATTTGGAACTTTATATATTGTTAATTTTACAATAAAAAAGGAAACATTATACAAATTTATATTAAGTGAGGAGTATTCATGTTGATGACACTATGTCATTATCATATACATGTTGATAACACTATGTCATTATCCTAAGATATTGATACAAATATAGAGCACTCAAAATAGGTCTATTATGCCTATATGTTGGATATTGTTTTTCCAGATTTAGGTCCTGCTACAGCAGAGGTACCTTTCTCTATGTTAAAACAGCAAATCTGCCATATTACAATCTTTATATTGACAAACTGCCTATTGGCTTCTGTCTCGGGTTCTTCGGCCAACGTTCATCTAATGATTTTTCTGACGTTTCGCCAGCACGAGTGGCTGGCATTGTCAAAGCTTCACCCTCTATTGCCGGTGGGGAAGCTTTGACAATGCCAGCCACTCGTGCTGGCGAAACGTCAGAAAAATCATTAGATGAATGTCGGCCGAAGAACCCGAGACAGAAGCCAATAGGCAGTTTGTCAACAAGTGGCCACAAAAGCCTTAACAATTTTGAATCTTTATATTCATCAACTGAGTAAAATGCTTTACCTTTGAGCCATTGACCCAATGTTGTCTTAAATTTATTTTTAGATACTGTTTGTGCAATTTAGGGAGCATATTAAACAGTTCGAGGCCTACATATTTATAACTATTATGTATCTTGGACAATCTAGAGCATGGCAGATCAATTGTGTGGTTTCATCTTGTGTTATGGGTGTGGACAGATGACCTAAGGGGATATTGAGCTATGTTTGCTTTTACTTGTAATAAGCAATAATAGATGTACAAACAAGGAACTGTCATGATGTTAGGTTTTTTGAAATGTTCCCTGCATGTGTCCCTACGAGATAAACCCACTATACATCGAAGAGCTTTTTTTGCCATCTGAAAATTTATACTGAATTGAGAGAATTTCCCCAGAGCAGAATACCATATGAAAGATGGGGGTGGATATAAGCAAAATATGAATGCAGCAGTAAGTTTTGGCTGGCATTACTCCTAAGCTTATAAAGTAGGAACATAGCACATGCAAGTTTAGAACCGACGTATGTGATATGTTTATCCCAGCTAAGTTTCTGGTCAGTCATCATCCCTAACAGTTTAACAGACTTATTTTCTGTGTTTGATACCTTCAAATTAAAGAATATTTCCTCAGTTTTTGTTTCATATACACTCCTGGAAATGGAAAAAAGAACACATTGACACCGGTGTGTCAGACCCACCATACTTGCTCCGGACACTGCGAGAGGGCTGTACAAGCAATGATCACACGCACGGCACAGCGGACACACCAGGAACCACGGTGTTGGCCGTCGAATGGCGCTAGCTGCGCAGCATTTGTGCACCGCCGCCGTCAGTGTCAGCCAGTTTGCCATGGCATACGGAGCTCCATCGCAGTCTTTAACACTGGTAGCATGCCGCGACAGTGTGGACGTGAACTGTATGTGCAGTTGACAGACTTTGAGCGAGGGCATATAGTGGGCATGTGGGAGGCCGGGTGGACGTACCGCCGAATTGCTCAACACGTGGGGCGTGAGGTCTCCACAGTACATCGATGTTGTCGCCAGTGGTCGGCGGAAGGTGCACGTGCCCGTCGACCTGGGACCGGACCGCAGCGACGCACGGATGCACGCCAAGACCGTAGGATCCTACGCAGTGCCGTAGGGGACCGCACCGCCACTTCCCAGCAAATTAGGGACACTGTTGCTCCTGGGATATCGGCGAGGACCATTCGCAACCATCTCCATGAAGCTGGGCTACGGTCCCGCACACCGTTAGGCCGTCTTCTGCTCACGCCCCAACATCGTGCAGCCCGCCTCCAGTGGTGTCGCGGCAGGCGTGAATGGAGGGACGAATGGAGACGTGTTGTCTTCAGCGATGAGAGTCGCTTCTGCCTTGGTGCCAATGATGGTCGTATGCGTGTTTGGTGCCGTGCAGGTGAGCGCCACAATCAGGACTGCATACGACCGAGGCACACAGGGCCAACACCCGGCATCATGGTGTGGGGAGCGATCTCCTACACTGGCCGTACACCACTGGTGATCGTCGAGGGGACACTGAATAGTGCACGGTACATCCAAACCGTCATCGAACCCATCGTTCTACCATTCCTAGACTGGCAAGGGAACTTGCTGTTCCAACAGGACAATGCACGTCTGCATGTATCCCGTGCCACCCAACGTGCTCTAGAAGGTGTAAGTCAACTACCCTGGCCAGCAAGATCTCCGGATCTGTCCCCCATTGAGCATGTTTGGGACTGGATGAAGCGTCCTCTCACGCGGTCTGCACGTCCAGCACGAACGCTGGTCCAACTGAGGCGCCAGGTGGAAATGGCATGGCAAGCCGTTCCACAGGACTACATCCAGCATCTCTACGATCGTCTCCATGGGAGAATAGCAGCCTGCATTGCTGCGAAAGGTGGATATACACTGTACTAGTGCCGACATTGTGCATGCTCTGTTGCCTGTGTCTATGTGCCTGTGGTTCTGTCAGTGTGATCATGTGATGTATCTGACCCCAGGAATGTGTCAATAAAGTTTCCCCTTCCTGGGACAATGAATTCACGGTGTTCTTATTTCAATTTCCAGGAGTGTATGTATAGGAAGTTTGCACTAAACCAATGAACCAGTTTTTCACATATTATATTATTCTTTTTCGTGCAGATTCAAGAGTCTGTCCTGAATTGATAAAAGTTTTATCGTCCTCATAGAGGACTGTTTTACAGGGTAAATACCGTGGCATATCATTAACATACACTACAAACAGGAAGGGCGCAAGTATGGAGCCCTGTGGCACACCTCTTTTTATTGTTTGTGGGTTTGAAAGCTGCCCATTTACACTAAGAAATTGTACTCTGTTGCTTAAGTAGGATTCCAATAATTTCAGGGTGTCCTCTTCCATGCCGTAGTGTCTTAATTTCATGATCAAAGTACTATGAGATACTATGTCAAATGCTTTACTGAGGTCTAGGAGAGTAGCACAAGAGTTTAATTTATTTTCAAAGCCATCATATATATCACTAACAATATTTTCAACCCCTTTAACTGTGGATAGTTTAGACCTGAAGCCATACTGTGAGTTACTTAACAAGTTATTCATCTCAAAATAGTGATTCATTTGTTGGTGAACACAGTCTTCGATTATTTTAGATATTATTGGGATTAATGAGATAGGGCGATAGTTACTTGGATTTGATTTATCTCCTTTCTTAAATATGGGAATAGTTACTGCTATTTTCCAACAGTCGGGGAAAATCCCTTGCTGCAATATACGGTTAATGAGAGTGGTTAGAGGGGACAGAAGATCACTTGATATCTTCTTTATGACAAAGTTTGACAGACCATAGAAGTCCTGTGCTCTGGAACTACTTAGTTTGCCTATTGCTTTGCTAACATCATTTTCAGTTACTGTTGCCCAGAAGAATTTATGGACTACATACTTATTTGAACCTAAAAGAGTTTTAGCATCAAGCATGGCATTGGGGGGAGACAAATCTTGTTGTAAACTGAAGTTAACAAAGTATGAGTTTAAGATATCTGGGGCT
Organism: Schistocerca cancellata; assembly: GCF_023864275.1. Taxonomy (NCBI): domain Eukaryota; kingdom Metazoa; phylum Arthropoda; class Insecta; order Orthoptera; family Acrididae; genus Schistocerca; species Schistocerca cancellata. The sequence continues at coordinate 457,615,905 of NC_064628.1, read as the reverse complement.
ATGGGTGTAGCTAGTTGAGTTGTTGGTCTATTTATTTCACTTTTAATTACTTCCCAGACAGCTTTCAGGGATTTTCTCTGCCTCATGATGGCTGGGTGTTGTGTGCTGTCCTTAGGTTAGTTAGGTTTAAGTAGTTCTAAGTTCTAGGGGACTGATGACTATAGATGTTAAGTCCCATAGTGCTCAGAGCCATTTGAACCATTTATTTGAACCCAGACAGCTTTACAGCTGTTTCTGGATTTAAGAATATAGTTATCATTCACCCTACGTTTTGCCAAGCTTATTTCAGATCTATAAATTTTTCTTGTTCTAATGTACATCTGTTTGTACTCACTGCTGTTATGAGATGTGTCCCTAAACATAAGAAGCATAATCCTGATGCTGTTGAGGTATGGTGTGAACCAATTATTTAGTCTCTGTGGTTTATGAACTTGGTTATTATATTCTTGCAATTTCCTCTATAAATAATTTGCTTGTGTTATTCACACACATATCTTTGTATAACATGTCATTCCAATTAACTGACCTTAATCTAGTTCTAAACTCTCTTATGTTGCATTCATTCATAGGTCTAACAGTTTTGTGTTGTTCATCTGGAATGCTGACTGGAACTGTAATCCATAGGGCATCATGGTCAGCTAGGCCTAACTTGACTACTCCAATTTCAACATTATTTTCATGGATATTACTTATTATATTGTCCAAGCATGCATTATATCTTGTAAGCTTATCATTTAGACAATAGCAATCAAAAGCTCTTAGGCTATCCAAGAATTCCAATATTATATGACTCTGTACCCTGATATCCATATTAATGTCACCAAGGTATTCAATGAAGTTTATAAAGAACCGAGAAAAAGACTGTCACAGTGCCATGCTGTGGTAAATCAATGTGGCACTTGTAGAATACTTGAGAGGGACTGGCAAGTTCATGATATGAAAGCCACAAGCAACACTGCCATTAAAAAAGTTAACATCCGTAATAAGCAAAGCAGGAGTTCTCATATACCAGGAGGCTGGAAAGAAATCATGTTGCATCCAAACTGAAAAGCACTTATTATGTACCTCGAATCTTGTTTGAAGTCCTGAAAAAGAATGTCACCAACTTCAGAGAAATGGATACTGCTTTGTTACTAAGATTAGAAAATAAAGTCAGAGCTAAGAAGGCTGAAGGTGTAAAGAAACTACTCAAGTATTTTGACAAACTCTTCATATGAAGCAAAATATTTTATACAGAAGTTCTTCAAGGTTGCAGTAACAATGACTCTGACAACAATGAAGGGAAATATGATGATGAACCGATTTCTTAGAAGCATTATATAAATTAACTTGAGGTCATTCACAAATAACAGATTATTGCTCATTTTAAAGACTGGTGATACTATAGTTGTTTTGCAAAAAAAACCATAAGAGTGTATAGTTCCTTGTAGTACTTATATGAAAATATTATTTGGATGTGACTCTTTTTTTGTGTTATAATGAGGAAAAGTCTGATGTGTTTTTAAATTTGTTTTATATATTTCTTAAGTTATTCAATAAAAGGTGTTTCCTGAAAATTTTACTCTTTGTAGATGTACAGTTTTGCAAAACAGTCCTCAATTTGTCCACCTCCATAACTGAGTGATCAGTGCAGCTGACTGTCATGCAGAGGATCTTGGTTCAGTTCCCAGTACTGGCAGAGATTTTCCCTTGATGAGAGGACAAGAACATGATGCACTCATCCTTGTGATGCCATTTGGGGAGCTGCTTGACAGGGTAGTTGCAGCTCCAGCTCATGAAAACTGAATGGCCAGGAGTTCGTTCTTCACTATGTCATTGTTCTATACTACTTTGGCTTCTGACAATTTGTGTAAGGAGGGCTTAAATGAAGGTACGAGACATCATAATCACCAAACATGATGAAATTTGCATATGCCACTTTGGTAAAATATAGTGAGACATCTACACAGTGGAAGCATGTATCGTCACCTCCCCCTGAAAAATTTAGAGCTAGGTGACACTCACCACCCTTTTCAGTATCTGAGGTCTGATACTCACCAAATTCCTCAAGCACAGAAAAACCTTTAACAGTAGCGTGTACTGTGAGACATCCCACAGCCTATGCAAGTCCATTGAGAGCAAATGACCTGAGATGCTCACAGAGGGATTGATTCTGTTCCACAATGACTCCTGTCCACACGTCTCCAAGGTCACACCAAGTGCAATGGCCAATTTCAAGTGGGAGCTGCTTGAGCATCCACCCTATAGCCCAGACATGTCACCCTAGGACTTCTAAAGAGTAGAACTTCACCTTATTCTTTCATACCTTTCTTTTGAACATCCCTCATACTGCCAAGTTGCATCATTGGTTAGATTCAATGTTAAAATGTAAGTCCTACGAATTAAGGAGCAACTAATCAAAACATATAATGTCTGTTGATTCAGATGTTCCAGAAAAAGCAAAAAATTGATATCTACTAAACTACTCAATGGAACATAAGGCTGTTTTCACAGTTAATTGCCTGTTGGGATGTTGAATTCGATCCCTCTTTGCAACAGATCAAAATTTGATTAGGTTGGTTATAAAATCAATTTATGTTTTGGATAACATATGTTTTGATCAGTCACCTAGGACATTACATATTTTGATGGATTTTAAATAGTATTTAAGCTTCATTAGTTCACACAAACTTTAATACCTGAAAATAATTATTAACTTACAATAATTTTCAATTGCTTTACAGTAATTATAAAACTTAGAAAAAAGGAACATTAATATTTACTTTAAGGAATGTTACAAAGCCTTAAATTACATAAGAAAACTGTTCAACACAATAGTTTGTTACAGGCAAAATTAACTAAATTTTGTTGATTCCTGGTCCTTCTTGTACACAGTCACATTCAGTACCTTCAGTGAAGCCGCTGAATGGAACCTCTAAAGTCGATGAAAAAAATATCAAATTATTCGTCTTCTTTCCATTGTGTACCAAATCTTAAAGTGAGCAGTTTCTTCACATCTTCCCTTTTCTCTTCCTTCATTATATTTGACAATGCTAGTATAGGTGTTTCAGTAGCAGAGAACGTCTTCTGTCCATATTTTGACGATGTTGTGAATGACTTATAAGGGTCATCGAAGTAATAATGAATTTCTGTTTTAAATTTTATATCCTGACCACTGACATTCTTCAGTTTTGACTTTTTCAAAATTATTCTTTTTTTACTTCACTGATCCTTCTATCTTTTTCCATTCCTTTGAGAGTTCTTTATAGTTCTTAAGCTCCCAGTCTTTTCCATTTACCCACATTTTCCCAACTTCATTATTGATCTGTACATACTTCTCTGGATTCAAAAATTCTGAAATTTGGTCCAGTATTCTCTCAACTCATCCAGAGACCATGTCTGAAGGTAAAAAGGAATGCCCTTGAACTGGAAAATATAGATACACATTCCTTATATGTTATTGAGAACTTTTCAGTAGCCAGAATGCAATAGCATGAATCAAATGTTGATTTTTATTCTGGCCACCACACCCATCAGCAAAGAGTCTGAGAGGTGTGGTAGCCCGGTCAAAGGACATTTTAGAAAGAAAATCTGTAATGACTGATGCAATTTATTGTGGTCCTCTTCCAGCTTGACTTGATTCCATACATTGAAAACAGAGTGTGTGGTTTTTATATTTGTTACACAGAAGCTATAAAATGCAATTTGTCAGGCATAATATGCCTCTCCAATATTCAATTTTGTAGAGGCTGGACATGCTGCAAGTCAAAAGCAGACATTTTATTTCCATGTGGTGACTGCTTCATTAATTAATGAATAGCTCAAGCTTTCAGCCTGTGAGCATGAAGTTCAGTCATTAACTTCTTCTTTTGATTTGTATTTACAGCACTTTGAATTTTGTGCTGCATTCTAAGGCAATACCTGCATCTATCACTGGAAGGGAAGCCAAAACTCAGTTTGAATTTGGAGTTGAAAATTCTGGTGAAGAATGATTTTTTTAAATTTGAGATCAGTTGTCGTATAATTTGAAAAGCTTGTTTATATTTAATTCACACAAGAGAGACAGTCTTTTGCTTTTGTTCCAGTTGTAATGACTTTGGGTGAAGATAAGAATTCTACCAAATGCTTTTTTTAGTTTCATACTTGCCAATATTGTGATCATCCCCCCTCTTTTATCTGTTACTCCTCTCCCAGATGCAATTCGTTTCGCAGTGGTATTTAATCTTGTTTGTCCAATACCAAAGAGTTTATGAAAAAATGCAGCATACAGGAATTTTCTCCCCCTCTGATTTCACATGCAATTTACAAAAACCCAAGTTAGCACGTGATAGTTACTTTGTAAAGTAATAATGTTCTTTGTTTAGATTAGGACATTGGAACATTAACTGCAAGTGTTTCAGAGTCTGTTGGGTCATTTCCTGTTTAGTATCAGTACAAAGATACACTTCATTAAGAAGAAAAAATACAATGAAAAATAGTGTGAATCTGTATTAAATCCCCACTTTACGTGATATTTCACTGTGACAGCTTTTGGTTTTACTTTGGCACTTTCTTCGTGGATGCACCGACTCTTTGGACTACTTACATCCAGATCTTCTTGTTTTATTTGGTTGTACATAGAACGTTTACAGGGATAGATCAGCAATTAAAACAACCTCTCTATGTTGGCAGGGGGGGGGGGGGGTCAAAATTCATTAAATGAGTATCTTTATCATGATGTCTGGGCAAAAAAAGAAAGTGCTGTTTATCTTTGCATTGTTTACTGATGAATGTTATGGAAACAGATTCTGTTTGTCTGATAAGATGGTATAAACCAAAGATTTACCTGATTTCTGTTTCCACCTTTTGATTTCTTCATCATTCTTTTTTGTGTTTCACGATCTTTATGCTCCTCCCCTACAGTCACACTTTCCTTTTCTAAATCCATTGGATGCAGTACACACAAAACACAACAGCATACTGCCGCAATGCAGTACTAACAACAACAATTTTGCTAAAACGTCAAACAATACCAGAAGGCAATAATGCTGACTAAAGCTTTGAATAGCTGCAAGCCTAGACAGGTGTTAAACTTGACCATACTGCCAAAGTAGATGAAGCAAAAGCAAAGTGAAACATAAATGGTGGACATTATATATTCTAACTCATTCAATCATGTGGACAATATACGATTTGTTTTAACTGCTCATTTTCAAGATACTTTTTTGATGTCACAGTATACAAATAGATGCACTCTGATGATGATGTTAGGTTTGTGGGGTGCTCAACTGCATGGTTATCAGTGCCCGTACAAATTCCCAATCTTTGCACACTCCAATCTCACTTCTTTTACGAATGATGATGAAATGACGATAACACAAATACCCAGACCCCAGTCGGAGAAAATCCCCAACCCGGCCGTGATCCACAGGCAGTAACGCTAGCCACTAGACCACAAGCTGCAGACAGATAGACACAGTCTGATTGGTGGGTCATGTAGAGCATGTAAAATACTGCCGGAAACCTATATCGAAATCAATTTTGCCCACAAGTGGACAATATACGTTTTGTCTGGTTGCTCTCCAATTGTTTAGATAAGTTATTTCATTAGTCAGTTGAATAGGAGGGCATGCCATGTCTGTTATGACCACTTCTAGCAATTCAGTTTTTAAGTTGTGGACAGTTTTGCTTTTTACTTGAATCTTCCACACCAGTGTCATTTATCCATTAAATATAAATTATGTGACTGATGCTTTAGTGGTCATAACATTAAAAAGGCTTCAACTGAAAAACTGCCTACTTTTGTTGGCAACAGTGGTACAGCTGATCTCCAATTCATCACAGACTAGACAGACAGACTAGACTAGACATCACAGAATAGACATAACATCTCCACACAGACTTACTTTAGAACTAATAGAACTGTCTTTTATATATAAGGGGCATTCAAAAAGAAACAAGCTGGAGGTATAATTACAGAAACCAGTACCTGTCTGTTAGAAGTATTGACCCTGGCTGTTGAGACACTTGTCCCACTGTGACATAAGGCAGTGAATGGCTGTCTCATAAAATTCCCAAGGCTGTGATGTTAACTAGTTTCGCATGTACAGCTGCACGTCGTCGTCTGTGGTGAATTGTTTGCCCCTCAGAGCCTTTTTAAGGGGACCAAAAATGGTCCCCTTCTGATTCATTTCCTGCAGCACGGGACAACAGTGAATGCCCAGCATTACTCGCAAACATTGACCACCCTTTGCCAAGCAATAAAATCAAAACGACCAGGCAATCTCACCCGTCGAGTTATTCTGCTCCATGACAATGCAAAGCCTCATATGGCCAACACAGTCGTGGCACTCTCGCAGAAATTCAAATGGGAGGTTTTCGGCCACCTTCCATACAGTCTGGACCTCTCTCCCTGTGATTACGCCATTTTTGGTCCCCTTAAAAAGGCTCTAAGGTGCAAATGATTCACGTCGGATGATGATGTCCAGCTGTACGTGCTGAATTGGTTAACATCGCAGGCCCAGGAATTTCATGAGAGAGCCATTCACCGCCTTGTGTCACAGTGGGATAAGTGTCTCAACAGCCAGGGTCAGCACTTCTAACATACAGGTACTGGTTTCTGTAATTATGCCTCCAGCTCATTTCTTTTTGAATGCCCCTTATAATTAATTCAGTTAAGAAATGAGAATGGTCCCAAAACAGAACTATGCTATATTATAGTATTTGTTTCATATCTGTGCTCACCACTTGTGATTTTAGGAATGAAAACTGTTACAATTTTAACATTCACAGTTGGAAGCTTTTATAAGATCAACTTACCAAGCTGAGATGGTTTGCATATACCTATGATGCAGATAGTGCTACTGTTCGTGCATCCACAATGAAGGGCTGTTGGTGCATCCACAATGAAGGGGTATCTGTGAAGAGGGTAGACAAACATGTGGTTCCCAAAGAGCGCAGCAGCATTTTCAGTAGGTGCAGGTGCACCAGTCCAGATGACGGACTGTTCTAGCTTGTGACATTAGCCAACATGTTCTTGCTATGTGGGTACTGTGAATGGCTGAAACCAAGGGAAACTATAACCATTATATTTTCTGAGGATATGCAGCTATACTGTATGGTTTAATAGTGATGGCATCCTCCTGGGTAAGATATTCTGGAGATAAAATAGCCTCCCAATGGATTCCAGACAGGGATTACTCACAAGGAAGCTGTCAAAGAAAACTGATGGTCTGCAGGTCATAATATGAAATGTTAGGTCCCTTAATTGAGTAGATAGGGAAGTCAGAGAATTTAAAAAGGACAGTGGGTAGTTTGTAGTTGGATATAGTGAGTATTACTGAAGTGCAGTGGCGGGAGTAACAGGACTTTTGATCAGGTCAGTACAGGATTATAAACACAAAATCAAATTAGGGGTAAAGCAGGAGCAGCTCTTAAAATGGAAAGAGAATAGGGATGCTGGTGCAGGGCTATGAACGGCATAGTGAATGCGTTAGACCAGCTGAGGTTGACAAGAAGCAAACACCCACCACAATATTTCAGCTTTATATGCCTACTAGCTCTGCAGATAATGAAGAGATTGAAAGAATTTCTGATGAGAAAAAAGAAATTATTCATGGAATTAAGAGAGATGAAAATTTTATTTTGATGGAGGACTGGAACTTGATAGTAAAAAAAGGAAGAGAGGGAAAAATAGAAGGAGAACATGGACTGGGGGGAGGAACTAAAAGGGAAGCCACCTGGTAGAATTTTACAGTGAGCACAATTTTGTCATTGCTAGTATCTGGTTTATAAATCATAAAAGAAGGCTGTATATGGAAACAAGACCTGGGGAAACTGCAAGGTATCAAATAGTTTAAATAATGGCAAGAGAGAGAGATTTTTAAGTCAGATTGTAAGCTGCAAAACATTTCCAGTGGTAGATGTGGAGTCTGACAGTAATTTACTGATTATGAGCAGAAGATTGAAACTGATGAAATTGCAGAAATGTAGAAATTGAAGGAGATGGAACTTCAACAAATTGAACCAACAAGAGGGTGCTGAGAGTTTGCAAGTAAGGATTAGACAATGACTTATGAAATAGGGGTAAACAGCAATTTAGAATGTGAATGGGTAGCCTTGAGAGATGATCTAGAAGGCAGCAGAGGAAGAAATAGGCAAAAAGACAGGGCCAAATAAATCCCATGGATAATGTGTGACGATGATGGTTCAAATGGCTCTGAGCACTATGGTACTTAACATCTGACGTCATCAGTGCCCTAGAACTTAGAACTACTTAAACCTAACTAACCTAAGGACATCACACACATCCATGCCCAAGGCAGGATTCGAACCTGTGACTGTAGTGGTTGCGCAGTTCCAGACTGAAGCGCCTAGAATCACTCGGCCACACCAGCCGGCGTGACGATGATGAAAGGAGAAAATATAAAAATGTAACAAATGAAGCAGTCAATAGGGGGTACTGGCAACTAAAAATTACTCTTAACTGCAAGTGGCGTCTGGCAAAGCAGCAGTGACTAGGTGATAGGAAAATTGAAAGTTGGAAGGAATGTATAGAGCTGTTACACAAGGGAAATGAACTTGAAGACAGTATTATAGAAACAGAAGAAGAAGTAAATGAAGGTGAGGTAGGATGTATAATATTGCTAGAAGATTTTGAGAGGGCTGTGAAAGACCAAATTCTGAACATTTCCATGAAGTAGATGACATTCCTTCAGAATTATTTTGATTCTTGGGAGACCCAGCCATGATTAAAATTTAGAACTTTGTATGCAATATGTAGCAGATAGACAAAATACTGCCAGACTTCAAGAAAAATGTAATAATTTCTTTTCCAAAAAGGGCAGGTGTTAACAGGTGTTAATTACAGAACTATCATTAATATGTCACATTTGGAAAATACTGACACAAAGTATTCACAGAAGAATGAAAAACTGGGAGAAGCTGATGTTAGGGAAGATGACTATAGATTCTGGGGAAAAGGAGGAAAATGTGACCCTACAACTCATCTCAGAAGATAGATTGAAGAAAAGCAAACTTACATTAACAGCATTTGTAAACTTAGAGAAATCTTTTGGCAGTGTTGATTGGAATACACACTTTGAAATTCTCAAGATAAAAAAGTTATCTAAAACTTGAACAGACTGTAGTTATAAAAACTGAAGGGTAGGAAATTATAGTAATTGAGAAGGTGGTGAGATGGGATTGTAGCCTGTCCATGATGTTATCAGTCCATACATTGTGCAAGCAGTAAATAAAACCAAGGATAAATTTGTAAAGGGAATTAAAGTTCGGGGAGAAGTAAGAAAAACTGTGAGGCTTACCAATGACATTGTTATTCCATCAGACATAACAGAGGACTTGGAAGATTTTGGATGGAATGTATAGTGTTTTTAAAAGAGGTTATAAGGTGAATATCAACAAAAGTCAAACAAGGGTAATGGAATATAGTCAAATTAAATCAGGCAATGCTAATAGAATTAGATTAGGAAATGAGACACTAAAAGTAGTCAATGATTTTTGCTATTTAGGCAGCAAAGTAACTAGCATTGGATGAAGTAAAGAGTGAATAAAATGCAGACTAGTAACGCCAAGCAAAGAGTTTCTGAAAAAGAGGAAAGTGTTGTCATCAAGTATAAATTTAAGTGTTTGGCAGCTTTTTGTTCTGGTATTGTGTGGTGTGTAGTCTCATATAGAAGGGAAATGTGGATGATATTCAGTTCAGACAACAAGAGAATAGAAGCTTTTGAAATGTGTTGGTGAAGAAGGAAGTTGACAGTTAGAGGGGTAGATTGAATAACTAATAAAGAGTTACTGAATTGCATTGGAAAAGGAAGAAATTTGTGGTTCAAGTTTACTAATAGAAGGAATCAGTTGAAAGGACAAACCCTGCGCCAGCAAGAAATCTTTAATATGGTAATGGAAAGAAGTGAGTGGGGTAAAAATTGTTGAGGGAGAAGGCTTGAATATTAAATAGATGTAGGTTATGCTATTTACACAGAGGTAAAGGGGCTTATAGAGGATAGACTGGCATAGAGAGCTGCATCAAACCATAATTCGCACTGAAGACCACATCAAAAGCACATTTATGTGGGTATGAAATCTTCCATGTACTTGATATAATTTACAACATTTTGAAGAAATTGACCATGATTCTGTGGTTTATTTCTTTTTTAAGATTATTTCTTTTTGTTAAAAAAAAAAGAAACCATTTTCGTTTTAAGAATATGAAAATTGTAAATATTTCTCATCTATTGCAGCGATTCTTTCAACAATGGATTGCAAGACCAGTGAATGCTCATTTTTTACCTGAGTGTATTTCACCGGATTGTGATAGGTACAAAACAGCTCAATTACTACAGACATGCGTTGGGAAACTTGATCAGCTTGCCGAATTACTCCAAAAGCAGACTATGGTAAGTTGTTCTACAAGTTTAATGCATGGCATTTTTAAAAGCAGTGTCTGTTGGTGGCATGAACAGTGTTTGCTAGAGTAAATGCAAGGCATTTATTAGTAGGCTAGGCGAGTACTCGATGTTTATCTGGTGTGTATTTATTTCAGTTCTGTTAGTCCCCCCGCCCCCACTCTGTATCCATCTGCTCCTGCCCCTTTCTCTGTCCATCTGCTGTTTCCCCTTTCTCTGCTATATGCTTACATACATATTTATAATATGCACTTGCTGAGTACCCTTGTTGCCCAGGTATTTATTCAGTCCAATTGTTTGTTAGTCCATCTCCTCCTCCACCCATCTCTGTCCATCTCCTCCTTCCCTCCTCTCTGTCCATCTCCTCTGCCCCCTCTCTCTGCCCACCTCCTCTATCTTCACAACCAGACAGTCCCCTCTGTGCCCCTCTTTTTCTCCATCTGCTCCTTCTCCCTCTGTCCATCTCATCGTCTCCTCTCTAATTCCGTCTCCTCCTCCCTTTCTTTTACCATCCCTTCTTTCCCTCTTTCATTGTCCATCTCCTCACCCTGTAATATAACTTGGCCAAAATGTTTTTGTGGTAAATTTTGGGATGTATATCGTTGCTTAACACAAGGAAAACCATCATCAATATACCACATCTTATTATGGATACCCTCCATCAAAAAATAATACGGATGTTGTATGATCTGGGGTGCTGCTTCTTGATGCTGCTGTAGGTTCATCTTGATGTTACTGCATCACCACATGGGAATCATGTAATGGTATAAGCAAGTTTCAGTGCTTCTTGTTCACTGAGAATTTTATTTCACATGCTAGATTTTCAGCGGCGAACGTACAAATTCTGACTACATGCTGTTGATACAAAATCAGTCCAAGACTGATGTAAGACTGGCCTAAGACTGACCTATGGTGGCATACAAATCACCTCTGTTTATATGGTTTTAAACAATTACTTTGATTGCTATATATTGAATTTTGAATATTTAACAATTAAAGTTTTTACATACATCTTACCAAATTACATAGAAAATTACATGGGATAACAGTGAATAATTTCATACAAAGCCAGAAAATAATCTGTTTCTATTAAGGCTATAAATGTTTTATCATTGCACCAATATATTCCATTAATTTGCATATATTATTTTACTAACTTAAAGTAAAATTATTTTCAGGTGAACAGAGCGATTAGTTTTATTGAATGAAAGGCCTAGATTCAATTAATTAAATTTTATATGAGTAAAATTTTACATTTTTATATAGTTGTAATTACAGTTCTATTATGTAACACCAATTAGAACATGAGCATGTTTGATTGTGTGTGAAAAATCATCATGTCATATTTGTGTTAGGAAAATGAACAATTTCTGACTTAAAAAACATACAAATAGCTGTCTCTCAAGGACTTGAAATATTGGAACTTAAATCGTTAATTACTCCATAGTTACAATAGCAATTTTCTTCCTACCATGAGCCTGTAGTTTGTATTGTGTGTAAATTATGATGGTACATTAGTTTTTTATCCAACAAGTTTCCTTCATTCTATATACTGGTGAGGCCTGATGTAAACAGTGTCAAATCAACAAATTAAATTGGTGTAAATTACTAATTTTACTTACATGCCCTCTTCAGGTGAGTGGAGATGAGCCTGGAACAAGATACAGGATTCCAAAAGGGGTTATGGTATTACAATACCCCCCCCCCCCCCCCCAAAGAGGTTTGACTATCACAGAGAGACAAAGCCCTTCTAAATCTCTGGCTAAAATTAAGAGAATATAATCATGACTAGTGAAACAAACAAACAATTTGACAATTAGTGTGTGTGAAAAATGTCTACTACCATAACGAAATTTTATAAGGCATATGTAATTTTAATGTGAGGTATGTGTTATTGTGTGTATATAGTTTGTCAGCCAACTTTCTCAGATACAAAATGAAATTTCTCTCACTGTGGCAGAGAAAAAAGAAAACAAAGAGAAAAATACAAGCATATAAAATTTCACAGTTTTGTCATCTTGGTGCCCTTTTGATGCACTCCATTGAATGTTCTATGAGATTCCTTATTGCTATGTTCAATTGTTCATATATTATTACCTAAGAAATTGTGTCTTACCTCTAAAAAATGTTAATGTGAGTTGGATGTCAAGTTATGGATATAGTATCACATAATTTTTTAATTTTTATTTATTTGTTTTTTAATATGCAGTCGCAATGTGGTCATACTTTATTTTCCCAAACAATAACATACCTCAACTGGAATGCCAGACAGTAGATGCTGTATCAAACTGATTTCAATGTCAGAATTTCAATAGACCAAAGAAAAGTATCGTCTTCTTAATTTAATGGTCAATGATTATGTCTATATCAGTGTCCTTAAATAAGAGAGAATATACATCAGTAAACAAAATTAATTATTTCTCAGAATAACCCCTCTGTTATCGCAACTACTGTGCCTCTCACCTTCATGAGTTTATCAAATGTAGTAAACAGTTTTTCAGTATAAAGTGTTGTGTTTTATCATACTCCATTTCACATCATATTGTTCCAACTCTTTCCTCATTTATTTCAAATTTGCATCAGCACAAAATCATCATTAGTTTACTCATATATAAATATATCACATAATTGTTAATCTATCTAATCACAGTGTAACTTCTGATTCAGAAGTATGGTGAACTGTTCAATTTAAAGAGTTATTCTGTGTGTATAATACAATGTGACAAAAGAAAATTCAAGCTGATAGCATAAAATCTAACCTACTATACCAGACAAAATGTATATTTGTGTCCATGAATGACATATCAGATTCCAAAGTTATCCTACATTAAATCATAGAAAAACACTAACTTAAAGTATATTCCAGAAAATGCAAAGGAAAATTCCCTCCAGGCTGTTAAGTGAGACTGGAGTAATTCATAGAACGGTACAGGATTCATCCACTCATAGTAAATGCGATTGCAGCAAATTATTCTAGGACCACAAAACAAGTTATAGTTGAAGGAAGTCCAAAATCATGACATCACAACTGAAACACAGATCAAATTGATATAGTAAGCAAAACTACATGAAACTAGAATTTGGCATGAGACACCTCAAACCAAATTGAAAGTGTTCAAGGCCTACATTTGCGATGATCGGACAGACCTGAAAAATCCAAACCACCATGTACTAACCAGTAAGAAAGTTCAATATCAAGTAGTTCAAATCTTAAAATCCACAAGAAATAAGTATGCATGAATGTGAATCAATACGATGTGGAACTTCGCAAGTTCCAAACAGACATCGTCTAATACCACAAGACAAGTAGAGGTTAGTATTAGGAGCACAAAGGTTCAATGATACAGTGAAGCATCAACAATGAATGCAACTCATGTCAAATATGGGAAAATATTCCAGATAAGTAAAATTATTCATGTTCATACAGTAATAAAACGTGGCGAAAAATGTTTTGTGGGTGATGTTCAGTCACTATCTAATTATTTCATACCACGTTTTAATAAGAATGGTTGTTTGGAGATGAGTACATATGTTGGCACTTAAATGACCCAATAGGAAAAACAATGTAAGTATTCCATAATATCCCAAACAGGTAGTTGAGGAAATCAATTACAAAAACCACATCAAAGCACCAAAGGACATATTTGATGAATGCTAACAACCAACATAGAAAACATGACACAAAGCATTTACAAGATAGGAAAGTTGCAACTCACCTTATAGTGGAGATGGTGAGTCACAATAGGCACAACAAAAAGAGTCACACAATTGTAGCTTTCAGCCATTAAGGCCTTTGTCAGCAATAGACCCACATACACCCACGCACGCACACACTCACACAAACACAACTTGCACACATGTCTGCAGTCTCAGACAACTGAAACTACACTGCAAGCAACAGCACCAGTGCATGATGGGGCTGGCAACTGGGTGGGGGTAAGGAGGAGGCTGGAGCGGGGAGGGGGAGGGATAGTATGGTGGAGGCGGCGGACAGTGAAGTGCTGCAGTTTAGATGGAGAGAAGGTGGGGAGGGGGGGTAAGTAGCAGAAAAGAGAGAAATATAAAGAAATTAAAAGACTGGGTGTGGCGGTGAAATGACAGCTGTGTAGTTCTGGAGTGGGAACAGGGAGGGGGCTGAATGGGTGAGGACAGTGACTAACAAAGGATAAGACCAGGAGGGTTACGGGAAAGTTCCCACCTGCACAATTTGGAAAAGCTGGTGTTGGTGGGAAGGATCGATATGGCACACTCTGTGAAGCAGTCATTGAGATGAGGGATATCATGTTTGGCAGCATGTTCAGCAACACGGTGGTCCACTTGTTTCTTGGCCACAGATCGTCTGTGGTCATTCATGTGGACAGACAGCTTGTTGGTCGTCAAGCCTACATAGAATGCAGCACAGTGGTTGCAGCTTAACTTGTAAGTCACATGACTGGTTTCACAGGTAGCCCTGCCTTTGATGGGATAGGTGATGTTAGTGACCGGACTGGAGTAGGTGGTGGTAGGAGGATGTATGGGACAGGTCTTGCATCTAGGTCTATTACAGGGGTATGAGCCATGGGGTAGGGGATTGGGAGCACGGGTTGTGTACAGATGGACGAGTATGTTGTGTAGGTTCAATGGACAGTGGAATACCACTGTAGGAGGGGCAGGAAGGATAGTGGGCAGGACATTTCTCATTTCAGGGCATGACAAGAGGTAATTGCAACCCTGGCGGAGAATGTAATTCAGTTGCTCCAGTCCTGGATGGTACTGACTTACAAGGCGAATGCTCCTTTGTGGCCGGACTGTGGGACTTTGGGCGGTGGTGGGAGACTTGAAAGATAAGGCATGGGAGATTTGTTTCTGTGCAAGGTTGGGAGCATAATTACGGTCAGTGAAAACTTCAGTGAGACCCTCGATATATTTTGAGAGGACTGCTCATCACTGCAGGTGCAACGCAGGCTGTACGGAAGGGACTTCTTGGTGTGGGATGGATGGCAGCTGTCAGAGTGGAGGTATTGCTGGTGGTTAGTAGCTTTGATAAGGACGAAGGTACTGGTGTAGCCATCTCTGAGGTGGAGGTCAACATATAGGAAGGTGGCTTGTTGGATTGGGTAGGACTAGGTGAAGAAAATGGGGGAAAAGTTGTTTAGGTTCTGGAGGAATCTGGATAGGGTGTCCTCACCTTCAATCCAGATAGCAAAGATGTCATTGGTGAAACTGAACTAGGTAAGGGGTTTAGGATTCTGGGTTTTTAGGAAGGATTCCTCTAGATGGTCCATGAATAGGTTGGCATAGGATGGTGCCATTTGGGTGCCATGGCCACACCCTGGATTTGTTTGTAGGTAATGCCTTCAAAGGGGAAGTAATTGTGGGTGAGGTTTGGAATCTATAGGGTATCTGCAAAGGTAGTGTTTAATAGCAGTAAGGCCATGGGCATTAGGAATGTTAGTGTACAGGAAGGTAGCATCATTAGTGATTAGAAGGGCACCGTGTGGTAAAGGAACAGGAACTGTGAAGAGTCAGTTGAGGAAATGGTTGGTATCTTTTATATAGGAGGGTAGGTTCCTGGTAATAGGTTGGAGGTGTTGGTCTACAAGAGCAGAGATTCTCTCAGTGGGGACACAGTAACCAGCCACAATGGGTCATCCTGGGTGGTTGGGTTTATGGACTTTGGGAAGCATGTAGAAGGTAGGAGTGTGGGGAGTGGTAGGGTTAAGTAGAGAGATTGAGTCTGGGGAGAGGTTCTGGGATGGGCCTAAGAATTTGAGTAGTGACTGGAGATCCTTCTGGATTACTGGAATGGGGTCAGTGTGGCAAGATTTGTAGGTGGAAGTATCTGAAAGCTGACGGAGTCCTTCCCCCAGGTAATCCATGCGGTTCAAAACAATGGTGGTGGTGCCTTTGTCTGCAGGTAGGATCATAAGGTCGAGATCAGTTTTTAGATGGTGGACTGTGGTTCTTTCTGAAGATGTAAGGTTAGTTTGCATGTTGAGGGATTTGGGGAATGATGATGAGGCAAGGTTTGAGGTTAAGAAATTCTGGAAAGTTAACAGGGGGTGGTTTGGGGGCAGTTGGGGTGGATCACGGTTGGATAGAGGAGTGAACTGAGTTAGGCAAGGTTCAGTATTGGTCTTTGGTTGAGGCTGATTGGTTGGGTTTGTGGCGAAAAAGTGTTTCCACTGTAGGGACTGGGTGAAGGAGAGAAGGTCTTTAACAGGTCCTTCCTGATTTAATTTTGGAGTGGGGGAAAAATGTGAGGCCTTTGGAAAGGACTGATATTTCTGTGGGACTAAGGTTTCTGGAGGAAAGGGTCATGACGGTGTTGCAGGTCTGTTTAGGTTCTGGGTTCTATGTGGTGGTGGGAGGGAGTTTAGGAGGGTAGGGTAAGTATAGATCTGTGAGACAGGGTTTGTCAGCTATGAGGGGACATGGGTGAGGTTTGGAGGTTGTTGTAGTTGTGGTGGACAGTGGTACTCCGAGGCAGGAGTAGGAAGTGAGCAGGATGGAGAGCTTTTTGAGGTGGTGTTTTGCATGTTGCTCAAGTTCCTGCAGGGCAAGAGTTTCAATGTGTGTTGTGGGTTCCAGGAATTTGGGATTACATAGTAGGAGAATCTCACCAAACGAGTTAGTCAAATCATCTGTACTAAGATTAAATTTATTTTCTACTTTACTAGTATCATCACTCATTTCCGTCAGCATTAAGTCCCAAAATGCTTCACAATAATCAACTCTGTTTCTCTGGTAATTATTGTATCTACTGTGGAGTCTGCGACCTGAATTTCGCCTTCCTCTCCTACTTCTAGCATGATTTCTGTAGCTGTTCTTCACCTCAAACTGACAGGCTCGCAACAAGGTGCTTACCTGCTTTCCTGATTATTATTTTCGTAGGATCTGTTACCATTTCTCCTTTGATTACCTCCGCCCTGCTCATTCCTATTATTGTTATTACTCAAATTCTGATAGTTGTTACCAAAATTATTATTTCTTCTATTACCATCGTATCTGTTGTTATTGTTCCTGTTGTTATTCTGGTGATGTTGGGATGACCAGTGCTTACTGTATGACCAAAACTTGTTTAAAAATAATTTTTCAGACTCTGCAAATTCATTTTTGGGTTAACATGCTGGTTAGCCCAAGGTAAAGCTTCTCCATCTAAAAATCATTTACAGAATTCCCTTTCATATGTTCTGGCATGCCCAGTGCAAAGCTGTCCTTGCACCGGTACAAGTAATCAACAGGGTGTAGTTCAAAATCACCCCAAGAAATTTTTGTAATAACATTATTGCCATTTTTTTAAAACATGTTATTACTGCTGTATATACTACTAAATATTAGTCTCTAGGTTTACAACTTTAGAGTTGACTGTTTGTAGATTATTTGATACTTCATTCACTTTACTGTTTACTGAAAAAATTGCTCTGAAACGAGTGTGGAATTTATTTTTAGTTTCTTGTCAGTGAAATTATTTTTGGTTTCAGTATAAGTTTGTATGTTATGCTGTGTATGTTATGTTGTGTGTCGAGTTCATCAATGACAATGTTTTCTGTTCTTTTTCTCGTTCGTCAAGTACGTCAACACATTTGTTAACTACCGTATTTACTCGAATCGAAGCCGCACTTTTTTTCCAGTTTTCGTAATCCAAAAAACCGCCTGCGGCTTAGAATCGAGTGCAAAGCAAGCGGAAGTTATGAAAAATGTTGGTATGTGCCGCCACACCTAACTTCTGCCGTCGAATATATGTAGGGCGACACAGGCATGCTTTGTAGGCACAAAGATAAATACTGGCGCCAAAACCTCTGCGTCAGTAAATAAATTTAAAAAAAAAGTGGAAGACGAGCTTTTTTTCTCCGCCGCAAGTTTCGACCACTGCGTTTTCATACATTATCCAACGAAGTAAATACAAATTCCGTATTGTTCATCTTCGAATGTAGCACAATATCAGTGTACTACGAAAATCTGACTGGCAAGACTGTTTGGGATGTTTGTCAATATGGCCAACTCTACGTTCTGAATTTTTTCCTATCTGTGAGAAGAGATGGTTGCTAATAGGAACCTGATGAAATTTGAATCACATACAGTATTCTCTTCACCATAAGAATAATACGAATATAAACATTTTGCCATGTATTCTTTTGTGTTTGCTGCTATCTCATTTAAATCCTGTCTGCCTAATAAACTACAAAACTAGAGTGAGACAACAGCAAACGCGGAAGAATATACGTATCGTGTCATGTTTATATTCGTATTATTCTTATGCCTAATAATGATACAGTCTGAAATGAAGCACGGCAAGTGACTAGATTTTTAAATCTAAGATGACTCTAATTTCTGTGCAGAATTTGATGTAATAAAGAAGCGGCCGCAAAGATTTTCAAATGGAGAAAAATTTTTGCCTAACTCTCGTTCAGAACATGTTCTATCATACGCAGTCTATTATTTGATTCTTGTTGATCATTATCAAAGAAAGCAGCAGTGTAAGTAACAACAAATAGCAGTCTCTTGCCATTGTTTCGCTAATGAGACGATTCCTCTCTTTTTTTTTTTTAATTGTACGCGGCGGTAGCGCGCACAAAAGCAAGCCATGCCGCGAGCCGCGACAGGCCGTAAACACGCACTATCAGAA
This sequence comes from Schistocerca cancellata, assembly GCF_023864275.1. Taxonomy (NCBI): domain Eukaryota; kingdom Metazoa; phylum Arthropoda; class Insecta; order Orthoptera; family Acrididae; genus Schistocerca; species Schistocerca cancellata. Next base: position 457,596,915 of record NC_064628.1, on the reverse strand, counting down.
TGCGACAAACAATGCATGACACAGTGCAGTAATGCATTTTCAGCTTAAGAGTGACGCAAACACCTATATCAAAGAAAACGGCACTTATCAGATCAAAGCAAAATAAGCAATCGATTCAAACCAGACGAAGCACGTGAAAAAGGAAGAGCACCCGTATAAATACGGACGGAGCGCCTGACGCATAGCAATGGCTACGTGGTAAAGCTTAACTGCTAAGCTTACGACTCGAACCAAACGACTGTAGCTGTATTGTCATTCACCTAAATTGTGTCTCATATTACAATGGACCAACTTTGTTTCGATTTGGAGGTGTGGCCTAAAACTTTTCTCTCCCCTTGAATTTCGAGTCTCAAATTTCAGGTGCGGCTTAGATTCGGGAATTTTTTTTTTTTCCTTGATTTCGAGTCTCATTTTTCAGGTGCGGCTTAGATTCGAGTGCGGCTTAGATTCGAGTAAATACGGTAGTTGAGATTCAGTAACAGCAAAGTTCTTAAAACAATCCACTTCAGATTCTGCATTGTCTACTCTTTCATTTCTACTCTTTATTTTTCTATTTACCTTATTAAGATCTTCCCTAATTGCCTCTAGTTTCTGGTCTATTTTTCTAAAATTATTTTTGGTGTCCTCTCTATTTTTTTTTTTTTTATTTTGCTCCAACAGTTTACTTTCTAGTAACAGAGAACATTTTTCCAGTATGTCTTCTGATTGTTGAAATCCATGGAAAGGTGAAATTATACACACATCAAAAAAGTTTTGCATCACCCCGTTTCCCAGAACTCTTGAAGATAGACGTTGACTGTGGATATTGTATCACAGACACAGTTCCTTTGACTGTTCAGAGACACCACTAAACCAGCCCAAAGATTTAAACAACCATGCATGAGTAGCACCAATTAGACAGAGGAGGTCCGACAGCCAATCAGTTCCAGTCATTCCACCAGGAAGGACATACATGGCTCATGGCTCATGTTGTTTGTAGTTCAACCATGCCTTGATGGTCAGTACCACGGTTCGATCGCATCCACATTGTTGCTTTGTGTTAGGAAGGGCTCTCAACAAGGGAAGTGTCCAGGTGTCTCGGAGTGAACCAAAACAATTTTGTTTGGAGATGGAGATACAAAGAGACAGGAACTGTCAATGACATGCCTCGCTCAGGCCGCCCAAGAGCTACTACTGCAGTGGATGACTGTTACCTATGGATTATGGCTCGGAGAAACTCTTGACAGCAATGCCACAATGTTGAATAATGCTTTTCGTGCAGCCACAGGACGTCGTGTTATGACTCAAACTGTGCACAATAGGCTGCATGATGAGCAACTTCACTCTTGATGCCCGTTGTGAGACCCATCTTTGCAACCACCACACCATGCAATATGGTACAGATGGGCCCAACAATATGTCGAATGGACTGCTCAGGATTGGCATCATGTTCTCTTCACCGATGAGTGTCGCATATTCCTGCAACCAGACAATCGCCGGAGACGTGTTTGGAGGCAACCTGGTCAGGCTGAATGAATTAGACACACTGTCCAACAAGTGCAGCTAGGTGGAGGTTCCCTGCTGGTTTAGGGTGGCATTATGTGGGGCTAATGTACGCCGTTGGTGGTCATGGAAGGTGCTGTAATGGCTGTACAACATGAGAATGCCATCCTCCAACAGACAGTGTAACCACATCAGCAGCATATTGGCAAGGCATTCGTCTTCATGGATGGCAGTTTGCGCCCCCATCGTGCACACCTGGTGAATGACTTCCTTCAGAGTAACAATATAGCTCGACTAGAGTGGCCAGCATGTTTTCAGACATGAACCCTATCGAACATGCCTGGCATAAATTGAAAAGGGCTGTTGATGGACGACATGACCCACCAACCACTCTGAGGGATCTATACCGAATTGCCGTTGAGGAGTGGGGCAATCTTGTAGATAGTATGCTACAACAAATACAGGCATGCATCAGTGCAAGAGGATGTGCTACTGGGTATTAGAGGTACTGGTGTGTACAGCAATCCGTATCACCACCTCTGAACGTCTCACTGTATAGTGGTATAACATACAATGTGTGGTTTTCAGGGGGAATAAAAAGGGCAGAAATGATGTTTATGTTGATCTCTATCCCAATTTTCTGTACAGGTTCTGGAACTCTTGGAACTAAGGTGATGCAAAACTTTTTGATGTGATGATGAATTCTCGTGGCCTTGAGTGTTTAGATTTGGCGTCGATGCATGCAGCTCCCAACCCAATCTTGTTTTGATTCCGTCTTTGGTCACATAGAGAAAATATATTGCTTCTACTCATTTTAACTAATTTTACACAACTTGACAAGATGATGAGTCGTGCTTGGGTAGGTCAGATGGTAGAGCACTTGCCCATGAAAGGCAAAGGTCCCGAGTTCGAGTCTCGATCCAAAACACAGTTTTAATCTGCCAGGAAGTTTCACATCAGCGCACCCTCCACTGCAGAGTGAAAGTGCTAGTTCTGTAAGGTTCGCAGGAGAGCTTCCATAAAGTTTGGAAAAACACTTCCGAAAACTATCTTTCCTATTTACTACTCTGTTACGTAAATAATGTTTTGCTACTTATCTGACAATCTATGCTCGTTGTTGGTGTTGAGCCGTTGACTCACATGTCCACTTTTTCCATACAGGTCTTTGTTTCTATTCACATCCCAGTACTGTTATATGGCACAGTATATTGTAAGCAATTATTTCACATGAACCTTAATAACCGTTAGCATACGATGCAGTTTTATACCTATCCCAGCTTCTTTCACCATGTTGTAATATAGCATGGTGAAAATGTTTTTACGGCGAAGTTTGGGATGTGTATCTTGCTTAAAACAAGAAAAACAATGATCAGTATACCACAGCTCATTAAGGATATCCTCCACCAACAGAATAATACGGGTGCTTTCTCTTGATGCTGCCGTAGGTTCATCTTGATGTTATTGCAATGCCACATGGGAACCATGCAATGGCATAAGCAAATTTCAGTACTTTTTGTTCACAGAGAATTTTATTTTGCACACTAGATGTTCTGCAGTGAACATACAAAGGCTGACCGTGTGCTGTTGATACAAAATTCGGTCCAAGACTGACGTAAGACTGACCTATGGCAGCGTACAAATCACCTCCGTTTATATGATTTTAAACAATTACTGCTATCATTACATACTGAATTTTGCATATTTAACAGTTAAAGTTTTTAAGTTTTTACATACATCTTCCCAAATCACATAGTAAATTAGTGGAATAACAATGAGTAATTTCACACAAAGACAGGGAAGAATCTGTCTCTATTAAGACTATAAATTGCATGTTTAGTTATTGCAACAGTATATTCTGTTAATTTGCATATTTTATTTTATTAACTTAAACTAAAATCATCCTATCATTTTGAGGTGAACAGAGCGATTAGTTTTATTGAATGAAAGGCCTAGATTCAATTAATTAAATATTGTATGAGTAATTTACATTTCTATATAGACATAACTACAGGTCTGTTAACTGACACCAATTAGGAGATGAGCATGTTTGATTTTGTCTGAAAAATCATCATGTCATATTTGAGTTTGGCAAATGAAGAATTTCTGACTTAAAAACGTAAAAATAGCTGTCTCTCGATGACTTGAAATATCGGAACTTTAATTGTTAATTACTCCATAATTACAATAGCAATTTTATTTGTACCGTGCACCTGTAGTTTGTGTTGTATGTAAATTATGATGGTACATTAGTTTTTAATCCAACATGTTTCCTTTGTTCTATATACTAGTGAGGCTCAATGTAAACAGTGTCAAAGCAACAGTTTAAGTTGGTGTAAATTACTAATATTATGTATATCAAATAATGGAAAATCAAGTATGGAATGTAACAATACCAGAGAAGGAAAGTTGCTACTCACCATATAGTGGAGATTCTGAGTCGTGATAGACACAACAAAAAGATTCACACAATTAAAGTTTTTGGCCGTTAAGGCCTTTGTCAGCACTAGACACACCTACACACACAAGCGCGCATAGCCTTCATGTATACAATATTTTTTCCTGTGAGGTATAGATGGTTATGATTTAACAACAATATAAAACTTTCTAACTAATAACTGGTCCTCTTATTTTGTTATTAAATATATCTCCTGCTTGAAATAATGAAGAAACAAATTATAATATCTAACCAATGTAGTGAAATCATGAAAGAGATCAGAGAGTGGTGAAAATATAACTTGTGTGGCAGAGAGTTCCAATTCTGGGACTGCAACTCGCAACTCCATTGGTTGCGGCAAACACATTACATGGAGATGGCCATTGGCCCACTATTGGAAATAAAGACTGGCTTAGTGGGCATCTCAGCAGTTAATATCAAATATTTGAAGATTTCACTACACTGAATCATGAATACAATTGTTACCTTTTTCTAGACCTGAACTGTGATTTGGGACTCTGTTGATCAGGTGTTGTCATTTAATATGATTCATTGGTACTGATTAGAGCAGAGCTCATGATATTAGCTGTCATAACATTTGCTCTCTATTGTGTTTTTGGTCATTGTGTTATTGTCAGTGTTTGTTTATTGACGCGCAAGTCACCAAAGTGGTGTCAAATTGAAAGACTTGCACCCAGCAAATAGTCCACCCAACGGGAGGCCCTAGTCACACAACAATTATTAGTGTTTGTTTACACATGCCACACACATTGTGGATGCAAAGTTTGCTCAACTGAGGCAGCATCAGGTACTGTTCCAATAGCAACAAAAGCAACAGCAAAAATAACAAAAGCAGATTTGGAGACAATTAAAGCACTACATAAATAGCACTGTGACCAGATGAAGTCTATAGCAGAGTGAGACAATAATGATCCTCCAACAGCAGCAACAATCCCAGTGTTGACAGCAACTGTATTTCTGGATCTGATGATTCAATGGAAATTGGAATACATGTCCCTTATGACTTGCACTCATTTTAAAGGCTGGTAACATTTATGACAACCATCTTCAGTCAGTTTTATCATTGTATTTTAGTAGTTACATATAGAAATTGATTCTCAAATTATAACTACTTGTAGAACCTTGTACTTCATCATACAATGTCTTGTGTATTTTTTGTCCATTCATTCTTGGATATGAATACAGGTAGTAGCTGCTAGACTGAGTTTCAATGATAATGTAAAATCAGTGTTAGGGAGCGTGAAAAGAAGACTTCAGTTCATTGGAAGCGTTCTTGTTTCATACTTACATTTTCTCAGTATTTTCTGACAGCTATCCTTTCCTTATAATTTAGCTTGCCTTTTATTTTACATTTCATTCTCAGCTGAAATAAATCCATTATACGTAAGATCAAAATTTCCATCGTTGTGGAGACCCAGATCATAACACAAGACTTTTCTCATAACCTTTAGTAAACATTTTATGCATTTCCATTCTCGTATCTTACATCAGTATGCATTATCATACAAAACTTGTAACCTAAAAGCATTCATAAAATTTGAGTGTTGATATACAAAATATTTATGTACATTTGCAGATAGTCAAACATAATTCTGTTTTCCTTTTTAAAAGATTGTGATAAGATAGTCCAAGAATCTAGAAATGAAGGACAGAATGACCCAGTTCAGGGAAGCACTATGCACCAAATAGTGTGCTCATTAAACTGTAATGAACCCTCTACTAATTTGTGGATTCACTTTGAATCTGACCCACTGTTTCACCATCTTGTTTTGCAACTTTTGGTGTAATTTCACCCTTATGTTCCATACCATTTGCCAGACTGATACTAAATGCAATAAATTTGCTGTACATCTGACCCCCTGCAAATACATATGTGTTGACCATTTGGCATCTAGCAAAAAGAGAAGTGAAAAATATTGTTAATACCCTAAACATTATTGTTTGTACATTTATATTAAACCTCACCTTTTGTAAGATGTTCGTTTTACTGTCAATGCCAAAAATTCCTTCTACCTCCATTGTAACTATTAACCTCATTGTCCACGTCTAGTAACTCAAAAAAGCAATGGCAGTGTGCATAGCTACAACACTAGGAGAAAGGCTGATCTTCACTATTCTAGCTTATATCTAACATTGACACAGAAAGGGGTGAATTATGCTGCCACAGAAGTCTTTGGTCACATACCAAATAGCATCAAAAGTCTGACAGATAGCCAACCAGCAATTAAAAACAAACCAAAATAATTTCTGTATGACAAGTCCTTCTACTCAGTAGACAAATTTTTAGATATAAATTAGTAATAAAACAATTATTAATGAATAAAAGAAATATTGAATTATGACATGTAAACTTGTGTTGAACTGACACATTCCACATCATTACAAAGTGTCATATTCATGCTCTATGGAGCAAGTATGGATGTCATCTAAATCTAATCCAAGTTTAACTGATCTTGGCAACTTAGTAACAGCCTTCTTTGCTTTTACAATCTTCACTTTCTCTTTAAGAATTTCACACTTCATAGTAATTATTGCTTATATTAGCATTAACTAGTTGCGTTTTGTTTACTTCAAAATAACTACGGAAGTTTCAGACTTTCTTTTAATTAGATCATTCCACTCATTAATATTATTAGAGTTGTAGTGTAAGTTATCCTGAAATACAGTAAAATCGTTATTTATTCACATCTTTCCTTTACATAACTCATAAATTTCAGTACATATTTACTTCCACCACTCGGGATAAACCCTTTTACATAAAATTGCCAATTTTTTATACATTGTCTCATCAAGTAGTCTATTTCATTTCCAACATCTACTCAAACTCTATTCAGAAGATTATTATTGTACAATCCTATCATAATGCAAGACATGAACAACAGTGCAGCCACAATTAACCAAAGTTTATTCTTCCACATACAAGTGAACAACAAACATAGGAGCTGATATTAGTAAACAAGAGGAAGACTCCAGGAGATGGCACAGCAGATGATGTGCCGTGTGCATTAGTCATGGGGCCCATCGCAGACAGCCCCTGTTGGCTGGTCTGCGCACATGCCATTGGCGAGCTATGAAGTGTAGCGAGCCAGTGGCCTGTTGCTGTGGTGCATATCCAGTTGTTTCATACACCTCTGCCCCTATGGGGAAAGGGATCTCCAATGTGGGCAGCAGGTGCCACAGGTCATGGAGATTCTGAGCTGGAAATATGTGATGGCCACTCCCCCACAAAGTACCATAAGAGAGGGCCAGTGGCAAAGGTGTTGGTAGCATGTCAGTGTCTGGGTCCTCTGTGATAGAACTGTGCCGATAATAAAAGCACCAGTCACTAGGACGGGAGCATGGGACACTGGTGGTAAACAACCCAATGGCATCAAGGGTTGGAACCCAGAGGAGAGGCAGGAGGCAGTGACATCCACAAGGAGGGCAGGTCCACCCCTGTAGCATTGATGCCCCATGAGAGCAGGGTAGCTGCTGAGGAGGTAGGTAAAAACAACAGCAGCAGACTCACAGCTCTCACCAAGGCATGAGGATGCAGCTGATCATGGTAGCATGCCATCAGCCCCCCCTGTGGTGCACTCCATACAGAGGCAGCAGCCACAGCATCTCTGGACTGTGGCCAAAATCCACTTGGGTTGGCAGCCAAACCTCCAAGCTCTGACTGTGGAGCCAGGAGTGAACCATGATGAGGCCCACTCCGACTTGAGGTTAGTGAGCCAGCAAGAGCTATGCAGGAGGGTGCATGGCTGGTGACAATGGAGCATCTTGGCCAGACTCCGATTGCCCATCAGAGTAAACTTACAGGAACTCAAGAAACATATCAAGACATTGTCTGGATTCCACAATTAAGAAAGGTCTGACACACAAACTGTGGACCACTATTGATGACAAGTGAGTAAGGGAATCCTTTAGTAGAAAAATAATGGAAAGGGCCTGAATTGTAGCCTTGGCTGATGTCAAAGAACAGCAGACAGCATGTGGAAATTTAGAGAAAACATCAACAACCAGTAAGAATTTGGGAAGGGTCCTGCAAAATCAACGGAGACATCTTCTCATGGTCGTTGCAGTGCAGGCTACAGAGAGAGACTCACCATGGCACTGCCTGTAGGTAGCATGCTCAGAGCAGGTCATAACAAGATACACAATGTCACTGTCGATGCTGGGCCAAAGGTTGTGCTGATGCGCCAGTGAGTCAGTATGCGGGACCCCCCTCCTGCAATGTCCCTGACATAGGAGCTAAATCACATCTTGCCATAGGGTGGCCAGGATCACAACCCTGGGCAATAGCCCAACTGTAGCTAAAAGAACAACAGCATCAAATACTAAAAGGCAGTGACGGAGGACAAAATAGTTAAGCAGAGGATCAGAAACCCTACCCAGGGGCCTGTTTGGCCAATCATGCTGAATGAGGGGAACAACTTATTACAAAACTGGATTGGCAGCTGCTATCCACTGTACATTATGCTTCAACATCTTGTGAAAATAGAAACTGAGATGACCGTAAGGCATTGATGGTCACAAGGCCGCCGAGTTGCAAGTCTTTTCAGTTGACAGCACGTTGGACAACTTGCATGTCAATGATGATGAAATGATGATGAGGACAACACATCACCCAGTCCCCAAGCAGAGAAAATCTTCATCCAGGCCAGGAATCGAACTTGATCCTGCTGCATGGCAGTCAGATGCACTGACCTCTCAGCTAAGGCGGCGGACATCTGAAAGTAAAGGAGTTCATCCTGGTCAAAAGTGGGATTTGGACCCATCAGAAGTGGGGACAGCACATTGGTGTTGGCAAGTTGCGTGGTAGGCTGAAAATGTATTTCAAAATAGAAATAAGGCCCAGTGCTGGAGGTGATGTGCTGCTTCATCGGGCAACAAAGCAGAAGGATTAAACAATGAAACCAAGGGCTTGTGGTCAGTAATAAAGTGAGACTTAGATCCATGCAAGAACATAAGAAACTTTTTGAGGGCATAGATTATAGCAAGCATTTACCTGCCAGGTTAGCCAAAAGTGCTAATGCACTGCTTCCTGGACTCAGGTAGGCACACTGGCCCCGAATGAAATCTGCCCGGCGGATTACCAACAAAGGCCGGTGTGCCGGGCAGCCTGGATGTTGTTAATAGGAGGTTTTCCACATCCCACTAGGTGAATACCGAGCTGGTCCCCATGTCCTGCCTCAGTTACACAATTCGCAGACATCTGAACATGTTCACACTATCCTATGGACTGCACTATACACAGACAGTTGGGGGGGGGGGGGGGGGGGGGGTACGGGATGGCGACAGGAAGGGCATCCGGCCACCCCATAAATTAACCTTTCCAAATCGATCCCAACCATGCTGACCCTGTGAAACCATGGGACAAGGGCACAAGCAAAAGAAGACGAAGATTATAGCAAACATTTCCTTTTCAATTTGGGAGTAGCGCTGTTGGGTGGAGTTGAGTGTTTTGACACATAAGCTATCAACATTTGGAACCATCCTCGCATTGATGTGCGAGAATGGCCTCGAGGTAATACTGAGAGGTGTCCATACCCAAAACGAGGTGGTGGCCAAGGTGAAAAGCAAACAAGAAGCAGAATGTAATTTAGATTTCAAAATCACGAACAAGTGTTCACAGGCCAGTGTCCACCAAAAAGGAACACTCTTGTGGAGAAACTTGTGGAGGGGAAGGGCCAACGTGGCTGCAACCAGAATGAATTTGTGATAGTGTGCACTTTTTTACTTGAAAATGCTTGGAGTTCTATTTCATTGGTAGGTGAGGCAACATGGTGAGTTAAAGGCTTAACACGATTGCGAGAAACCTCAAACCCCAAGTACACAATGGATGGCTGAAAAAAGTATGACTTGGGCAAGTTGCACTTCAGCCGTGCAGTATGCATGGCCATGAACAAGGAACATAAGCTACATAAATGTTCTTGGGTGGATGCACCCATAAAATGATATCATCAGGATAGTTGATGCACCCCAGAACAGATATTGACAGAAATTTAAAAAAAAAAAAAAAAAAAAAAAAAAAAAGCTGCAAAATTGCTGGGGTGCTAGCCATACAAAACAAAGAGGTACTGATATTTGTACAACCCAAAGGTCGTGCTAAACACAAGGATCTGTTTAGAATCCTCATCCAACGGAACCTGTAAATGGGCTTCAGATAAATAAATTTTGGAGATAAGCTTGCCCCCAGCAAGTTTCACCAGTAACTCGTCCAAATGGGGCAAAGAATAGGTGTATTGATAGGCTGAGATTTAATTGAGACTTTTAAGTTGCCGCAGAGGTGAAGCTGACCAGTCAGTTTTTTAACAATTATGCAGGGGTTAGACTACTCACTCGTTGTAAAAGCTGTGTAACTCCCAATGACATCAGCCTGACCAGTCCTGATTTCACTTGATTGTGCAAAGCCACTGGAAAAGAGCGCTGGCCTTGCAGGTTCCAGAGTAATGTGGACCACAAAACTTGTAGCACAACCTACCCAACTGAGAAAAGAGTCAGAACTCAGAAGACAGAGAATGTAACTGCTGATAAGGAAACTGTATGGAAACAAGGTACTCGATATCTGAAATGGAAAACTCAAAAGTGTTGAAGGCACCCAGATCGAACAAATTTTCGGCACCAGTATCATCCACTGCAAAAAAACCACAGATTTGTACACAGTGGGAACCATAAGTTGTCCAAAAACTGTAATAAGCTGCTTTTCATAATTCCCCTAACACCAAGTAACTGGAGATAACATCAGAGACCCTAGAACCACATACGTTTTTGAGTTCAGTAAAGCCACAGCTGCACCCATGTCCACCTTTACTCTGAATGCTTTGTCTATCACTTGCACTTCAATAGACAGTTTGTTATGATCCAAAGCACTGGAACACACAATTAACATCCATGTCCATTTCCACAGGAGGGCCTGGTGATGACAGACATACACTAGATGTCTTTTTGTCGTGCAGTTGTTGCAAGTTGTCCAGTGCTTAGGGCACGTGGTCAAAATGGCCCTGAGCACTATGGGACTTAACATCTGAGGTCATCAGTCCCCTAGATCTTATAACTTCTTAAACGTAACTAACCTAAGGACATCATACACATCCACGCTCGAGGCAGGATTCAAACCTGCGACCATACTGGTCGCGCGGTTCCAGACGGAAATGCGTAGAACTGCTCAGCCACACAGGCCGGCGCATGTGGTCCTGTCATTTTGCACAAAAGAATATGGGCTAATATAACAACCAAAACAATCAGTTATTCATAAAATTATTGAATTAGATAGGTAAAAAATCTACTCACCAAGTGGAGGCAGAACACACACATAAAAGACTGTTGTGATTGGCAAGCTTTCGGAGCCAGCGGCTCTGTCTTCAGGCAGAAGGGTTGAAGGGGAAAGAAGAAGGGTGAAGGAAAAGGACTGGAGAGGTTTAGGAAAAGGGGTAGATTTTGGTAAAGTCACCCAGAACCGTAGGTCAGGGGAGACTTAACGTATGGGATGAGAAGGAAAGACCCGCGGTTCTGGGTGACTTCCCAAAATCTACCCCTTTTCCTAGACCTCTCCAGTCCTTTTCCTTCATCTTTCTTCCTTCCTCTTAAACCCTTCTCCCTGAAGAAGGAGACACTGGCTCTGAAAGCTTGCCAATCACAACAGTCTTTTATGTGTGTTTTCTGCTGCCGCTCAGTGAGGGGATTTCTTATTTATCTAATTAAATGATTTTAACAAAATAATATGGGCAAGATGATGGCATGGGGCCCTGTCATTTCTGTGGTTTTGTGATTGTTTTTGTTGTTTGGCATGTGGCTGTCCAGTGTGGCACAGAGGCCACATTTGTATAGCTGCTATATCATTGCCTTCCCAAGAACTGACTGAGTCTTGATAACCAGGAACAGAAGCCACCACAGCAATGCCACACCATGCCTCAATCTGATCACCTGCAACATGAGATACCTCAAAACATTGGCCTTATTGAACACTTCAGCCAAAGATAGATTCTTCCACCGTAGTGTACATTGATGCACCTCCTTGTCAGGAGCCAACCAAATGATGGCATCATGGACCACAGAATCAGAATAGAATCATGATGAACATTGATAACAAACTGACATTTGCAAATAAGGCTGTGGAGTTCGGCCGCCTAAGCCCAGTAAGAATGGTGGGGTTGTTTATGAGAAAGACACAACTTGACACACACTGCAATGATATATGTGTGTTTACAGTGATAATTCGGCAACTTATAGATTTTGTCAGACAGAAGCAATGAAGGTTTCTGGAGCAGGGCTAAGTGGCACAACAACTGATAGACCCAAGGAGAAAGACAAGAAAGGAACAAAGCCTTAGGGATGTTTGCATCAGTGACACCAAAAGTGAGGAGGTGTTGCCAAAGCCACTTCTCATAAGCATCCCAGTCTTTGAACACATCATCATAAGGGGAAAGAGGTAGCATGTACGCTAATGGCATGGAAGCCCGCATGGTCATGGCAGCTGACATGTTCATGATAGCACCCGTAAGAACCTGCTGCTACTCGAGGAGAGATTTGAGCACTGCCTCCAGTGTCATGAGAACTGAAGGAACAACCATATAGATTGAGTATGCGGAAGTGAACATACTAATCACCAGTTGTGCCATAATGTGAAGCACGAACAACAATGCAACCACAATTAACCAAAGTTTTGTTCTTCCACACACAAATGAACAACAAACATAAAAGCTGATACAAGTAAATGGTAAGAACACAATCTGAAAATGAGTGCCTGGTGCACTGTGCTTATAAAGGGGAAGGCTCCCGTTGAAAGCACATCAGATCTTGTGCCCTATGTACTATTGATGTGGTCCATCACAGGCAGCATCTGGTGGCCAGCCCATGCAGGTTCTGTTGGCAGACTAGTTGTGTAGCATGTTGGCGCCCTGCTGCCATGGCATGTAGCAAGGTATTAAATAAAGGGTTATAACTAATCTACTTACAGATTTGTTCTGAATGCTTTCAGCAATCAAATTATGGACATCATTTGACTGTGTATTCGAGGTATTTTCAGGCATTTCATCCACATTTTTGTTTATCTGTGTCACTTAATGAAAAGCATCTCTCCTTTCTCACTAAAACTACCGTTCACATTACAAGTGCTAATCTGACCACCACATAAAAATACCATAAAATGCCTCCCCATCTACACCAACAGAATAACTCTACACTGTATCAGACAGAATTTCATTATTGGCATAATATGCATAAGTATGTGTATCAACATCGTATGTGCACCAATATCTGTCTGCACTACATTATATCCTCAACTTGGTTAACAATTTTATTCAACACTTGTAAACAGTCTGTTTCCACATCAACAAAGGCATCAATGTTCACAGCAATACGTTTCTGATTGACCCCCAGATCTTGAATGCCCACATTATTTATTTGCTTTATACCAGAAATCAAATCATTATTATCATCAGAAGAATAAGTTGACATGACTTTAAGAAAATCATTTTGACAATAGTCAACAACTTCCATTCCCTTGTTACATTTATTTTCAATTACATTCTTGTTTGGGGGCTCATTAGTGACAAAATATTCTAAATTTGAACCCAAATTTTGTTACATTTTCATTTGATTGCTAAATCCAGTTATCCAAAGTATCCTATCTTGCTGTACTGAACAGATACCATGGAAATAATTGTGCAAATGATGTAGACCAAAAAAGAAATTATGCCATTGTTGATGGCCAGTTCCAGTTTTAAAAATCACAGTTTATACAGGTGAAGAGATGTGCAGCTCTTCCTTTTCAACCGCTTACAGAAGAAAACTCATCCAACCATTAATCAAAGTTATAGTCATTGTTAAATTTCAAAGTGGTATAATATACAATGACAGGTACATGAAAATACAGTGCTCACAAAATAATTTATACTGTGATCACCAGAATTAATAGCACTGTTCAGTAAATAATATTTATTAAACATTACCACTCAGAGCTACAACATAGTTTTTGCATGTGTGGCTTTGAAACCCAAACTTTCACATAAATGTTATAGTTGTATTAGATTGGCACTGACTTAAATGCAAACTGACCATATGACATGACAATTATGTTATCTAGGAGCAAACATTTACCACAACTGACATAATTGTGTTCATTATCATTAATACTCTTAGCTTCCATCCCCTTGAACATAAATAATAAACACTGAAATAAAAATTTTAATTACATGTGAAATCAAGATAGTGGAAGATGCTTAAATTTGTCTTATAATCTACAGACGGGATAGTAGAAGCAAAAAGTGAATCTAGAAATGAAGAATGGATTAACGCTGCAGTGGAAGCAGCCAGTGTATTCACTAAGGATCAGTGAACCCCCTATCTATTTCTTCTTTGCAGCCTCGTCTTCAAACATAAGGTGAAATTCTACACTTACTATTAAACCAATGTCATAAGAGACATTCCACAGTCTACAAATACCATCCCACTGAACATGTATTCACGTTGAAGGTTGCCTTCTGCACATTAGACACTTTGTTGTCAACTTTGAAAATCTTACACATATACATGCTTGGGAATTTTATTACAGTCTCATTTATTTCATTGTTTACTGTATCACCTTTTTCATTCTCTATCTATGTACATCTGTCTCAGTCTTACTTAAATTAGTCTTAAACACATGCATTTCATTTACATCACTGAGAATTTCAAAAGTTTTACATTCTTCTTCAACCTGGCATTCTGCCACAATTCATCAAATATATCAATATTGGTTTGAACAATATTCTCAATTACCTCCAAATTCTTAACCCTCAAATGGGCATGTCATTTTTCACACAAGTGAGCATGTGGCACACATTGTATGCATGGGAGGAATAACTTTCTTTATGTTACCAAGGTAAACATGCATGAGCAAAATCTCACTTTAATCTTAGTTTAATTAGACAGTAAGAAAATAAACTTACATTATATGAGCTAAATCTGTGTTTAATAAAACAATAATAAAATAAACTCTCATTATATCACTCTGTTGCTGCTACAATTGTTACCCCATAGTAAAGACCCACTAGAAGCTTTAAACAGAGCAGTTGTATCAGATCACTGCCTGCTTATTTGACTACTAATTATGTCGTAGACACTTGCCTCTTTGTGAGATTGTGCTGCTAGCTAGTAATCTTGGTTATTTTCTTGCACAGATCCTTCCCTCCCCCCCCCCTCCCCCCCCCCCCTCCCCCCCCCCCACTTAGGTCCTTTTTATTTTATATTGCTGCTGCTCACTTGGACATATGATAACACAATTTATTGTGATGTTAGCTGAAGCTGTAATGGGGGAATAGATACAGGCTCACAGTTGTCAAACAACACTGGAAAAGAACAAGACAGTGTTATTTGTGATTGGTGCACCTTATACATAGGTGCACCCACTGGAGGGTTAGTATCAACAATATCTGTTAGCTCTTCAGGGAATCATTTCATTACTATAATTATCAGAACATGACACAATTCCATGCTGATAATACAACCCTCATAATGATAAATCCTAATAAAGAGAAGGTGAAAAGAAAAACACTGTGAGGTGTTGATAATTAGCATAAAAGTTTTCTGAGTATTGTGGTGTGTCGTAACATAAAAAAACTATACTGGAAAAACCAATATTTCAGTCATGGTTACAGAGGCCTTCTTCTGGGCCTATTGCATCAATAGAGGCCAAAACATTGGGTTTTCCAGTATACAAGGTGTGTGAGAAAAGTTACGAGATTGACAACACTTTATTTGCATTATGCCATTGTTGATAGCCAGTTCCAGTTTTAAAAATTGCAGTTTATACAGGTGAAGAGATGTGCATCCCTTTCTTTTCAATGGCATACAATTGTCACAATGCTATGGTGTCTTCCTTGTGCAGACTGGTGTGTTAATTTCTTCCAGATGCTCACTCCAAATTTCAGCTCCATACAGCCATCATGTGATTTTTGAGAGTGCTATCAGGGGAGTTGTGTTCTTGTTATGTGTTACAAAAATGGAACTGCAAAATTTAAAGCAATGTTATGCAATCAAGTTTTGTGTTAAACTTGGGAAATCCAAGAGTGTGACCTTCAGAAAGTTGACAAAGGCTTATGGGGAACGTTCCTTATGAAGAGCAGAAGTTTTTCATTGGCACAAATCCTTTTTGGAAGACTGAGAACACGTTGAAGATGAACCTTGCTCAGGGAGACCTTCATCTTCAAAAATGAATGAAAATATCAAACATGTGCATGCTCTTTCGAAATGAGACTGGTGATTAACAGTAAAGATGATGGGTGACTTGTTAAACTCAAACACTTTCACAGTGCATCAAATTTTGATCAAAGATTTGCACATGGGAAAGGTTTGTGCCAAAATGGGCCAAAAACCTTACAACCTAGCAGAAAGACAATGGAAGAAAATGCATTGATCTTCTTGAGAGGATTGCCCATGACCACAATTGGTTCAGTAGTGTGATCATAGTTGATAATCCTGGATTTTTGAGTGTGATACTGAGACAAAGCAGCAAAGTGGGGAGTGGCACAGTGAGACATTGCATCGATCAAAAAAGGCTTGAATGAGCAAATCAAAACAATGCTGATTTGCGTTTTTGATAGTAGGAGTATCATGCATACAGACTTCGTTCCTCCAGGACAAACTGTCGACCAATTGTTTTACAAAGATGTCCTTGAAAGGCTCAGGAAAAGGGTGAATCAAGTGAGACTGGACATTGTAGACAAGTGATGCTGCATCATGACAATGCTCCAAGTCACATGGCCAATCCCATCATGGAATTTTTGACCTCGGAAGGCATTCCTGTTGTCCCACAGCCCCCATATTCAACTGATCTGAGTCCCTGTGACTTTTTCTTTTCTAAAAGTTGATAATGTCTTAGAAGGACGTCATTTTGGGACTCTGGAGAACATTAAAAAGAATATGACCGCCATGTTAAAGACACTATTAGTTGAAGCCTTTCAGTGCTGCTATCAAGGCTGGGAGCAACAACTCTGGTGGTTTATAGCTGGCAAAATGAACTACTTTGAAGGGGACAATATTGTTGTTTGAAAAACTGAAAACTTGGTAGACAAAAATTCTTTCTCATTCCTTTTCTGAAACTAAGTGAAAAAGTAAATGATGTCTCTTTCTTAGACTACTAGAAATTCATTTGGGCCCATAACTGAAATGAGATGCACATACAGGCTAATTATGGCTGAAACTATCACAGCAATTCTAGTGCAAAAAATAAATATTATGCTTAATTTTTAGTAATAATTTTATTATTGTATACATACCAAAAACCAATATCATGTACATGATCAGTGGTTGATGAATAAATATGAAATAAATAGTACTTCTGATTTAACAATATTATGTACAGGATAGTTGCTGTTCACCATGTAGCGGAGATGTCAAATCCCAGGTAGGCACAACAAAAGACTGCTACAAAATGAGCTTTCGGCCAACAATGCCTTTGTCAAAAAAAGGCAACAGACACACACACACACACACACACATACACACACACATGCATGACTCAGTACCACCCAGGACCCGAGCAACTGAATTACATTCTCCGCCAGAGTTTCAACTACCTCTTGTCATGCCTTGAAATGACAAATGTCCCACCCACTGTCCTTGCCACAACCCCCATTATGGTATTCTGCCACCCGTCAAACCTACACAATATCTGCATCCATCCCTACACAACCCCTGCTTCCAACCCCTTGCTTCATGGCTCGTATCCCTGTAATAGACGTTGCTGCAAGACCTGTCCCATACATCCTCCCACCACCACCTACTCCAATCCAGTTACAAACAACACCTATCCCATCAAGGCCAGGGCTACCTGTGAAACTAGTCGAGATCTACAAGCTAAGCTGCAACTGCTGTGTTGCAGTCTATGTGGGCATGACAGCCAACAATCTGTGTGTCTGCATGAATGGCCACCGACAGACTGTGGCCAAGAATCAACTGGACCACCCTGTTGCTGAGCATGCTGCCCAACATGACATTCTTCATTTCAGTGACTGCTTCACAGCCTGTGCCATCTGGATCCTTCCCACCAACACCAGCTTTTCTGGATTGCACAGATGGGAACTCACCTTGCAATATATCCTATGTTCCGATAACTCTCCTGCCCTCAACCTTTGTTAGTCATTGCCCTTACCCATCTAGCCCCTTCCCTGTTCCCGTTCAAGCATTACACCGCTCTCTATTTCAACACACCCAGGCTTTTTACTTATCTCCTTTTCCGCTACCCTCCCGTCTCTCCCTTGCACTCCGTCTAACCTTCCGACTGCACCTAGCTGCCCTACCCTCTCTTCAGCTCATCCATGCATCCTCCCACTAGCAGCACTTCACCATCACCCACCCAAAGGAACATAGAATAAGAAAGGTATGCCAGATTGGGTTAGCACAGTCTCATTGGTCAGTGACTTGTTACATCACCCGGCAGCCAGATAGCAGTCGTCTCCGCTTGTAGTGTATGGGAGATTACAAAATAAATTTTTTCATGTCTCTTCTCTTCCCATTTAACTTAAAGTTTTATGCTGACAGGGTTCATGACACTTAGTGTTAATATTATATACAAATTTTCTGAAATAAATGGGTTAAATATTAGCAGCAACGATGATATATCACCATGCAAAACTAGTGGGTGATGTTCGCATCCATACTCGTGTTTTAGGCATCTGACTACTGTAAGTGTTTTACAATTGTTAACTGCTTATTTGATACATATTTTTGTGAAAAAGATAATGATAATTTCCAAACTTACCTCACAAAGCTGACGCAGAAGCTACGTCAAAGATGCTGAAGGTGACACTGTCCAGAGCAGATTCTTTCTTGCCAAGTTCCATTTCATCACATCAGTTTCAGCACTTTTATTTAAATGCCTAATGTGAATAAAAATTCTTGTTCTGATATATAACTGAACAATTTTGGTACCAAGTTCAGGAAATTTCACATGCATCTAATCTGCTACGGCTCCCTTCACTTTACTACAATGAGAAATATTTGATCCATGAAAAGCAGCAAATATAATTTCTAGTTCATGTATTTTAGCCAACAAGTCAAGAGAGGGAGAAATGAGACTTCCTTTTGAAAGAATAGTAATCCAGTCTTGCTTCAGACTTAATTCGGTATCAACGACACACATTCCTACTGTATTTTCCAAATAACTGTCGATGTTTTTGAACTTAAAAGCTATGTATCCTGCAAGATATTTTAAAGCATCATCATTCATATCTTCACTGAAGCACACTCAATCACTGGGCTTGAAATCTAAGATCAACTTTTTGCCACCTGTAGTGACATCATGTGATTTATCAATCAGTCTGATACATGAATCACTTGAGAAAAAATGTGCCAAGTCTTCGTCACTTTCATCATCAGGTGTTGGGTAGTTTTCAACAGCAGAATTCTCATTGTGTCCTTTGTAGTCAAAGCATCTGGAGACAAAGGTGTTCCACTTGCACTTCTGATCAGTATTAATAAATGAATTCTGTTTTTCACCTCGAAAGGTGTGGGATGGTTGTAAAATACACCAAGGCGTGGAATTCTAGAAAAGAAATTTTTTAGGCAATCTTGATTCAGACTGGCTGTCAATAGGTAAGTTGCTCCAGAATTTCTCACATCATTATACAGTCTAAAAAGTGAATTTATTGATATAATGAATTCCTTCTGAAACAGGAGGAGACAGTTTCTATTTCCTGTTCATTTATTAGAACAAATTTCTAGAAGTCGTTTTAGATAGTTTTCCTGCCTATGATATTGAACCTGTAACCACTTCTAAGTGGAGCTTTATGATCTTCAGGATATCTCAAGTTCAGCACATCAAAAACATTGTTCACCAGCTCAACAAAGCAGCTTTCACAAACTTTATGCAGAACATATTTCACAGCTTGAGCAGTGTGACGTGAAAGTAACCTTGAAGCCATTCAGACATTCTGATTATCACTGCCACTAATATTAAAGTGAGCTGCCAGTATGTGATAAGTGATTGAAAGATCACCTTTCGTATGTCGAAGATCTTCTATCACAATTTTTGTAATGCACTGCCATCAGGCAAAGTGATAGAATCATCAAGAAAATGATTTATTAACAATTTCAGCAAATGTGGAACATAAAAAAAATAAAAATAGAAAAGACTTTTCTGCTGTGATCAACAGGGTTAAAAAAAATGTCTTGGATGTAGACACACCAAGTACCTTCCACACTTTCAGATTTTTTACTCCCGTGTCACACGTAACAGCTACGGTATGGATTCCTGATCTTTCAGCTTCTTTTATGATATTCTGCAACAAATCACTAGACAATGCAACATCAAAGTCATAATACAGCTGCTGCTTCCACTTTGAAAACACACTACGAACCATGAACACTTGGAAATCGTTGTGTGGTCCGAGCACTACATCCTCAGATGAATCATAAGTGACATGACCCTCAATGTTCATTTTGCCAAAGCTTAGGACAGCAGTTGCCTCCAATGCATTGTCCAATTGTCCATTTCTGAGCTAACTTTAATTAACTCTAAAACTGATTTCAAAATACCTGGTTGGCACTTCAACTGTTTTGTCCACTTCTGGAGTGTTGACCTGCAGGGAAAAGTATAGTTCTCCGTCCTCAAATACATACATGCTGTAGAAGATGAAATTCTCAAAGTAAGAGCTTTTCCTCTAAGCTCCACTTTACTTGTTTTCTCTTCTTTAACAAACAGCGAATCTGTCCTTGTGTGAAACACTGAGAAAGTAGGGTTCTCAAATCTGAGCATACACATTTATGTTTCTCACTGTGAGATACATTATATTTTATAGATGCAGGCTGCTTTTTAACTTTTTTCGTAGACTTAATTTTTTGTTGCAATAGAGCATTTTAATCCTGAAAATAACCAATTCTTTCTTTACTTCTTGAATTTCCTGATCTTTAAGTGAAATAATTGGATCAGTACAAAAGTCTGTGTTGTTAGATTTGTCCAGCTACTTTTCTTTGAAGACAGAACCTGTAACTTCAAATTTGTTTCTGTGCCAGTTTCGTATTTTTTGAGACAGAACAGCATTATCCTGCAGCAATTTCTGTGTACATAGACCTAACAATTCATTCTGCAAGTCTTGTTTGTAATCATCTTCACAAAAATGGTCAGAACAAATTTTTGCATTTTTAACATTAATTTTGTCCTCTCATTTACAACGAGCAATCTACTTAGCTGTAGTTCAATATTTTTTTGGAAAACGATGATACCCACACCCACAATACAAGAAGGAAGAATGAAGTACGGAACATACCCCACCAACTGGCAATGCTAGAAAAAGGACCCCAGTACTCTGGTATCAGACTACTAAGAAGTCTGCATAAAAACCTGCAAGATAGTGTACTTCACAATGACTTTCCAAAGAAACTTAAAGACTACCTCATTGAAAAAGAGGTTTACAGTGTTGCAGAATACTTATGCCATTAAATTTGTATATATTGTTATTCATTATCAGTGATGTAAAAATGTAAGCTAAAGGTGTAGAAAAATAAGTGATAATGAATGTTAATACTTTGACATGCCCTATATTACACGTACATTTACTGTACACAATGTAATCTTACAGGATCAAATAAAATTCGATTCAATTCAATTAATTATGCCTTCAGTCTTATGTCTGCTATTGCTACATTCACCAACTGCACAATACGACATATTTTGTAGACATTATTCCAAGAAATTTACAAAACAAGCTGCTTAACAACTGAACACCTTGCAGACCAAGAAATACACACGAACTAACACTTAACATGAACTCACATGCATGCCTCAATAGAAACACTGAGTGACACCGTTATAACTAACCAGTGGTAGCTGCCAGGTGACGTCACAGCTCGTGATTCAATATTGCAGACAAAAGCACAGGACGTCAATTTTACATCACCCTGCCCCACCCCTACCCTGCTATCCCTGCCCCTTCCCACCCCAGCCTCTTCTGTATTCCCATCCAGTTGCCTCTCCCATCATTCATTGCTACTCGTAGTCTGGCTTCAGTTGACCGAAAGCTCATTTTGTGACAGTCTTTTGTTGTGCCTATCTTCTATTCAGCATCTCTGTTATATGGTGAGTAGCAACTATCCTTTTCATAATGCTGTTACATTCCATCCTGGATTTGCCATTGTTTGTATTTCTGATATAGCCTGACAAGAATTGGCAACTTCCATCTGCTCCATTACAACAGTTTTCAAATTCCTTTCCTCTGTATACCATATCATTACTGAAAGCTATGGTACTAATTTTGATTTCAAATTTTCATTTACATTCTCTAATTTACTTTTCAAGCAAACTTTCATTGAGTCAGTTTTGTTGCCTAAATCACAACTGACTGTACCCACTTTTTGATCCACTTCAATTTTCTATTCCTGAAGACCACTGCTCAGGACTGATTTTAAGTTACTAATGTCTCGTTTAAGGTCACTACTATTTTTGTCCATTTTTCATTAATTTTATTACTATTTTATCCATTTTTGCATTTAAACTACTGATTGCTGATGTCAGTACAATTTTTGTCCATTACCACACTTAAATTATCCAAATTTTAAATCCAACTCACTATGTAAAGTAGATAAAATAATTGAAAATCCAGGATAGAATGTAACAATATTACGAAAAGGAAAGTTGCTACTCACCATTTAGCGGAAATCCTGAATCACAGATAGGCACAACAAAAAGACTGTCACAAATAAGCTTTCAGCCAACAAGACCTTTGTCAAAAATAGATGACAGAAACACACACACACACTCATATAAACATAACATTGGCCAACAAGACCTTTGTCAAAAATAGATGACAGGCACACACACACTCAGGCAAACGCAACTCACACGCAGAGCTGCCACAGTCATGTGTGTGTGACTTGTGGTTGCATGAGTGTGTGTGTATCTGTCTGTCATCTATTTTTGATGATGATCTTGTTGTCCGAAAGGTTATTTGTGACAGTCTTTTTCTTGTATCTATCTGCGACTCAGCATCTCTGACATATGGTGAGTAGCAACTTTTCCTTTTCGTAATATTGTTACTAAGTAAACTATTGTTTATGCCCTTCTACATTGTCTATAATCACTCATACTTATTAGTAATATTTAATGTTGCTTGTTGTATGTATCCTTCCAGTAGCACCTTGGGTTGTACATCCACATCACTCAATATACATGCTTTAGTTTCCTCTCTTAACCTCACAGCATTTTGTAGTTAGTGTCCTAGCCATTACCTCAGTTAATTAGCCAGCACTAATTTTAGTACCTATTGTCTAGTTGGGTCTACATCCAACATTATATCACTCCAATACACAGTACATTTGTAATAACAGTGTCTTCTTCATCATTGATGTTTAATTCTTGCTTCTTTTCAGTCTATGTGATACTCATCTTGTTAGTAGTTGTAAGACACTTAAAACAGCCTCTGATTGAAACTGAAGATATTCAAAAACTGACAGAAAAATTAGGTTTATCTAGTTGTAACTAAGCCAGTGCACAAAGTCAGTTATCCTTACTGCATCAGAATATTGGAGGACTGAGGGGTAAGCTTAATGAGTTGCTTATTTGTGTTGAAGAATTAGTGTTGAGCAAACCAGTTGACATAATCTGCCTCTCTGAACATCGTGTGACCACTTATTAAATGTTGCAGGAGTCAGGCCTCTTATTTCTGTAGAAGAAATATGAAGAAAAGAAGAGTTGCAACATTTAACAGAAACTGTTTAAATTTCGAGAAGATTGATATTAATACATTTTGCTCAGGGTAGCACTTAGAAGCTTGTGCAACAGAAGTAGTATTTCATAATAAGTGCTTTATAATAGCAAGTATATACAGAACACCTTCAAGCAACTTTAATCTCTACATAAAAATTCTGGGGGCCCTATTGCCCCTTCTCACAGTAAAAAACAAGGAAATAGTAGTTGTTGGTGATTTAAAAGTGGATTCATTGGATTGCTCTGTCAGTGAACAATTATTGCAATTAGTAACACTGTCATTAAATTTAATTTGTACTGTGAACTTAGCAAATAGGGTATGTAAATGCTCTGAGACTGCTATTGGTAATACCTTTGTAGACAAATCTAGGGAAAAAAGTAATATCACAAAACCAATAGTAAATGGGCTATCTAAGCATCTCACATTAAATGTTGAAAACAGTATATAAAAATCTATTAAATCTGATTACAGGAGGCTAATAAATCCATCAAAAATAGATAATTTTTGGAGATTACTCAAATACATGAACTGTATAGAAGTGTACAAAACTTCTGACTCCAATGGAAAATACAAAGCACTCATTTATAAAGTTACTTCCTCATTTGAAAATTGTTTTTCTGTAAAGGTAACTCAAAAGAAACAGAAGTCTAAAAATAAACCATGAGTTACAGAAGGAATAAAGGTTTGAAGTGGGAGAGAAAGGAGAATGTAACTACTATCTAGGAACAGCTCTGACCTTAGCATTGTAATATACGAGGGTCATTCAATGATTAAAGAGACAAATTGGTCTGAAGAAAAAAGTGTTCATTTTCACACAACAATACTTTTTCTGTTTTTCAACATAATCCCCTTTAACATTTATGCCTTTGTTCCAACAGGCTACGAGCTTTTTTATTCAGACTGCAAAGAACTCTTTATCTGATGTTTGAACCAATTTCCCACAAACTTTTTCACGTCCTTGTTGTCCTGGAACCTCTTCCCAGGTATTGCCTCCTTCAGTGCATCAAACAAATGGAAATCACTAGGTGCTAAATCAGGACTGTAAGGGGGGACGAGGCAGTACTTCCCAGCCCATTTTGTCAATGATTTCACGGGTTAGTTGAGCAATATGAGAACGTGAGTTGTCCTACTGGAGAATGGAGAATCACACCTCTCCTCTGAGATCCACGACATGTCTCTCTCTCATGGCTGGCTTCACCTTGTTTAAAATCAAATCTGCATGCTGCTCTTCGAGATAACTGCAAAAAGCCGTACCTTCAGCATCCCAAAACACCATCAACATGACTTTTCCAGTTGACGCTTAGGTTTTGAATTTTTTCTTGGCAGATGAGTTGGTGTGCTTCCACTCCATGATGTGTTTTTTGATTCTGGCTCGTAATAGTGAATCCAAGTTTCATCACAAATTAAAATTTTGTTGAGGAAGTGTTCATCTTCTCTTTCATAATGTTCCTTTATCTCTGTGCACACTCTCAAACTTGTTTCCTTGTGTAGCTGTGTCAACTCCTTTGTGACCCATCTTGCACATGTTTTGTGGTACATCAACTTGTTACAGATAATGTTATGAACTGTACCAGTACTAACTTGAACCTTATCAACTATCATTTCCACAGTCACACGGCGGTTGGTGCGAATAATGTCATCAATTTGACTTTCAAGTGAGGGAGTTGAAACTGCAACTGATCAGCCAGTACGGTGTTCGTCAGTCGCATAGTTGCGACCATTTTTGAACTTTTCTATCCACTTGTAAAAATTTGCGTGATTCATACAACCCTCACCATAAACTTTAGACATTTTGCAGTATATATTCACTGGTTCCTCATCTTCAGCAAGTAAAAAACAAGTAAGAGAATGTTGTTCAACTAATGTGGGTGTTTCAAGCAGACTCGCCGTCTTGAAATATATTTTTGAGGTTATAAACAAAACAATGTTGATACATCATCTGCTCAGGGTTCACCCCAGTTATACCAACTTAAAGCCATAAAAGTACCAAACTTGCCCTACAAACAGTCTTTTCCTGAGACCAATTTGTCTCTTTAGTTATTGAATGACCCTCGTATTATGAAGAACAAGCAAAATATTGAAGTAAGTAATCCAGAAATCTAAGCAGCTTTATTATGAGAAAAAGATAAGTACATCAGGCAACAAAATAAAAACTACATTCAAGTGCCAAAGAAACTGGTATAGACACACATATTCAAATACAGAGATATGTAAACAGGCAGAATATGGTGCTGCGGTTGGCAATGCCTATATAAGACAACAAGGTTATGGCGCAATTGTTAGCTTGGTTACTGCTGCTACACTGGCAGGTTATCAAGATTTAAATGAGTTTGAACAAGGTGTTGTAACTGGCACACAAGTGATGGGACACAGCATCTCCGTGGTAGCAATGAAGTGGGGATTTTCCCGTACGACCATTTCACAAATGTACTGTGAATATCAGAAATCTGGTAAAACATCAAATCTTCAACATCACTGCAACCAGAAAAAGATCCTGCAAGAAAGGGACCTACGATGACTGAAGAGAATTGTTCAATGTGACAGAGGTGCAATCCTTTTGCAAACTGCTCAATGCACGAAGCTATGAAAGAAAATTGATGTGTTCTAACTCTGTAAGTTGATAAGACAGGATAGATGACTTCTGGCTGTTATCCCCCAGAGGGCAGCAAAGTTTTGTTGATGTAATACATTGTTTTATTGAGGTCAAATTGATGACATTATTCGCACCAACCGCTGTGTGACTGTGGAAATGATAGTTGATAAGGTTTACGTTAGTAGTGGTACAGTTCATAACATTAACTGTAACAAGCTGAAGTACCACAAACCATGTGCAAGATGGGTCCCAAAGGAGTTGACGCAGCTACACAAGGAAACAAGTTTGAGAGTGTGCACAGAGAAAAAGGAACATTATGAAAGAGAAGATGAACACTTCCTCAACAAAATTTTAATTTGTGATGAAACTTGGGTTCACTATTATGAGCCAGAATCGAAAAAAACAAAGCATGGAGTGGAAGCACACCAACTCATCTGCCAAGAAAAAATTCAAAACCTAAGTTCCTCCACAATCTGCCCTGTCCCACTAGCCGCGCCAGCTGTCACTGCCTGAGCCTCCCCCCCCCCCCCTCTTCTTCCTACCCCTCTCTCCGCGCGCTGTACCTGCCGCTGACTGCCACTGTTAAAGTATCATACACATATTAGAACTATCTTCGCTATCAGTCCATGCATAGCAACTTAACACAGAAAGGCCCCATATTTTTTACACAATACCTATTTTAACCTTGATTTCGTACACCCGTCCGTCTCAAAGCCTGGGTCACTTCAACCACTTGAAAACCCATCCCTAAGAATATTTATTTGCACACCTATGCCCTTAACATATCCGCTCATCAGACTATAACTTTGGGGGAGTTTAGAAGGAAGCATCCTCTTGCTGATGGAATGCGAAACGGAAAAGCATCACAATAACGAAGCACGTCATTATGGGGCGTTTTGCTGCGCACTGCCATTTAGTTTGGTGGTGCTTTGCATTTCCAAGCCTCCCCCGATTTACAGTACCACCCTATCAACTCCCGTCTAGTTTGATGCACCTTAATAACCGATTACCTTCTCCTTTTCCAAATTCGTAAATGGCTTCATCATTATGTGCCCATCACGACCCATTCAACTCATATTAATCGATTCATTCACGAAAGGAGGAGTTGGAATAATCTTTGCAATGATTACTAAATCCACTGTAATATTACTAATTTATGTGGACTGCAGTTTGTAAATGGTTCATTCCAACACCCCAAGGAGTCGCACACTCAGAACACGCGCCGCTGCCCAACTATCTCAGTGTTACATGCACACCACAGCTGTTCCACTATCTCAGTGCTACACATACTGCACTACTGTTCTGCAATCTCAGCACTAACTTGAAACCTCCCTCTGTCACCCCTGTCTGTTTCTGCCTTTCCCCAGTTTCATAACACTAACAGCCTCACCAAGTACTGAGTTTGATAAATTGTTCTACCACTCAGTGTTTGGCGCCTTTTATATGAATAGAAATGTTGAGCGATGTCCAACCCACTATGAGTTACCAGTTGATAGGTGATTAATAATTGGTGCCAAATAACTTGTGTGGACAGAAAAAGAATAAATAAATGGTCAGGAAAGATTCCAAATAACTGCAGGGGTATCAGTTAGTAGCAACGGGGTAGTGAGGGAAGGAGGGGGGATATTGTCATGCTGATCATCGTGATCAGCATAAGTGCAAAAATGTGGGGTTGCACTAATCAGTCGATGCATAGGTGGAATTTGCGGTATATAGTGGTTTCGTAAGTGATTTGCTGAATTGGAAGCTTTAGTAAGGGATGTTGTGGCTTAGGAGGAAAATTATGCTGCGGTTAACGCAGGGTTTTTTTCTGGTTATATTCATGCACAGCCCGCCCACGATCAGAATGCCAGGGTAGCCCAACACATTGGCCCACCCACGGCGAACCAGAAGGGTGCTCACGTTGAAGAATAAGAAATTGGGTATAATTGGAGAATGAGTTCAGGTAACAGGTTGCAGAGTAAAATTGATTCAGCGGTGATATATCCACTAATCGCAGGGTTTTTCTTCCCCCTCCCTCTGGGGGGAGGCATTGACATATAGATGAAAGAGATAGGTAGGCGATCGGTTTACAAAAGTGATGACTGAAGGAATAAACCGATCAGCTGGGCACTCTG
Organism: Schistocerca cancellata; assembly: GCF_023864275.1. Taxonomy (NCBI): domain Eukaryota; kingdom Metazoa; phylum Arthropoda; class Insecta; order Orthoptera; family Acrididae; genus Schistocerca; species Schistocerca cancellata. The sequence continues at coordinate 457,568,601 of NC_064628.1, read as the reverse complement.
TGGGCGCTAACCACAACATGTAAGGCACACGGTCCTGGAGGAGGGAGGTACAAAGTAATGGTCGAGGTTGGAACAAATAGACAAGTGACTGAGAGCAATGGTAGTAACCCAGTGCAGTGCATGGGCGAGGAAGATGTAGGACGATTACGTCTTGTGCGGGGTTAACTATTACAAAATTCCCAAAATCCCTGAAGTAACAGGGTGGGCTACGAAAAAAAGGGGCGCGAACTACTGCGACATTGTACCATAAAACTTTTTTTCAATAGGGTGGAAATCCCTAACTGTATTTCTAACAAGATAACATATTACTGCACTTGGGAGATGACGACGCCTCATGGGGGCTAATCATCAACAATCTAGTGCTTATTTCAGCGGGTGCTTCAATCATGTTACATCATGGGTATGTTTGTTTGAATAAACAAATGGGTGTCTCTCCCTTCCTAAACACACGGCAGACCACTGTATCCAAATGGTAGCAGTGTCGATTTCCGTGCTCGCTCGTAACATCTTCACTTTGTCAATAAATTACTTCGTAAGAAGTAGGGTGAACAACAACAAAACCTGTATTCGTCTGGGTGAACTCTTAAATCTGCAACACACATATAGTTTGCTAACTACTATTCTTCATTTACTTGGGTGAAACTTAATTACATCTATCCTACCACAAAATCTATCTCGCTTACCAGTCTACAGTGAGAGGATAGTGCACTTCTTCTCAACTTCAGGGGAGCATTCAACTCTTCCCTATTGGGTATTTTGTATAACTTGGGTGCTTCACTCTCCTCTAAACATACCAGTCCGGCTCTGGGCACAAACATGGCGCATAATAGGATTCTGGAATCACTAACTCATAAAGTTGTGTATCACAATGGAAGGGGAATCTTATGTAATGGGAGTGTTGCGGTAGTGGAACATATCTAAAATCCAGGCCTGTGGTGGGCCTTTACATACTGGAGTCATAAATATAAAATACAAGTTCATATTATATGCATATTATACAACACCAATGGCATAAATTATAAAAAGATATGAATGAAATAACATATATGATATAGCAAGGACATTGCTGTGCAGCAAATGATTGTGAAATGCTTAAACCTAACATAAAACCATAAGGGAAGAAAAATGCAAGTTATTTGGTACCAATTATTAATCATCTATAAACTGGTAACGCATAGTGGATTGGACATCACTCAACACTTCTATTCATACAAAAGGCGCCTAACACTGAGTGGTAGAACAATTTATCAAACTAAGTACTTGGTGAGGCTGTTAGTGTTATGAAACTGGGGAAAGGCAGAAACGGACAGGGGCGACAGAGGCAGGTTTCAAGTTAGTGCTGAGATTGCAGAGCAGCAGTGCGGTGCGTGTAGCATGTAACACTGAGATAGTTGGGCAGCGGTGCATGTTCTGAGTGTGCAACGCCTTGGGGTGTTGGAATGAACCATTCACAAAATGCAGTCCACTTAATTAGTAATATTACAGTTAATTTAGTAATCATGGCAAAGAGTATTCCAACTCCTTTCATGAATGAATCGATAAATATGAGTTGAATGGGCCATGATGGACACATAATGGTGAAGTCATTCACGAATTTGGAAAAGGAGAAGCTAATCGGTTATTAAGGTGCGTCAAACTAGACAGGAGTTGATAGGGTGGTACTGTAAATTGGGGGAGGCTTGGAAATGCAAAGCACCACCAAACTAAATGGCAGTGCGCAGCAAAACACCCCATAATGGTGTGCTTCATTATTGTGATGTTTTTCTGTTTCGCATTCCATCAGCAAGAGGATGCTTCCTTCTAAACTCCCCCAAAGTTATAGTCTGATGAGCAGATATGTTAAGGGCATAGGTGCGCAAATAAATAAACTTAGGGGTGGGTTTTCAAGTGGTTGAAGTCACCCAGGCATTGAGATGGATGGGTGTAAGAAATCAAGGTTCAAATAGGTATTGCAAAAAAAATATGGGGCCTTTCTGTGTTAAGTTGCTATGCATGGATTGATAGTGAAGATAGTTGGTCTCCCTCTATGATTTCTACCCTCCACGCTGCTCTCCAATGATAAATATATGATCCCTTGATGCCTCAGAACATGTCCGACCAACCGGTCTCTTCTTCTTGTCAAGTTGTGCCACAAACTCCTCCCCAATTCTATTCAATACCTCCTCATTAGTTATGTGATCTACCCATCTAATCTTCAGCATTCTTCCGTAGCACCACGTTTCAAAAGCTTCTATTCTCTTCTTGTCCAAACTATTTATTGTCCATGTTTCACTTCCATAAATGGCTACACTCCATACAAATACTTTCAGGAACGACTTCCTGACACTTAAATCTATACTCAATGTTAACAAATTTCTCTTCTTCAGAAATGCTTTCCTTATCATTGCCGGTCTACATTTTATATCTTCTCCACTTCGACCATCATCAGTTATTTTGCTCCCCAAATAGCAAAAATCCTTTACTACTTTAAGTGTCTCATTTCCTAATCTAATTCCCTCAGCATTACCTGACTTAATTCGACTACATTCCATTATCCTCATATTGCTTTTGTTGATGTTCATCTTATATCCTCCTTTCAAGACACTGTCCATTCCGTTCAACTGCTCTTCCACATCCTTTGCTGTCTCTGACAGAATTACAATGTCATCAGCAAACCTCAAGCTTTTTATTTCTTCTCCATAGATTTTAACACCTACTCTGAATTTTTCTGTTGTTTCCTTTACTGCTTGCTTAATATACAGATTGAATAACATCAGGGAGAGGTTACTACCATGACTCACTCCCTTCCCAACCACTGCTTCCCTTTCATGCCCCTCAACTCTTATAACTGCCATCTGGTTTCTGTACAAATTGTAAATAGTCTTTCGCTCCCTGTATTTTACCCCTGCCTCCTTAAGAATTTGAAAGAGAGTATTCCAGTCAACATTGTCAAAAGCTTTCTCTAAGTCTACAAATACTAGAAATGTAGGTTTGCCTTTCCTTAACCTTTATTCTAAGATAAGTCGTAAGGTTAGTATTGCCTCACGTGTTCCAACATTTCTACGGAATCCAAACTGATCTTCCCCGAGGTCGGCTTCTACCAGTTTTTCCTTTCGTCTGTAAAGAATTTGTGTTAGTATTTTGCAGCTTTGACTTATTAAACTGATAGTTCGGTAATTTTCACATTTGTCAACACCTGCTTTCTTTGGGATTGGAATTATTATATTCTTCTTGAAGCCTGAGGGTATTTCTCCTGTCTCATACATCTTGCTCACCAGATGTAGAGTTTTGTCAGGAGTGGCTCGCCCAAGGCCGTCAGTAGTTCTAATGGAATGTTGTCTACTCCCGGGGCCTTGTTTCGACTCAGGTCTTTCAGTGCTCTGTCAAACTCTTCACACAATGTCGTATCTCCCATTTCATCTTCATCTACATCCTCTTCCATTTCCATAATATCGTCCCTCTATATACTCCTTCCACCTTTCTGCTTTCCCTTCTTTGCTTATAACTGGGTTTCCATCTGAGCTCTTGATATTCATACAAGTGGCTCTCTTTTCTCCAAAGGTCTCTTTAATTTTCCTGTAGACAGTATCTATCTTACCCCTAGTGAGAGAAGCCTCTACATCCTAACATTTGTCCTCTAGCCATCCTTGCTTAGCCATTTTGCACTTCCTGTCGATCTCATTTTTGAGATGTTTGTATTTCTTTTTGCCTGCTTCATTTACTGCATTTTTATATTTTCTCCTTTCATCAGTTAAATTCAATATTTCTTCCGTTGCCCAAGGATTTCTACTAGCCCTCCTCTTTTTACCTACTTGATCCTCTGCTGCCTTCACTACTTCATCCCTCAGAGTTACCCATTCTTCTTCTACTGTATTTGTTTCTCCCATTCCTGTCAATTGTTCACTTATGCTCTCCCTGAAACTCTGTACAACCTCTGGTTCTTTCAGTTTATCCAGGTCCCATCTCCTTAAATTCCCACCTTTTTGCAGTTTCTTCAGATTTAATCTACAGTTCATAGCCAATAGATTGTGGTCAGAGTCCACATCTGCCCCTGGAAATGTCTTACAATTTAAAACCTGGTTCCTAAATCTCTGCCTTACTATTATATAATCTATCTGATACCTTCTAGTATCTCCAGGATTCTTCCATGTATACAACCTTCTTTTATGATTCTTGAACCAAGTGTTAGCTATGATTAAGTTATGCTCTGTGCAAAATTCTACCAGACGGCTTTCTCTTTCATTTCTTACCCCCAGTTCATATTCACCTACTATGTTTCCTTCTCTCCCTTTTCCTACTGTCGAATTCCAGTCACCCATCACTATTAAATTTTTGTCTCCCTTCACTACCCGAATAATTTCATGTATCTCATCATACATTTAATCAATTTCTTCATCATCTGCAGAGCTAGTTAGCATATAAATTTGCACTACTGTAGTAGGTGTGGGCTTCGTGTCTATCTTGGCCACAATAATGAATTCACTATGCTGTTTGTAATAGCTTACCCGCAATCCTATTTTTTTATTCATTATTAAACCTACTCCTGCATTACCCCTATTTGATTTTGTATTTATAACCCTGTATTCACCTGACCAAAAGTCTTGTTCCTCCTGCCACCGAACTTCACTAATTCCCACTATATCTAACTTTAATCTATCCATTTCCCTTTTTAAATTTTCTAACCTACCTGCCCGATTAAGGGATCTAACATCCCATGCTCCGATCCGTAGAACGCCAGTTTTCTTTCTCCTGATAACGACGTCCTCCTGAGTAGTCCCCGCCCGGAGATCCGAATGGGGGACTATTTTACCTTCGGAATATTTTACCCGAAAGGACACCATCATTATTTAACCATACAGTAAAGGTGCATACCCTCGGGAAAAATTACGGCTGTAATTTCCCCTTGCTTTCAGCCGCTCGCAGTACCAGCAGAGCAAGGCCGTTTTGGTTAATGTTACAAGACCAGATTAGTCAATCATCCAGACTGTTGTCTCTGCAACTACCCCTCTGTTGTGGTTGCACCTACGGTACGGCCATCTGTATCGCTGAGGCACGAAGCCTCCCCACCAACGGCAAGGTCCATTCTTCATGGTGGGGGGGAGGGGGGGGCCCTTAACATTAACCTATCAATTTCTGCTTGGAGGTGGTAGGTGGGTCTGGTTTTTCTGTAGGTGGGGAGTTCCTTCGCTAATGGTTGTACTATGGGTTTGAGGCATGTTTATAATTTTAGGACACCTAGTGCTCGCCGAAAACTTTACAATGAGAGCCCAAAAAAAGGGCCTACACTGGAAAGCAAGGAGGCAGTGGCGACGAAAAACTGAGTGACGAACTTACAGGAGCCGTAGTTGTGGTAGTGGTAGGTTGTCAATGGCTGCATCTTGTTGGATAACAGCAGCGGGAAACAGAGGCGAAGATGATGTTGGCAGTGTCAACGGCTGTGTGAGATGCCTCAGCTAGTAGGCTGGATCATGCGCGTTCTGACGTGCAGCCACACTACATCGGAACGGCATGGGGGATGGCTACCTGCGGCATGGCGTAGCTCCGGACTGCCTGGAAGCGGCAGCAGCACGGTGAAGCGCTTAGCCACACAAGCGGCCTGGCATTCGCTGCGGCAGCTGTTTGGAAAGAATGCCACAACGGCAGAAGGCTTCAGGGTGTACCACAATGTGTTGTGTTATTGCACATCGCATCTGGTGCATCAAGTGCGAATTACTTCTGGCAGCTTCATTGATTGGGTACGGCAGTTAGATCAATAAGACAATCCTAACGGTGAGCTATCCAACTTCTGACACCATATGTTAACGTATCAGGATTGGCCAGGAGGGGAAAGCAGTAGGCACCCACTGGGGTAAAAAAATCAAACGTATTTTAACAGCATGAATGTTTAATGCCATAAAAAGGAAAGGCAGGCATGGAGAAGCCACCGAGATTGAATGGGCTGCCGCCCAAAAGAGCAGGAGAGGACGGCGTCTGGTCGGGTCGGAAGCTGCCAGCAGAAGAGACCGGACAGCGTGTCCGCTCCCAGTGGCTGACCGCGGTCCCATCCTACTTGACCACCTCCAAACCTACCTATTGGTCAGCCAAATCATAGATGCACAGTTCGGTAGCATTACCTTGTCGTCAACATGTGAGTGTAGCTGCTGATTGGTCAACATGTGAGTTTCAAAATCGTTCTGTCTGGTTTCTTGCAACGTGACTCATCTTCTGCAACTAGTACCAGGCAGAAGGCACTGATTAACATCGAGTAAAAAATAAAAATCAAATTTTTATACTAATAAATCCATTCAGTATCAGAGCCCACTGTACAGCGTGTTAATTCTATAAGTATTAGCAGTTCCAGTTTATTATAATGTGTTCACATATTTTGACAATCTCCTGACAAATTATCACAGAAGTGAGTATTATATTCAAATATGCTATGTTTTTTATGTTATACTTTCTGACATATTCTACTCCCACAAGAATCAGACATCTCATTTTTGGGTCTATGGAATGAAAACTGAATCTATTCTAATTCCTGCATCTTGTCACCTGGAGTTCTTGAAGACTCTAATAGAATTGGATGTGGACGCCACTGGCCAGGTCTCTAGGAATCCATTAGACAGTAGGTGAGCCACTCAGTACAAGGGATACAGTCCGAATGATGAGAAAACATACCGCATTTGCTCCTGGGACATCAGTTACCAATCTTGCCTGCAGTAATGCCATTCTACTGAATTGACTTCTTGGGAAGGTTCCTGAAGTCAACAAATGGGAATCAATGGATAATAGTCTGCAATGACTGCCTCACCTGCTAAATCTGTGCTGGCTGCCAGAGCTCAAGAAATTGCAAAGTTCCTTGAGGAAGACATCATTTTGAGCCACGGAGCACCCATGTGATGATCTCTGACCATGGAAAAGTTTTCCAGTTGAGACTAGTCTAGAAGTAATTTAACATTGCAACGTCACCCACGTGATGACAACTGCCTACCATCCATAGACAAATGGCTTCACTTTAATAAGACACTGATTGACATGCTTTGATGTGCTCCTGATGTATGTTGGTGCTGAACAGAGATATGCTTTGATGTACTTTTGGTGTATGTTGATGATGAACAGAGATATTGGGAAACAATACTGCCCATTGTGACATTCACATACAACGCAACAAACAAGATACTACAGATTGCACACTGTTCTTTCTCCTCCATGGTCATGAGGCCTAATCAATAACAGACACACTGTTTCCATTTCAACCAGACAATACTCAGGATGAGTATGTGAAACACCTCATCACCAGAAACAGTAGAATCTGGCTTACATACAGACACTAGACGCCCAAGTGAAAGACCAAGAACACTACAATGACAATATATGATAACTGAAGTAAACTTCACAAGCCAGGATTGCTAAAAAAGCATTTCATTGAATGAATGATTTTCGACAAAGTTATGCTGTCATAATCAGATCGTATGCTTTAAAATTTTTACAACATATTGTCCATCTGTGTTGCGAGTTGTTTCACATTGCATATGCTCTTACCACTCCCATGAAAATCACTACACATTGGTATGCCAAATACAAAACTATTATGAAAAAACATAAGCTGGTTCACGTTCACCACCAGCTGGTAACATGAATGTGCCAGCTAGTAGTGAACATCAAAACTCTTAATTGCCACAATATAATTACGTTTACATTTGTGCATAATATTTTTATGTTTGACATGCCAATGCCAATGCGTAGTGATTTTCATGGCACTGAGAAGTGTATATGCATTGTGAAGTGACTTGCAACACTGAAGGACAGTACATTGTAAAAATTTTAAACAATAAAATCTGATGACGACAGCATAGCTCAGTCAAAACCAATCATCAAATAAAAAGCTTTTTTAGTGATTATAGCTTGTGAAGTTTTTCTTAGTTACCACACACTGCAGATTGCCCACAGGCTGACAATTCTAGGAATATATATAATGACAAGTACCAGCAGTGAGATACTTGCCGGGAGACTTGGTATGGATTTTTATGCCTGTGCAGAAAGTGGGACTATCAGAAAAGTTATTACAGTGCCACTTTGGGTGTATCATGGCTTTTTATGCCTGTGCAGAAAGTGGGACTATCAGAAAAGTTATTACAGTGCCACTTTGGGTGTATCATAGCTTTTGTCAGTTGACTGGGGTGAAGACAGAGCACTATAAATAGCAAGCACCAAGCAGTGAGATGGTGCACAGGAGACTTTGTAATGATACAGATTGGTATAAAACGTGATCTCCTAACCTGAGTATAGGACCCACTACATAGATCATGGGATTGATAACATTTTTAATTACTGTTAACATTCCAATACTCATATTTTTTATGTCATACCAGGCTTCAAAAGTTAAGAAACATAATGTTTGATAGGATAATATCACTTCATATAAAATCATGATTTGTTTAAGACTCCAGAACACTTGATATTGCTTCATTGTGAAAAAAGGGTGTACATAAAGTCTGGGAACACTTTCAATTATTTATTGCATAAGAACTAAACATTGTACAGATGTCATACATATTGCATTTTGAAGAGAGACTCTGAAAGTTTTTTTACAAACATTTGATATGCGAACCATGAGTGACCTGGCAGATGTCAATACGGTAATTGAATTCTTGCCATACCCATCCCAGCTTGGCATCGTCGACTGTGGCAGTCACTTCTCATATTCTCTCCCTGTTTACTTTCCCATCAGTGTGATAAGTGGCTTCTTCGCTAAAAATTATGCGATCAACAACGCCATCCCCATCCTCATTCAATTGTTGCAACTGTGAACAAAACTCAAAACACTTGTCGTCGTCATCATCATTGAGCTTCTGCACTAGCTCCAATTCAAATGGTTTCATAGACAGCTTCTGTTCCAGGACTTTCCACACTGTCATTGGAGCCATTTCGAGTTGACTGGATGCACGACACACCGATTTCTTTGGACTCCTTATGAATGTGTCTCGTACACGCTCCACATTCACTTCACTCACACTAGGATGTCTGTTTCTCTTTGCCGGGCACAAGCAACCCTTCGTAACGAATTTGTTGTGCCAGTGGTAATTGTTGGCTGCTTCTTACCATACTTGGCTTTAAACATTCGTTGAACAGCTGTAGCACATACAGTTGCGTATGCTTCTGCGGCCAGAGTCAGTCGACATAAAAGTTTTCTGGGTATGGTACCTCGTCATAATGTAAGAAAACTACTGCTGCTGGAGAAAAATACCAATGTTTCAGCCACGGTTGCAGCGGCCTTCTTCTGGGTCTAATGGTGCATTCTAGCTACGCAGTGTCCTTATATTTTGTTGTTACTGTTCACTACGCATTCCATTATGTCATAATTTTAAAAAGGTAGGTAGTTTCATTGGTCACTTAAGAAATTGACAAACTGCAGCCAACAGTGTGCATACCTTATATGAAAAATGTTACTGACCAAATAGGCAAACACCTTCGCCGCATTGGGGTGCAGCCTGTCTTCTATTGTGGTTGTAGGATCCAGGACGTGCTAGGCTCCACTAAGGACAAGGTGGATGCATTACACACTGCAGGCGTTTACAAGGTGGAATGCGAATGTGGAGAGGCATACATTGGCGAGACTGGTAGGCCAATAGTAATGCGCATTCGGGAACATGAGCGCTATATTTGTCTAGGGCAACACAATAAATATGCAGTGGCAGAACATCAGCAAGACTGCGGAAAAGAAATAAAATTCAGCGAAGTCTGTGTGTTGGCCAAGCAGCCAATTATGACGAAACACAAAATCAGAGAGGCCATCGAAATACTTAAACACCCTAATAACATGAACAGGGAGGATGGACTCAGGCTTGCCCCATCTTGGCTGCCAGCAATCAGAGCCCAAGAGGCCAAACTGTCAACATGAGCACTACCAGTGAGTAACTGCCGCCACACGGCCAACGTCCAGCAGGTGGTAAACAGCAGCCAACTTCTCATTTGACAGTGACCACCAATCATGGTACACAATACAAGAGCCAATAGACAACAGAGGTCACATTCTCCCTCTATCGCATAACCTATTAAAATAAAGTTCCCTCTCCTTCTTCCTTAAGTGACCAATGAAACTAACTACATTTTTAAAATTATGAGGTAATGGCATGCGCAGTGAACAGTAACAACAAAATATAAAGGACACTGCGCAGATAGAATGCACAATTAGACCCAGAAGAAGGCCGCTGCAACCATGGCCGAAACGCTGGTTTTTCTCCAGCAGCAGTAGTTTTTTTATACTATGACGCGGTAGCATACCCAGAAAACTTTTATGTCGAGCTGTAGCACACTTGTTTTTGTCGAACTAACACACAGAAAGCTCACTCCACACCTGAAGTCACCATGTTTGCGACTAGTGCTGACTATTGGCAAATTACCAAACTACGCTGTGCCAGTATACTTGAAAAAAATCTTTCAGGGTTTCTCTTCAAAATGATGTATGTATGATATCTGTACAGTGTTTGGTTCTGGTGCAATAAATAATTGAAAGCGTTCCCGAACTTAATGTACACCCTGTATGATAATAACAGTGTCCACTAGATCCATAACAAACTCCAAAGAATAATGAGACAGTCTCTCAGTCGTAACAGATATCTCATTCAACACCATCCTCTCTATCCTGGTTGTCTACTAAAGGTGTGACTGGCTGCACAGGCTGACTTATCATTTGAATTTCTGGTGTGTGGAGGATTATTTTTCTTACCTTCTCATCTGTTCTGGTTGTGCTCTCTTTATTCTGGCCTTCCTCCACAAGTGTCATGGGTGCAAGTCCTTGTATACCAGAACAATGTCTCCAGGGTGGACTTTGATGAGTTGTCCCCGAGGACCTCTAAATTCATGGAAGTTCCTCAACTTTGACAGGTATTATTTCATCCAGCATTTGACGTAGGCTCTGGTCCCGTTGGAATTGTCGCAAGTTTCTCTCCAATCAGAAAATGGGAAGGGGTCAGTGCATCTGCATCATCTCCTTGTGTGATGGTGCTTGAGTTCACAGTGGCTTCAATACTAATCAATATGGTGTTCAGTTGTTCCTTGCTGAGCCTTGGTAGTCCCAGTACCTTCCGCAGGCAACATTTATAGTTCCCACCATTCTTTGCCACCATCCTCCCCACCATGTCACTTGTAAGGTAATGAATTTCCATGTGATACCACAATGGGCAAGGAACTGGTAAATATTTGTGGTGATTCATGCCTTCCAAATTTGTGACAGTTCCATGTTTCTTGTTTACAGCATTGACTGTCTTCATATTGTGTGTGTAAATTGTGTAGGGTAGCCCACATCTTCTGGCAAATCACTGAAGTGCTATGGCTTACCTGTTGATGATTCTGTACAGAGTTCAAGGTGCACTGTTCATGTGGTAACACATGTGAAAAGAGCAGTATGTGGCTTGTTCATTTCTCTTCCCACTTTGATGAATAATGGTTTAATAAAGTCTATCCATGTTACAGCAAATTGTTTATAAGGTGTAACTTGTTCAGATGGCAGCAGTGCTTCAATTTGTTACCCTCATAGGTTCTCCAGGATCTTACATATAAAACAAGAGTGTAGGATTGTTTTGTTTCCTTATAAGCTCCGAGGACTCAAAATTTGGTTTGGAGCTGGGACAATAAAAAATTAATCGCAGAGTGATGGAGGCAGACATGTGTCTCTTGAATAACCAACTGTATGAAATGATGGGGACCATCAAGGAGAACTGGATGTTTTTGTTCCCTGTCAAGGCTGGTACACTGCTGACCTCCTAGGCATAACGTCTGCTGTACTGCACTGTGCTGTACAATTTTTGACTCTCTTGGCAGTGGTAATTTATTTCGAAGCACATGTAGCTCCCCAGTGAAGAATTCTCTCTGGACTACTCATATCCAGTACATTTAGGCAACTGATAGTTCAGTGGCTGTAAGCCCTCTCAAAGATTTCACATTCAGACATATGTTGTGTAGAAAATGGAAAGTCCATGTTGCAGTACAAATGAGTCTCCAGTATGAGCTGAATTTAGATGAGTTCCTGAGCCTGTTCAGAGTAGATGTTTACAGAAACTGGTATTGTTTTTCTTCATATTTTTGTCAAGAACTAGGCAGTCCACTGATAGTGTATTAGATGGCCAACACTCCGGAGTACATACAAGCCAAGGCAGTCCATGCCTCAAAATTTGCAGGGAATATATTTGACCTCCAAGGAATTCTAGTGGAAGATGATCAACTGGGTTGTCTTGTCCTGAGCAGTGTCTCCATTGTGTGGGAGTCGTTTGAGCTTTTATCTCTGTTACGCAATTACAAATGAAGGTCTTCCATCTGTTTGGATCACGGCAAATCCAATTAATGTTTAATGTAGCAATCGTCTACAATATTGTATGAGTGGTTTTAAATTCTGTTGTGTGGAAGAAGTAACACAGTAGTTGGGTTCCTACCACTACCACTGAAAGTTCCAGTTATGGCAAGGTCATCTTCATAATAGGAGCAAGTTTGTTCTGGCTGCAGACTAATTGAGTTAGGATGTTATTCTCTTAGGTTGTGCTGATGTACAGAGCTGCTCCATATGCCTTTTCAGATGTGTCACAGAATACATGCACCTGAATGTCTCCTCTTTGAGTGGTGGTTAATCATCTGGAGGCACATACGTGTGATAATGATGGTAAACAAGATATCCAAATGAGACATCATGCTCGTAGGTTCCATGGTATGAGTTCATCCCTACCAATCCCCTGCACCATGATTCCTGGAATAACAATTTTCCCACAGGAGAGACAGATGAGAACTGTGTAAGTGGATCATAGAACCTAATCGTATACTGCAACAACTGTTACTAGGTGGCTCACACTTCTGATGAGTTTCTGGTGGTTTTGCTGGGCTTGATACAGAAATTGTCACCTGTGGTATTCCAGTCTACACCTAAAGCTTTTGCCTTTGTCTGGGGTTCTCACCCTTTGGCCTTACAAATAGTTTTAAATTGTGCAGAGTTTGTAACCCATTTCGATAAAGTAGGCTGATCAGTTACGTTAGGAATACAGGTTTACAGTATATGGTGACTGCTGTATTATCATATTCTGCCGTGGTCATGAAGTTTTCCATGTATTGTTCATGTTTATAAGAGGTACCACCATGGGAACTGATGTCATACACTTGTCAGCCTATTCTCTTAAGGTTACAGAGAGTAGAAATGGGTTGCAGGTTAAGTAAAATGGGAACCTACTGAAGAAGTATTGTAATATGTCATCCATCATGTGAAGATCTCTCATTTTGTTCCAGATAGTTCTAAACCAATAGAATCTGGTCAGGTCTATGTCCACTTCATTTTACACCAGTTGAAGGAACACCTGTGTGATGTCCATGACAACAGCAGTAGAATGTAGTATGAATCACAGTAAAATCTCTAGGATCTCAGGTAGTAGATTTGGTTCTGCCTCTAGTACCTCTTTCAGCAGCTAGAACAGTGCTTTCCCTGAGAGCTGCCCAGGAGTGACCTCTGCTTCCCCCTTCATAATATAGTCTAGCATTAATTTGAAGCAGATTTGCTAAAAGTTTTTTTGAAGTTGAAAACTTGTTCTTAACTGGTTGAATAATTTCTTTGTAGTCAGCCTGTTACTCGGGAGGGTTTTGTCCTGTCTTTTGGGAAATGAAACCACTGCTCATCCTTTTTACAGAAAGATGCTCTGAACTTCTCAAGGAATCTCACTTCCTTGTTGCTCATCAATCAGTCATGATTAGCAGTAATCCCCGTTGTCTCCATGTTCCAAAAGCATGTGAATCAATACCTGAGGGCAGTCGCCTCCTGTGAGAAACTCCCTGGGAATATTATCTGCTGAATTGGTTTTTGGATCTGCTTTCTTTTGTGCATATGATAAACTCTTTACATGTTGTGGAGGAAGGGGCTGATGTGAAATCACATGTAAACTTTCAAAGGCAGTAAGTGACACCGAAGAATTTGTCCAAAGACCCTTCATATTAAAGTGAACAAGTCTGTAGCGGCTTGAGGGTGCAGGCTTTGATTCAGATGAACAGAGTTAATTCTCATTGATCTACAGTTTCAGATCATCACTCAGTGATTTTGGTGTGAAGCTGGATTGACTTTCTGCATCCATCATGCATTGAGTCGTCCTCCTCAGTCCTGTAGGCCTTGCACTGTCTGAAAGTATGTGAATCCATTGGGAGCATTAGCTACTATTCTGATGGGAGTAATGTTTGTCTGAGGTGCAGGGGTCTTCCTATCCCTTTGTTCATCACAAATGAATTTACACTGCAGCTTTCTACACTTAGCACACCAAGTCTTTTACTTCTTTCTGCAATCTGAGACTGTTTGCCCACATTGGAGACAACGAAAACAGCTGTTTGCTCATTTCAGTTTATCTATTTGATCACTGACACACATGATCTTACAGCTATACGCCCAATGACCAAGAGATTCACAAAAGATAGAGCAAAATATCGCTTTGGGAAGTTCCGTACATTTGGTGTGAATTATCCACAGTGACATATGTCATTTGGAGAAGTGCAGAGAATTTTTAGCATGAGCAATTGGCCATATCCGTTCATGTTTTCCCCAAGAGCCCGGAGAGCCTGAGTACACCGCTGGCATACAGTAAATCTTGAATTGAGTTCCTCTCGGGTGGCTAACTGAATGGGTGTTATGGCTTCAAACATCTGCCTCGTATTCATCATTGTCTAAAGGTCATAGATCCTCTCATCTAGTTTGGTGAGCTGGTCCAATACATCTTATAGTCTCTCTTTATAGTATTTATAATCTGTGAGTTCCACAGTGTCTGACAATTTCTTTACTTTGGCAACAAAGTGATTAATGTTCACTCTTTCTCTCATGCACTGCCCTCTTTAAACCATGTAAATGTGTTCCTGAATTGTTGTCCACCATATACAGTCCATTGCGTTTGGAAACGTATGGCAGCATCAGTTCATGGTCAGCTGTTCCTGAATCGGCATTATCTGAAGCTCATTAGGCTGAGTTCTACAATGAACAACCTTCTGATGGCAGTACTAATTATTTGTCCATTCACAGTAACATTCCCAAATAGCACATATTATCATTACAAGTGAAACAACTGTTTGATTTAAACACTGAAGGAAGGAACAAACAGTATGCCATAGAGCTTGAGTAGTGCTCTGAAAGCATTATGGTTTTGGAGTTATACTTACCTGCATTGTATGAGAAACACATGTCTCCTGTTGTCCAGCTCATCTTTGTAGTTCTGGCCTTTCCTTCTCGCTGCTTCTCAGATTTCAGCACCAGAAAAATGTTGTTTTGTGAAAACACAAGTATAGTAATGTCACTTTACACTATATCCACTACAGACTTTCATTTCTTCACAGAACTGCATACAGGGTTGTCAGAAACAGTCTGGAAAGCTTGTAAGAGGGCTGCAGGGGATGTTGCACTGAGAAATAATTGTTAAGAAAAAAATTCAGTATGTTGCACCATTTCTCAGTTATTTAGTATTGAAGTTATCCAATAAGGTCATAGTGCACACAGTGTCAAACAGCCAAGTCAGTGTCACCAAATGTGTCCTTCATTTGGTTTCCTCAGACTGAACAAACATGGCTTTTGCTCACTTATTTTAAATTCATCACTTTCAAAAAAGGCACATTTTAACTGTTAGTAAGTATTTGACAAAGCGGTAACTCACAGACCCACGGGTGTCTTGCATTACCGTATTTTAGTGTCTGCAAGTGCCTGAATTTGCATACACAACTTCAATGCTAAATAACTCTGGCATTACATAGCATAGTGAATTTTGTTCCTAACAATTATTTCTCAGCACTGCCTCCACTGCAACACCTTTGCAAGCATTTCAGTCTGTTACTAACCACCCAAATATCAACAGATATCAATAAGTCAGAGATATTACCAACTTAAAAATATTAACGCCATTTCTACAAAAGTTCTGAATGTAATAAATTGTTCACCTTTTTTCAAAGACTCAGAGAGAATGTTAGTAATAAGATCCACTTAGTAATTAATATGTAAATTGATTTTTATCTATACTAATTGTTTGTGATACACAGTTCTCTAAATTTTGATCTAATATGCTTTGTTTTATAAATCCTGCTTACATATAATTTTTAACCACATTTTTTAGTGACAAATCATGTGTTCAAACTGTCAAGGATTTATAACTTGTGATTATAATTTCATTTATATATCATTTAAACAATAATTTGAAATATGTTGATTGTTGTATGTCATTTATACCACGGCAGTAGCATCTGCCAGGAGAGAGTGAGTTTAGCATGCCTGGAGTGGGTAATCTTTTTTAAATCTGGACTGATGAACATTAGTGAGCGTCCCAATAAAATCACCCATAGCGTTTTAAAGATGGTTATTTGCAAAGATTAAGATATTTATTATTTTCACAATTATTGAATGGTAGATGTTACAATTTGGTCTGGATTTTTACGCCTTTGCCGAAAGAGTGGCTATTGAAAAAGTGTCTTTCATTGCTTTTCTGATGTCACATAGGAAGTGGAGGATTTTCATCCTTCATGAAGAAGATAAAAGCACAGGAAGGTCATCTGCATCTATGTGAAGCTCTACTAAGGTCCTGAAATGTAGGCCAATGATGGGGGATTTTCATTCAGGGAAACAGAAGATCCACTCAATGATCACAAAGTTTCAACAGGAGGGCCACCTGTGATGTTCTTCATAGTGAAGAGGATGACATGACTGGAACATGAGGATCCACCAGCCCCACTGTACAGAGGACCATTGAGATCTAGATTCAGGGAGCTTTAGTTGGCTCAAATGAGAACTTTTAAAACAGAGGGTCATTGTTTCTCTACAATAAGGAGCAATGCTGCAAGTTGTGGTGCATGCAGTGTGGTATGGAGGGTTAGCTTGGCTGGCTGGCATGCTGCAGATCACCTAACCATCAGCATTTATTTGTTATAACAAAATAATAAGCCAGTAGTTTGTATGCAGCCAAAACTGTATCCCTAAATGCTGATAAAAGACTCCTTGAAGAACTGGAGAAAAAAAAGAGCGCAAAATCAGTAGAAGAATCCTAGGATCCAAGTACAAGAAAGGCATCCATCAACACAGATCCGATAAGGAAATCTACAGCAAAATAGAAAAAATTACAGACACAATCTGTAAAAGACGGGCACGATTTTATGGTCACCTCAAATGAATGGACAGAAATAGGTTAATCAAAAATATACTTCTCTTTTTTTTTATTCAAAACCAAAAACTACAATGCCATGGTTTAAAAACACCAAAGAAGATCTCTAGATGCTACATATCAAACCCAAAGATGCTTTTGACAGAGTTCTTTTCTGAAAGAAGATAGTGACAAACGGAATAACCTGAGACAAGCAACCAAAAAGAAGACTCAGTGTCCTTTGGGCAGAAGAGCACAAGCAGGCCCACTCACGATGAATGAGGGAAATCTGGGCTCAGAAAAAAGCCAGGCTCAGTGCTAAGTGCAACAACGCGATACCCATGACTCGACAAAAGCTCAAGCAGTAGTTTCTGCCGTGATATTGGGAAGGGGGACAGCCTCGACCCAGCGAGTTGTTCACTTGCTAGACGAGAGAACATAACAAATGCCATTAGAGGGGGGGGGGGGGGCCGACAATGTCAGTGTGAATATGCTGGAAATGCCCAGGAGAGATCGAAAAGGCGCCGAGGGTGGGTGAAGTGTGCTTGTGTACTTTGCAGCGTTGGCACGCGACGTAGGAGCATGCCCATTGCTGGCAGTTCTTGTTGACATTTCTCCACACAAAGCGCTCCGGGGCGGGCGGACGCACGACCACCGGGGTGGGCTAAATTATGCAGCGCTTTGAAGACAGCTCGATGGAGCGTGGTTGGGATAAGGGGGCATAACGTGCCCGTACTCTCATCTCACCAGAAATGCCAGGGAAGGTGGTGCGGACGAAGTGTAGTGAAGAGGTAGAGTCTGAAATCAGGTTTTGTGTGTCCTCATCAGTGGGTTGGAGGTTAGGCACGTCAGAGAGGTCTAACAGTGAATGAACGGCATCGACTCGTGAAAGGAAATCAGCAACTATATTCTCAGCACTGTTTATGTGTCTGACATCGGTGGTGGACTGAGATATGAAGTCCATGTATCTGAAACGGCAAGGAGGCAGGTCAGCTGGTGGGTTTGAAATGGACGCAGACAGGGGTTTGTGGCCTGTTAAAACATAGAAAGGGTGTCCCTCAACATCGGTCTTAAAATGCTTGATCGCTTCGTAGACCGTGAGCAACTCCTTGTCAAATGCGGAATATTTCTGTTGTGCATTGGTGAGCTTGCGCGAGAAGAACTGCAGAGGCGAAGTTTGGCCGTCGATGGCAGTATCGCTCGCGTCTGTGGTGATGAAAAGCTGCGCATTGGGATGAGGATGCACGATGGTGCAGGCCTCGGCAAGAAGATTTTTGAGGGCAATGAAAGAGTCAGTCATAGCAGGGTTCCACGGAACGGGCCAAGATCCAGAAGTCTTGGTGCTTGCCAAGGCGTCCGTCAGTGGAGCCTGAATCTACACAGCCCGAGGTAGATGACGGCGATAATAATTAACCATCCCCAGAAAGTGCCGGAGCCCTTTGTATGACGGAGGTCTGGGTAGGTTTAGTATTGTTTGTACTTTGTCAGGGGACAGTGAAATGCTGTCGGCAATGACCCAAAAACCAAGAAAAGTGACAACGGGTTGATGTAGCTGCAATTTGTCCTGGTTGGTCTCGATGCCAGCTGCCGCGAGAGTGTCCATAACAGTTTGCACATGTTGAATGTTGTCCTCAATGGAGGAGCTGAACACAAGAATGTCATCAAGATATGCAAAGCAGAATTTAAGGCTAAATAGCGCTTCGTTGATGAAGCGTTGCCAGGTCTGGGTTGCATTTTTTAGCCCGAAGTGCATGAATCGAAACTGAAATAACCCGATTGGGGTGGTGATAGCCATTGTTCGAATGTTGTGTTGATGTAATACACTCGAAAATAACCGACGCGGAAGCCACGGACACAGTAAAATGGCAAAAACGGTATACGTTACAACTCGGGGTCGCCAGTGAGGTGGATGCTCGGGTGAGATACACCAAACAACACCTTATAATCAGGAGTTCATTTATTACCTCTTCACACAAGTAAGGCTTACAGAGAACTGGATGGTGGAACTACACAAAGATAATGTTTTGCTTAGTTCAAAGATGATGCTCAGATCGATACTGGTGTTGATCTCATTGGCGCCACAACACCAATTGCATGGTACTGTAAGTTTTAGAACACATTGCTGAATTGATGTAGAGATGTCAGTGACGTGGCAGCAGGTAATATTCCTGTGCAAACAGCATGTGAGATGCATAATGGGGAGAGAAGCCATAACTGGAGTAAATGGAGAAACAGTCCCTAGTCAGTAGCTAAAATGGAAATTCTAAATTAATTGTTGGAGATGGGGCACATGGATAATATTTTATACTTTACAATGGGATAACTAGTTCAGGAATGTGTAAAAATTCCTAAATACACTTTCTGAAGTTAATATAAATAGTGCCATTCACATAGATGTATGAAAAAGTACAGTAGGTTTGACTACCTGACCATGAATGACTGAAAGTGCTTATTGTCTGTAAACATTACTTGTAACTGTAGAGTAAATCATCTGTAACTTTAAGAATAAGTTGTCTATAGGTCATTGTTTACATAGAGCTAACCATCTGTAGCAAAATAAATCTCCACCTTTAGGTTGCAGACAGTGCAGTACCTGCAATAATAAATGGTTAACTACCTAGCAATGTAAGAAGCTGACCACTTAGAACTAGAAAGGCTTCACTACGTATAACTGTAGATGCCTAACAATCTGTAGCTATAGATGATCACCATACTAAAAATCTCTGTAAAACAGTTGAAAAGGTATCTACATGTACCATTGTACCAATAGTAGAAAGTGGACTAATTGTAGCTTTGAGTAGCTGTTTAAATATGACTGTATAGCTGACTAACAGAAACTAAACGCAACAATGTATGGCCGAGCTGCCATGTGTAAAATACAACTAAAATTTTCTGGTTGTAAATAGAAAGGCCAGAACTACAAAGATGAGCTGGACAACAGGAGGAGACATGTATTTCGCCTACAATGCAGGTAAGTACAACTCCAAAACTTACTGCAAATTATCAAACCAGCATACTGATCGCAACCGACTGACTGCACCTTACTGAACATAACTACAAACATGTAGTCATAGTAGCAACTGTAGCTTACCTAATGACAATATTCTACCTATGAAAATTAAGAGGCGCATATAATTAACTATCTAACTCCAGGGAATCCAATCATATACCAGAGTCTGATTATACGGAACTGCAATCTTAATAGACCAATAATAAGAAAATGTAAGGCAGGAGAGGGAAGGGGAGAGTGGAGGGGATAAGTTGGGTCACTTTGGTGGTAGGGAGAGGAACTGGGAGGAAGAGGAAAATTAGTTCCAATTAGTCAACCTTTGCTATCAGTACATTTGGTATCTGAAGTTAGTTTTGCAATTTTGTTACACAGATTTTTAGTAAGCTGATCATCTACAGCTAAAGGTTGTTAGGCACCTAAAGTTATACAAGTAGTGAAGCATTTCCAGTTCTAACTGACTAGCCACTTACATTGCTAGTTCGTCAACCAACCTGGAGGTGGTGATTTACTTTGCTACTCATGGTTGGCTCCATGTAAACGATGACCTAAATAGAAAATCTATTCTTAAAATTGCAAATGCTTTACTCTACAGTTACAAGTAATGTTTATGGCTAACAAGCACTTTCAGTCATTCAAGGTCAGGTTGTCAAACCTTTTGTACTTACTAATACATCTTATGTGAATGTTGCTGGTTACATTAATTTCATGAAGCCTATTTAGGACTTTTTACACATTTCTGACCTAGTTATTCCATTGTGGTAAAAGTATACAATGATACCCATGTTTCCATTCTCCTATAGTTAATTTTGAGTCTTCGTTTCAACTGCTGACAGTAACTTTTTCCTCCATTTACTCCAGTTCTTGCTTGTCACCCCTTAATGCATTTTGCACACAGTCTGCGCAGGCATTTTAGCTGCTTCCATGCTGTTGACAGTTCTACATCAATCCAGCAATGTGTTCTAAAACTAACATACAACTGGTACAAAAGCTGCTATATAAAATTCTTTCACAAAATATACTTTTGACCTGTATATATTCCAGTACTAATTGTTTCATTATTATACTATTGCGCCCACACTTATTTTCCTCTTCAGTCACTTTTCAATACTTAATATTAGCCAATGATCAAGAATATTCTCTCCACTTACTCCAGTCACAAGCTTCAGCTCCATGATGCGCTTCGCACTTTGTTTTTGTTAACAGGTTCCCTACAAGCATGCTACTGACCTCACTACAGCTGTTTGGACATTAGTGCCCAAATTTCCCATCTGTAGCACCATTTGTCATTGATATTAGATAACTTATTTGATTTAACATTAGGTTTTTTATATTACTTGTTATGCTGCTTATGTCCTTTTACATTTTTGTTTATTCCTTATAACAACTATAGTTATGTACTGTTTTGTTTTAGTATTATGGTGTACTTTCATCCCTGCCCAGAGACCAATTTCAAGAATCCTATCCTGGCATTGTGTCTGCACTTGTTGTTTTGCTTCTTTATACCATTTTTGTACAGGCACTATGACCACTTGTAAGCATCTATGCATTCTTATTGTATCAAGGTATTCAGTATTGTATTACTTATTGCTCCCGTATTTTCTTAGGATCACGCCATTTTGCTGTGTGCATCTTATTGTTGACACTCACAAATAATGTGATAGGTATAAGTGTGTACCATTCTCTATCTTTAAATTTTTAAAATTTTTAAGTTTTTGTCCATAATTTTAATATTCTTATTTGACTTCTACTTATTTGTGGTGTATTTTCCTGTACGGCCTTCTGAAGAAGGGCACTAAGTGCCCAAAACTGGTAAAGAAATTAAATTTCTTTTATGCAACTTGTTGCTTATTATTTCATTATATACAGCTATAGATGCTGAGGATGGATAAAATACTAGAATTATTTGTTACTAAGTGAATGTCATTTCTGGAAGTTTATTGTATAAAAATCAGCATTCTGGAATATTGGTTTTTGTATCAATAGCAGCACTGTCCATCCAAGAGGTCAGTTCTGTTCTGGCTGTAAGTTGGTGTCAGTAATAAACATGCTTTCAGTTCTAGGTGTTGTACTTCATTAATGACACTGCCTTTGGATTTGGACTTAATTGTGGTTGTGACAATATTTTAATATTATACTGGGAAGTCCATTGTGGACTACAAGTAATGGAAGGAATAAGAGTAACAACTTAACCACATAGTAAAGGCATTGAGCATTTGATATGCAAACAGACAAAATTAAAAATGTTGCTAAACTTCCAGACATTACTCTTCTCCAGAGCTAACTGTTACAGAACAACACACACACACACACACACACACACACACACACACACACACACACACACACACACACCAGTGCTGCAGCTCGAATTGGGTAATAAACTTGTACTGTCATGTGAATCATCCATTAATTTCACTAGATGACTGGTAAATTTTTCCTTTTTCCACAGCTAACTGCTGTAAAGTATATTTAGAGAAATAAACAAATCATACAGTCAGTGAATCAGTGTAGTATTAAAAAGTTTGATTTCATTTATCTTTAAAAGAGGAAATAAATTGATTTTTTGGTTCCAGCAAGTGTGTAATTGTTATATGTTCTCTGCTACGCAATCTTTCTGCAGTATTCACTTGCTGATAAATTTCTTTCTGTTTTGCAGAGTGGACTGCAACTCATCTTAGATCATTTGTCTGAACGTGTTCCACATTTATTACCAGAAATGGAACTTATGGAATTTCTGCTCTCTGTCTCTTGGCTTCATGATCCTCAATATCTCATCTCTCATTATGCAACCTTACCATGTACTGTTCCTGATACAGGCAAGTACCACAATCAGAAAAAGTTAACACCACATTTCTTTGTTTTAAACTGTATACAATAGAAGTTTATTAGTTCATCATGCTGCCAGATGTCCACTACCTCTTTGAGGAGACAGTCCCAGAAGGTGCTCTATTGCTGTAACACCTTTGTGCCATCGTAGTTCAGATGGCACAAAGGTGTTAACGGCAGTCGAGCACCCTCTGGGATTGTCTCCTCAAAGAGGCAGTGGAGATCCGGCTGCATGACAAACTAATAAATAAAGACAGTGATTTCCATTTAAGCAAAGCCTGATATCCAGCTTTAAGTATGATTAAAACACAACGACAGTGTACACGGAAATCCACTCCTGTCAGGACACCTGAAGAAGAAGAAGCAATGTCCCCCGACAGCAGAGTTCTGCAAGCGGCCGTAGCCATGGAAGGACTGCGGCCCATGATCTGTTACGGGGTGCCGTGCTTCCCCCACCACCCAGCACCGCCCATCCACCACCACCAGCTGCAGACCACTTGCAAGCACCCAGACGGAGGCTGCAGGAGAGGGGTGGAGATTATATAAAGTCGGCATCCATCAGGGATTAATCAGACACCAAGAACGCCTGATTATGGCAAGAAGTCGGCTTACCGAAATATCGCGCCATTTGGACAACGCTACCTGGCTGAATCCCGAGAAATTTTCAAGAAGTTTATTCATTCCTTGGCAATTATCAGTGTGTTCTCACAAATGGTTGTACCTTTTATGTAAATTGTGTTATATGTTCATTTACAGCCTTTTCAAAGGATGAGTGCAGTACAACAAATTATTTATGCAAAACTGTTGAGGCTTTCCTGGTCACTTGTTGAAACATTGCCTCTGGACTTTTGTCTTCGGATCTTTCAGAGACATTTCTTACCCCATATTTGTGACATTTTCCCAGCACAAGTGGCTGGTACTGTCAAAGGCTCACCCTTCATTGTTGGTGATGAACTGGAATCAAGCCTGCAGCCAGAGGCTGTATGTACCTGTCATGCCAAAGTCTGCAGGCTTTTCCATGGTCATTATCACTGATTCTACCCTTGTAAGCTGAAGTAGTTTTTCACTGCAGCATGGTAATACAGGAGCCATTTGCTAAACCTATTGCCAAGTTTGTGAATGTCTATGGCTTTTCTGACCAAAGGGGCATGAATATCTTCTCCACAATGAACATCTTTGACAGCAAATAACTGATGATGGTTGAAGTAGAGAGGATATAAAATGTAGATGGGCAATGGCAAGAAAAGCGTTTCTGAAGAAGAGAAATTTGTTAATATCGAGTATAGATTTAAGTATCAGAAAGTCATTTCTGAAAGTATTTGTATGGAATGTAGCCATGTATGGGAGTGAAACATGGACGACAACTAGTTTGGACAAGAAGAGAATAGAAGTTTTCAAAATGTGGCGCTTCAAAAGAATGCTGAAGTTTAGATGGGTAGATCACGTAACTAATGAGGTGGTCTACATCTACATCTACATCTACATGGTTATGCTGCAATTCACACTTAAGTGCCTGGCAGAGGGTTCATCGAACCATTTTCATACTACTTCTCTACCTTTCCACTCTCCAATGGCGCATGGGAAAAAGGAACACCTAAATCTTTCGGTTCGAGCTCTGATTTCTCTTATTTTATTATGATGACCATTTCTACCTACGTACATGGGTGTCAACAAAATATTTTCACATCAGAAGAGAAAGTTGGTGATTGAAGTTTCGTAAATTTTGTTTCAGTGACTGCCACCCCAAGTCGTGTATCATATAAGTGACACTCTCACCCCAATTGCATGATAACATGAAACGGGCTGCCCTTCTTTGCACTTTTTTGATGTCCTCTGTCAATCCTACCTGTTAAGGGTCCCACACCATGCAGCAATATTCCAGCAGACGATGGACAAGTGTAATGTAGGCTGTCTCTTTAGTGGGTTTGTCGCATCTTCTAAGTGTTCTGCCAACAAGGTGCAGTCTTTGTTTTGCCTTCCCCACAACATTATCTATGTTGTCTTTCCAATTTCAGTTGCTCGTAATTGTAAATCCTAGGTACTTAGTCGAATTGACAGCCCTTAGATTTGTGCGATTTATCGTATACCCAAAATTTATTGGATTTCTTTTAGTACCCATGTGGACGACATCACACTTTTCTTTGTTCAGTGCCAGTTGCCACTTTTCACACCATACAAAATTCTCTCTAGATCATTTTGTAATTGGAATTGACAATCTGATGATTTTACTAGATGGTAAATTACAGCGTCATCTGCAAACAATCTAAGAGGGCTGTTCAGATTATCACCTAGATCATATATGTAAATCAGGAACAGCAAAGGGCCTATGGCACTACCTTGTGGAATGCCAGATATCACTTCTGTTCTCCTCGATGATTTACCACCTATCAGTACAAACTGTGACCTCTCTGAGAGGAAATCACGAATCCAGTCCCACAACTGAGACGATACTCCATATGCATGCAATTTGATTAATAATCGCTTGTGAGTAATGGTATCAAAAGCCTTCTGGAAATCTAGGAATATGGAATTGATCTGAGATCCCTTGTTGACAGCACTCATTACTTCATGGGAATAAAGAGCTAGCTGTGTTGCACAAAAACAATATTTTCTGAATCCATGTTTGTTGTGTATCAATAAGTCATTTTCTTCAAGGTGATTCATAATGTTCGAGTATATGCTCCAAAATCCTACCGCAAATTGAGGTCAGTGATATGGGTCTGTAATTCAATGGGTTACTCCTAGTTCCTTTCTTGAATATTGGTGTGACCTGTGCTACTTTCCAGTCTTTAGGAACAGACCTTTTGTCAAGTGAGTGGTTGTATATGATTGCTAAGAAAGGCGCTATAGTGTCTGCATACTCTGAAAGGAACCTGATTGGTATACCATCTGGACCGGAAGACTTGCTTCTCTTAAGTGATTTGAGTTTGTTTCACAACACTTAAGATATCTACTTTTATGTCACTCATGCTAACAGCTGTTCTGGTTCGGAATTCGGGAATATTACTTCATCTTCTTTCGTGAAGGAATTATGGAAAACTGTACTTAGTAACTCTGCTTTAGTGGCACCATCATCGGTAACATTTCCATCGCCATCGTGCAGTGACGGTATTGACTGTTTTTTGTGACTGGTGTACTTTACATATGACCAGAATCTCTTTGAGTTTTCTACCATATTCTGAGACAATGTCGCAAATTGACGTCCGCACTAAATTTTGAGCTTCTGTGAAACTTAGCCAGTTTTGGGGATTTTGTGTTGTTCCGAATTTGGCATGCTTTTTTCGTTGCTTCCCGTCTCTTATTAACTTATGCAGTATGAATCTATCTGTTGCTGTTGATACTGTATCTTTGGATTTGAGCCATATCTGGTCTACACTTACATAATTAGCTTGTAAGGAATGGAGACTCTCTCTCTTAGGAAGACATCAAGCGGAATTTTTAACTGATGTTTTAAATAGATAAATTTTGCATTTATTTTTAGTGGTTTTGGTTGATAGGGTTTTGAGCCTCACTTCAGTGACCTTGTGTTCACTAATCCCTGTATCCGTAATGACGTTATCTATTAGATCAGGCTAAGAGGTCAAGTGTGTTTTTGTAACCATTTACAATTCATGTGGGCTCATGAACTAATTGTTCAAAGTAATTTTCAGAGAAAGCATTTAGTACAATTTCGGAAGATGTTTTCTGTCTACCGCCAGCTTTGAACACGTATTTTTACCAGCAAACCAAGGGTAGATTGAAGTCTCCACCAGTTATAACTGTATGAGTGGCTACTTATTTGTAATGAGATTCAAGTTTTCTCTGAAATTTCAGCTATTATATCAACTGAGTCGGGGGGTCAGTAGAAGGAGCCGAATATTATTTTGATACGGCTGTTGAGTATAACCTCTGCCCGTAGTAATTTGCAGGAACTATCTATTTCAACTTCACTACAAGATAAACTACTACCAACAGACACAAACACACCACCACCTACTTTATTTAATCAATCCTTCCTGAACATGGTTTGCACCTCTGAAAAAATTTTGGCAGAATTTATCTCCGGCTTTAGCCAGCTTTCTGTTCCTATAACGATTTCAGCTTCAGTGCTTTCCATCAGCGCTTGAAGTTCTGGTACTTTTCCAACACAGCTACGACAATTTACAACTACAATACCGACTGTTGCTTGGTCGATTCTTGTCCTTTATTTGCACTGTACCCTTTGAGACTGGAGCCCTTTTTTATGTTTCCCGAGACTGTCTAGCCTAAAATATTGCCCAGTTCACGCCACACAACCCCTGCAACCTGTGTAGCTACCTCCTGTGTGTAGTGGACCCCTGACCTATTCAGCGGAACCCGAAACCCCACCACCCTATGGCGCAAGTCGAGGAATCTGCAGCCTACATGGTCGCAGAACCGTCTGAGCCTGTGATTCAGACCCTCCACTCAGCTCTGTAGCATAGGTCTGCAATCAGTCCTGTTGACGATGCTGCAGATGGTGAGCTCTGCCTTCACCTTGCTAGCAAGACTGGCAGTCTTCACCAACTCAGACAGCTGCCGGAAACCAGAAAGAATCTCTTCTGATCCATAGCGACACACATCATTAGTGCTGACATGAGCCACCACCTGCAGTTGGCTGCACCCTGTACCCTTCATGGCATCCGGAAGGACCCTTTATACATCTTGAATGACTCCCCTCAGTATGCACGCAGAGTGCACATTGGCTTCCTTCCCTTCCTTAGCTGCCATATCCCTAAGGGGCTCCATCATCCGCCTAACATTGGAGCTCCCAATGACAAGCAATCCCACCCTCTGCGCTTGTATGGACCTCTCAGGAAGACCGGCCACTGCTGCAACAGGCAAGGCTGCCCTTGCTGGCTTAGAAGTACTTTAAGCAGTGGGCAGTACCTCAATCCTGTTACGGAGGTGTAAGGGTACAGCCTTGCAGCCAGCGCCAACTTTTGCCTTCCACCCAGGGATTCACGACCCTGCCACAGTTCGCCAATCACCATCAGGCAAGTGTCAACCAGTAGGGACATCCGAATCCGAGGGCGCAGTGGAATCAGAGATCCCAGGCGATGCTACAGGTTCCAGAGGTGCCAAACTGCTCGCCTCTGGTGTCCCAATGTCACCACGGACCAGGGCAACAGCCTGGAGCCTGTCAACCATGGCCAACACAGCTTCCAGCTGTTTACAGATGGTGGTCAATTCCCCCTGAATTTGTACACAACAGGCGCAGTCCCTATCCATCCCTAACAATTTTTTTTTCCTCTCTTTTATCTCACAAGCTGTTCAAAACAAACAGATGACTGACAACTACGCGAATTTACACTATACAGGTACTAAAACGCTATGCTACAACTCTCAAATACTATAATATGCCTGAAATTTGTGAATTAAATTATGCAAGTACCCAAAAACACACTAAGAAATTAAGAATTTAAACTATAAAACAAATAAGTGAGCTAAGAGTGCGACTTGCTGCTTATCCAATGGCAGCAGGGGGTACTGAATAGAATTGAGGAGAAGATGAATTTGTGGCACAACTTGACTAGAAGAAGGGATTGTTTGGCAGAACATGTTCTGAGGCATCAATGGATCACCAAGTTAGTATTGGGGGGCAGCGTGGAGCGTAAAAATCATAGAGGGAGACCAAGAGATGAATATACTAAGCAGATTCAGAAGGATGTAGGTTGCAGTAGTTACTTGGAGATGAAGAAGCTTGCACAGGATAGACTAGAGCATGGAGAGCTGTATCAAACCAGTCTCTGGACTGAAGACAACTACAACAACAACATATGTGAAATTTTGAACATTCGGGAGTGCTACTGTAAATTCATACTGTTATCGGCAATTACAGGCTTAGACTTAATTGTGCTCCTTTAAAACTTTTGAGGACAGTAGGCCTATCTTCATTCAAAACATACTTTTTATAATTTAGTTGTACAATTAGGTGAGAAATAGGTTATTTTTGTGAGTTTTAAGATGCTTGCGAAACTATATTTTTATTAGGTACCTGTCCGAATGTTTTGGATATGTAACTTGATCAGGATTTGTGGTTCACAGTTCTGCCAAAGAATATGTCACCCTTAAATTTAATTTTATATCAATGCGGATAATTGTGAATTGTTGAAAAATTTTCAGAAGCTGCCATTGTTCTTTGCATAATCCCCAGGCATTTCCTAGTAAACTGGCGTTTGTGATTTAGTTACTGTAGCAGATATTCTAACAAACATACTGTGTTATATCTAGTTTTCCCTTAAAGATGAGAGATCCTTTATAGTATCTGCATTTATCATAAATTAACTCTGTTTTCGAGTTTGCTAACAACTATACTTAACCTTAGAATGTTTTAGGAAACTAGTACTTTTACCACAGGTTCCTGTTTTGCCTTAATAAAAATCTCAATTTGTGTATTTGCTTCAATTCTTAGAGGAATCAGCAACTTTTTACCTCAACAGACTAAAAAATAATCAGCAGACTTAATTTAAAATTATTGTTCACTGCCTTATAATACATTGCACCAGCCAAAGTGCAGCCCCAGTGTGAATGCTGTTCTCGAACATGGGATGTATTGGTTGATGTTTTAAAGCAGCTGGAAATCACCCTGACTACTGTCAAACGATTGGCAGCTGCTGTGAACCGTTGAGTTGGAAGAGCTCCTGAGACTCGTGTACCTGTGATACTGGAACCAGAGGTACCTCAAGTACTATCCTCTCCTGTGGATCCTGTTTCATCTGCAGAAATTAAAGGATCTGTCATTATTCAGCCACTTGACTGCGAGTTCAGCCACTTGACTGCGAGTGGCATATCAGTGACAGATCTAGGCGTGGTGTACTGGGTGGATGGGGACCAGGAGGATTCAGGGTGTTGTACCAATCCCTTTAACCAACAAGTTTAAGGTGGTGTCTTTCCACTGAAACTAAGTCAATGGGACTCACATCACCTGTTTAGGAACAACCTATTTTGTCTGATGTCAAGAGGAGGCAAACGCAAAAGATTAGGAGTCTGTTAATTGTTGGCAATTCAAACATACGGAGAATGATGGTACCCGGTGGCAGCAAAGGACACCAGGTGCACTCAGGGTGTATGCCTCATTCAGTATGTTGAAGAGGCTATTTGAGCAGCCATTGACAGAGCAGGGTACTGAGCCGACAAGCCTTGCGTATGGAGTTTCAAAGAAGCTCACAACTTGCAGAATTGTCTTCAGAACTGATCATGGCCCTTTGGTTCTAAGTTGAGTGGAAGAACTGAACCAAAGACTTGGAGGGTTCTGTGACTAGCTATGCTGTGACTTCCTGGACTTGTTCTACAGGGTTGAGAACTGTTGGGTGCCCCTAGATGGGTCAGGCGTGCACTACACACCGGAGGCTGCTACTCAGGTAGCTGAATGTGTGTCGGGTACACAGAAGGGTTTTTTTACAATAGGTGACTCCCATCCAGTCCACATAACAATAGCTGTAGGAAACCAGGAAGTACCAGTGTAAGATCAAAAGAAATGCATCCCACAGGTAAATGTAAATGTTGTGTGACTAGGGCCTCCTGTTGGGTAGACCGTTCGCCGGGTGCAAGTCTTTCGATTTGACACCACTTTGGCGACTTGCATGTCGATGGGGTGGAAATGATGATGATTAGGACAACATAACACCCAGTCCCTGAGTGGATAAAATCTCTGACCCAGCCAGAAATCAAACCCAGGCCCTTAGGAGTGACAGTCTGTCATTCTGACCACTCAGCTACTGGGGGCGGACATCCCACAGGTGCGAGTATTAAAATCCTTGTGATAAACTACTGAATCATTTGTAACAAAGTGCCAGAGTTTGAAGCACTCACAGAGAGCAGTGGGGCTCACATAATACTAGGTACTGAAAGCTGGTTGAGACCTGAAATTGATAGCAGTGAGATTTTTGGGGAAATTTTAAGTGTATATCAAAAGGGAAGGCAAATGGGAAATGGCAGTGGTGTATTTGCCACAGTAGACATGAAACTCAAATCCACTGAGATAGAAATTGAAGCAGCATATGAGATTGTTTGAGCAAGACTCAGTATCAGGGGAGGTCATAAAATAGTAATTGGATCCTCCTATTGCCCACCAGACTCATCTGATGTAACCGAAAACTTTACAGAAAAACCTCAGTTCACTTGTACGGAAGTTCCCCATCAGTAAACTAGATAAAAAATCAGAAGGTCATATCTCAGTGAGGAACTTGAAGCTTTTATCACAGGACAGGAGGATGTTAAGGAACTATGGCTCAAATTTAAAAGAGTAGTTTGCCATGCACTGGATAGTTATGTACTCCCCACCTTCTGGTTGGTTATTAAAAGAATGCTGAGCTATATTGCATCATAGTATGGGCTCTGTACTGCACTCAACTCTGCTCCATCAATTCAGCTATAGGTGCAGTTCACTAGGAAGACTGGGTACTGAATTTAAAATCTTGGCGAGAAGAAAAGACAATAAAAATTATCAATTTTTGGCATCTAAATTATGACTATAACTGGGATTGAACACAGCTCTGGGGAATAAAATCATTAAGTTGCCATATTTTGCATATTTTCATTCACTGATGTTTTATAAGTTGATGTTCTGGTGTAACTCCTCATTTAGGCAGTAAGTACTCACTGCATAAAAGAAAGTAATAAATGGGACAGAAATTAGTAGATGTGATGTACATGTACAAACAAATAAATGATTAAAATTTTAGAAAATCTGGATGATTTATTCAAGATAAAGAGGTACACAATTTGAGCAAGTCTGTAACGCAATGGCCCACTTCTGGCCCTTACACGAGCAGTTATATAGCTTCTCATTGATTGATAAGAGTAATTGGATGTCCTCCTGAGGGATATTGTGCCAAATTCTGCCCAATTGGTGCATTAGATTGTCAAAATTCCAAGCCGATTGGACGTTCCTGCCCATAATGTTCCAAACATTCTCAGTTTGGGAGATATCTGGCAACCCTGCTGGTCAAGGTAGGGTTTGGAAAGCAGTAGAAACTTTTTTCATGTGTGGTTGGGCGTTATCTTGCTGGAAAGTAAGCACTGGATGGCTTGCCATGAAGGGCAACAAAATGGGGTGTACAATATCATCTATGTACCACTGTGTTGTAAGGATGCTGCAGATGACAACCAAAGAAATGAAATGGCACCCTTGACCAACACTCCTAGTTGGGCGATATGATGGGTGACAGTGAGATTGGTATTCCACCACTGTGTGGGACTTCTCCTGACATGTCTTCACTGGTCATCTAGGTTCAGTTCAAAGTGGAACTCATCACTGAAGATAGTTCTACTACAGTCAATAAGAGTCCAAGATGGACATGTGTCTGGAGGAGTTTTCATAGCAGGACCCCTTTGGTTGTCACTGTGGCACCCTTACAGCAACGGCGGTATGTTGACTATATTCTACACCCTTCATAGCGAGCCATCCTGGGTTTACTTTTCAGCAAGATAATGCTCACCTGCACATGGTGGAAGTTTCTACTTCTTGTTTTCATGCTTGTCAGACCCTATCAGAACCAGAAAAGTTGCAGGATCTCTCTAAAGTTGGGAACATTTGGAGCAATATTGACATTGTCGTCCAACCATCTCATGAGTCTGATGATCTATTGTGTCAATTGGACATAATGTGGAGTAATATCCCTTAGGAGGACATCCAACAATTCCATTAGTTAGTGCCAAGCCAAATACCAGCTTACATAATGGCCAGAGATGGGTCAATGTATAATTGACTTGCTCAATTTGTGAAGCTCTTTCTCTTAAATAAATTATTCAATTTTTCTGTTATTGTTATCATTTACTTGCCTATATATGTATATCACATCTACTGAAACTCAGTAGCTGATTAAAACTGTGTGCCAGACCAAGACCCGAACTTAGGGCCTTTGCCTTTTGCGGGCAAGTGCTCTACCAACTGAGCTACCCAAGCACGACTCACAACCCGTCCTCACAGCTTTACTTCTGCCAGTATCTCGTCTCCTACCTTTCAAACTTCACAGAAGCTCTCCTGCAAACCTTACAGAACTAGCACTCCTGGAAGAAAGGATATTGTGTAGACATGGCTTAGCCACAGCCTGGGGGATGTTTCCAGAATGAAATTTTCACTCTGCAGTGGAGTGTGCGCTGATATGGCAAACAGATTAGATATCATATGTCATTCCCAATAGCAAAACCAAAAGTAGTTATTTTGACTTAATGTGTTTCTTTAATTTTTTTACATTTTCTTGATGTTGTTGGTGCAACAATCTTATGGTACTTAAGATTCCAAATGAGACATAACGATATCAGGTTCATCTGCAGCAGAGTGTGCACTGATATGTTCACATCAGTGCACACACCGCTGCAGAGTGAAAATTTCATTCTGGAAACATCCCCCAGACTGTGGCTAAGTCATGTCTCTGCAGTATCCTTTTTTCCAGGAAAGTAGAGACAAGGTACTGGTAGAAGTAAAGCTATGAGGATGGGTTGTGAGTCGTGCTTGGGTAGATCAGTTGGTAGAGCAGTTGCCCGTGAAAGGCAAAGGTCCCAAGTTCGAGTCTCGGTCCAGCACACAGTCTTCATCTGTCAGTAAATTTCATATCGGTGCACACACTGCTGCAGAGTGAATATTTCATTCTGATCACAGCTACTGGTTTCTGCCCCATTCTGATAATTCCTTCTTGGTGCATTGTTTTTATTTTTTATTTTATTTATTTTTTACCCTCTTGATGTGTCCCCTAATTATTATAAAAAATCGAAATGTCTTCCCAAAATTCACTTTTACAAGGAACTGGTTCACGTCAGTTTTGTTCAGCCTCTTAGCCAATTAAAGAACAGAGTTGACAGATTAGAAATCATATGTCATTTCGAATAGCAAAACCAAAAGTAGTTATTTTGACTTAATGTGTTTCTTTAATTTTTTTTTTACATTTTCTTGATGTTGTCGATGCAACAATCTTGAAGTACTTAAGATTCCAAATGGAGGCAGAACGATATTGGGTGCATCTGCTCTTTGGTTTAAATAATAGTAATAAAAGTTGTGTCTGTTCATATTCACTGTTGGCATGTTTATTCCATATTTTCCAACTGGCTGTTCTTCAGATAAACAATTACAGGCACAATGCAACATGTACATGAAACAAAGCCAACTTTCACTTCTCACTTCCTGCCAACTGCATACAATGGCTTCTTCCAACTAAAAATTACAAAGATAATATATGCATCAAAGAAATTCTTGTACATGGCAACTATGCCCCTTATTGATAATCTTTTTTCAAGTTTTTTGAAAGCTTATATTTAAAATTTTTAATGTAAATGGCTTCAGATGAAACTAAAAAAAAGGATAACCAAATTGAATTCAACATATGAAGTACAATTAACTTTTTTGAAATATAATGAAATTAATATTATTCATGTTACATAATGTTTTGAACACAAATGCTGTATGTAAGTATAGAAAACTATTTCATTGATGTCATTAAAACTATAGAAAACACAAAATTACAATTTTTAACTTGCCTGTATCATATAGTACATTTATGGAGAGTGTGAGTAATTCATTTCTTTAAATGCATCAAGTGGAATAAATAGCAAAAAGATGAGCCATTATTCAGTTCCATTACAAGTCCATAGACGAACATCTTACAGTCATCTATTCAAATAATTGGGAATATTAGCCATAGCCTTGCAGTACATTTATTTTTTTACCACATCCTTGCTCTACATTTATTCACTCCTGGAACATAATCAGCCCATTGAAATAAAATGTCTGAGAGGCAGTATAAATAATCACATTCACTTATGAGCCAAAACATTATGACCACCTACATTGGTCCACTTTTGAATGCAATACAGCAGTGATTCTATACGGCATGGCATGCATTCAACAAGTTCTTGGTACCTTTCCAGAACTGTATGCCACCAGGTGATTGTGTACAAGTCAAGAAATTCCCATAAATTAATGGAGTGGTGGTCTGTGGGCCCAGAGCTGTCACCTAATACCTTCTTGTAAATGTTCCATTTTGTTCAGATTAGGTGAATTTGGTGGCCAAGACAACCAAGTGACTTTACTATCATGCTCCTGAAACCACTGTAACATGGTTCTAGCCTTGTGACATGGACATTTATCCTTTGATGTTGTATCCAGAGACAACCATTGACCTGGTTTAACAGGTAATGCTATTCATTTGACTAGGCATTATGTTTCCATTGTTCCATAGTCTGATGTCAATGATCCTGTGCCCTCTGCAGTCATCATGTACGGTTTTCACGTACGAGTAATAATCAGTATTATTGTCGACATATAGTCCTTTTTTTCTGTCTTCATTGAAGTGTTTAGCAATGTCCTCAAATCCATCCCCTCCCCACACTTTCATCAACACCTGAACCAACACCACCTCCTTCGTATTAACTGGTGTGGCTTCCGACCCAATTTCTATGGATAAATTTCTTAGTCCAACAAAGAATTTTCATATAATGATAAAACTACCTCTTCATTTAATTTTGAAAACTTTTTTTTTTGTCCACTTATTTGTATTGTCTTCATCAATATTTTTGTAAAAGCTCTTGGTCGAGGAGTGGCAATATTGCACCATTTGCCCACCCTTCTTTCATATGGGGCAAGAGGGATGAAATAATAAATTTTAAAAAAATGACAGTAGTATGAAAAGACTAGATTACTACTCACCATACAATGCAGATGTTGAGTCACAGACAGCACAACAAAAAGACTGCTAAAGAAGTAACCTTTTGGCCAAAAGGTCTTCTGGCCTTGGCAGCCAGAGATAGTGGTCATGTGTGGTGTTTGTGTAAGTTGCGTTTGTGTGTGTGTGTGTGTGTGTGTGTGTGTGTGTGTGTTGTCTACTTCAGAGAAAGGCCTTTTGGCTGAAAGTGTACTTGTTTAGCAGTCTATTTGTTGTCGTCTTTATTAATCATTAAATATTGATAAACACAGTTAACAATTCCAAGATGCTATCGCATCTATTCATAATGAGACAATTAATATCGGGTTACCTGTTTTTGCAGCTAACACTTTTATCTATCAGTAATTTGTTGTTATTGTTGTTGTTGTGGCGGTGGTGGTCTTAAGTCTGAAAACTGGTTTGATGCAATTCTCCAAGCTACTATTCTGTGTGCAAACCTCTTTATCTCCAAATAACTGGTGCAACCTACATCCTTCTGAATCTGCTTACTGTATTCATTTGTTGGTCTCCCTTTAATGTTTTTTCCGCTACACTTCCCTCCAATATTATCCCTTCTTTTAGTCACATTATGCCTCCAGTACTAAAGCGGTAATGCCTTGATGTCGCAGAGAGTGTCCTATCAACTGTTGCCTTCTTTTAGTCAAGTTATGCCACAAATTTCTTTTCTGCCCAATTTTATTCAGTTCTTCCTCATTGTTTACATGATATATCCATCTGATCTTCAGCATTCCTTTGTAGCAACACATTTCAAAACTTCTTTTCCCTTCTTGCCTGAAGTGTTTATTGCCCACATTTCACCTTCATAAAAGGCTCTGCTCAAGGCAAATACCATCAGAAAAGAATTCCTAGCACTTAAATCTGTATTCAGTGTTAACAAATTTCTCTTCTTTGGAAATGCTTTTCTTGCTATTGCAAGTCCACATTTTATATCCTCTCTACTTCAGCTATCATCAATTATTTTGCTGCTCAGTTAACAAAACCCATCTATTACTTTTACACCTACATGTGCATCTATACTATTCAAAGCACTGTGAGTACATGGCAGAGGATACATTCCATTGTAACAGTTATTACAGTTTCTTCTCATTCTTTTCACGTATGAAGTATGGAAAGAATGATTGTTTAAATGTCTCTGTGCATACTGCAATTAATCTGATCTTGTCCTCATGATCCCTATGTGAGTTATCCGAAGGGGGCTGTAGTATATTCCTAGAGTCATAATTTAAAACCAGTTCTTGAAACTTTATAAGCAGGCTTTCTAGGGATAGGTAACGTCTATGTGAGTTATCCGAAGGGGGCTGTAGTATATTCCTAGAGTCATAATTTAAAACCAGTTCTTGAAACTTTATAAGCAGGCTTTCTAGGGATAGGTAACGTCTATGTTCCAGAGCCTGCCAAATAAGTTACTTTGACGCTTTCTAACAGGTCAAACAAACCTTTGTGACAATTTGTGCTACTGTTCTCTGTATATATTCAATATCCCCTGTTAGGTACTACACACTACACTAGGCACAGGTACTACGCACTTGAGCAATAGTCTAGAATGGGTCACATGGGTGATTTGCAAGCAATCTCCTTTGTAGACTGATTGCACTTCCTCAGTACTCTACTAATAAACCAAAGTCCATCACCTGCTTAGCCCATGATTGTGCCTACATGATCATTCCATTTCATACCCCTACAAATTGTTACATCCTATTTGTGTGAGTGGGGCATTTCCAACTGTGACTCATTGATATTATAGTCATAGGACACTACTTTTTTTTTCATTTTGCCAAGTGCACAATTTTACATTTCTGAACAGTTAAAGCAAGTTGCCAATGTTTGCACCGCTTTGAAATCTTATCAAGATCTGACCAAATATTTATGCTGCTTCTTTCAGATAGTACTTCATTATTGATAACTGCATCATTTGCAAGAATCCTGAGGTTACTATTAATATTGTCTGGAAGGTCATTAATATACAACATGAAGAGAAAAGGTCCCACCACAGTTCCATGGGCACACCTGAAGTTACTTCTACATGTGAAGATGACCCTCCATCCAAGACAACATGCTGTGTCCTCCCTACCAAAAAGTCCTCAATCCAGTCACAAATTTCACTTGATACTCCATAAAAGCGTACTTTTGATAATAAGTGTAGCTGTGGTACTGTCAAATGCTTTTCAGAAATCAAGAAATACTGCATCTACCTGACTGCCCTGATTACATGATCGATGTGTTCGGAACCCATAGTGCTTGGCATGTAAGAGGCCATTCTGTTTGAGATACTTCATTTGTTTGCACTCAGAATACATTTTAACATTCTACAAGAAATCAATGTCAAGGATATTGAGCGGTAGTTTTATGGATCATTTCCACTGTCCGCCTTGTAAAAGAGTGGGTCCTGTTTCTTCTTCTAACTACTCGGCACTGCTTTTTTGTTTGAGGGATCTACAATAGATTATAGTTAGAAGATGGGCTAAATCAGCCACACATTCACTAAATAACTGATAGAGATTCCCTCAGGCTCTAGAGATATGTTCAATTTTAACCATTTCAGCTGTTTGTCAACACAACTGATAGTGATACTTATATCACATATCTTTTCAGTGGTATTAAGATTAAACTGGGGCATTTCTCCTGGGTTTTGCTTTGTAAAGGGACATTTGAAAACAGAGTTAAGCATTTCAGCTTTTGCTTTGCTACCCTCAATTTCATTTCTTGTCTCATTTGTGAGTGACTGGACACTTTGGTGCCACAAGCAGCTGTACATATGACCAGGTTTTTGTTTGGGTTTTGTATAAGATCATTTGACAGTATTCTGCTATTGCAGTCAGTGAAATCTTCAAGCATTGCTCTCCTGAATGCCAAATGTGTTTCATTCAGCATCTCTCTTTCGAGAGCCCTATGCTTTGCTTTATACCTGTTGTGTAGGAGTCTCTGTTTCTGTCGAAGTTTCTTTACAATGACTGTATACCATTGAGGTCCCCTCCCATTATGAAATGTTCCACTGGGTATATATCTATACAGTGCATGATCATCTATTGTGTTAAACTTGAGCCATAGTTGCTGTACATGCTCCTGCCCTGTGCTGAAAGTTTTAAGATCCTCACTGAGATGTAACATTACTGCTTTTTTATCTAGTTTACAGAACATATACTTGTTTAAGTTGTCCTTTGTACTTTGGTAATCATTGTTGTCATGACCATGTCATGGTTACTGACACCAATTTCTATGTGGACTCCTCAAAAGGCTCAAGTTTCTTTGTTGCCATTAAGTCTGATATATTTCCATCTTGAGTGGGATTATGAAATATCTGTTCTTGGTGGTTTTCAGAGAAGGCATATAGTAATGTTTCATAAGGTGTCTTGCCATACTCATTATTAACAAAACTATAATTTTTCCAACTGATTTTTAGATGATTAAAGTCTTCATCAATGATTATGCTGTGATTGAGGAACTTACATACAAGCAAACTGAGGGTTCCTGTAAAAATTTTGGTTGCTCCAGGGTGTATGCTTGGTGGGCGATAGAAAAATTTAATTACCACTTTATGCCCACCACTGATACTGAATCTTACCGAAACAATCTCACATGCATATTCAGTTTCTAGCTCAGTGGATTTCAGTTTTTTGTCTATTGTGACTAATACACCACCTCCATGTCCTATTAGCCTATCATTTCAATAAACACTTAAATTTTCCCCAAAAATCTCACTGCTATCAGTTTCCACTTTCAATAGCTCTCCGTACCTAGTATTATGTGAGATTCACTGCTTCTCTGGGAGTGCATCAAACTCTGGCACATTGTTGTGAGTGCCTCGCATTATCTTGACTGGATGGAGAGCTGCCTAATCTAAAAGAACCCTTGTGTGCACTCCAAAAACAGTTGGCTACCTGGGTCTCATTTCTTAGTCTAATCTCTGTATCATCTATTTTATTTCAGCTACAATTTCATTACCTTTGTTTTACTTTTGCTGATGTTTGTCTTATATCTACCTTTCAAGACACTGTTCATTCCATTCTCCTGCTCTCCCAAGTCCTTTATTGTGTCTGACAGAATTAAAATGTCACCAGCAAACCAAAGCTTTTATTTCCTCTCCTGAAACTTTAATTCCTTATCCAAAATTTTCTTTGGTTTCCATTAATGCTTGCTCTGTGTACAGACTGAATAGAATCAGGGATACCCTACAACCCTGTCTCACTCTCTTCTCAATGACTGCTTCCCTTTCGTGCCCCTTGGACTCTTATAACTACAGTCTGGCTTCTGTACAAGATATACCTCTCGATGACTGTTTTTTACCCTTGCAACCTTCAGAATATCAAAGAGCCCCTTCCAGCAACATTGTCAAAAGCTTTCTCCAAATCTGTAACTGATATAAATTTAGGGTTTTATCCACCCTCAGCAACTGTAGTTGTGTATAATGAAATAATCAGCAACTAGTTGCATAAAAGAAAATCAAAACCGGTAAAGAGACTAAATTTCTGTTATGCAACTGGTTGCTGATTATTTCATTACATAAAGCTGTAAATGAGGGTTTGCCTTTTGTTAAACTATCTTCTAAGGTACGTCAGAGGGTCAGTATTGCCTTCATTTCTTCGAAATCTGAACTTATCTTCCCTGAGGTCGGATTGTACCTGTTTTTCCATTCTTCTGTAAATAATTCATTTTGATATTTTGCAACTGTGACTTATTAAACTGAAAGTTTGTAACAATACCAGAGAAGGAAAGTTGCTATGACCATATAGAGGAGATGCTGAGCCGCGATAGGCACAACGAAAAGATTCACATAATTGTAGCTTTTGGCCATAAAGGCCTTTGTCAGCAATAGACACACATACATACATGCACACACACACTCACGCAAATGCAACGCACGCACACATGTCTGCAGTCTCAGAGAACTGAAACCACACTGTGAGCAGCAGTACCAGTGCAAAATGGGAGTGGCGACTGGGTGGGGGTAAGGAGGAGGCTGGGACGGGGAGGGGGAGGGATAGTATGGTGGGAGTGGCAGATAATGAAATGTTGCAGTTTAGACGGGGTGGAAAGGATAGTGGGTAGGACATTTCTCATTTCATGGCATGACGAGAGGTAATGGAAACCCTGGTGGATAATGAAATTCAGTTGCTCCAGTCCTGGCTGGTCCTGAGTTACGAGGGGAATGCTCCTCTGTGGCCGGACTGTGGGACTTTGGGAGGTGATGGGAGACTGAAGAGATAAGGCACGGGAGATTTGTTTTTGTACAAGGATGGGAGGATAATTAAGGTCAGTGAAGGCTTCAGTGAGACCCTTGGTATATTTTGAGAGGGACTGCTTGTCACTGCAGATGTGATGACCATGGGTGGCTAGGATGTACGGAAGGGACTTCTTGGTATGGAATGGGTGGCAGCTGTCGAAGTGGGGGTATTGCTGGTTGTTAGTAGGTTTGATATGGACAGAGGTACTGATGTAGCCATCTCTGAAATGGAGGTCAACATCTAGGAAGGTGACCTGTTGGGTTGAGTAGGACCAGGTGAAGCAAATGGCGGAGAAGTTGTTGAGATTCTGGAAGAATGTGAATAAGGTGTCCTCACCTTCAATCTAGATAGCAAAGATGACATCATTGAATCTGAACCAGGTGAGGGGTTTAGGATTCTGGGTTTTTAGGAAAGATTCCTCTAGATGGCCCATGAATAGATTAGTATATGATGGTGCCATACGGGTGCCCATAGCCGTACCATGGATTTGTTTGTAGGTAATTCCTTCAAAGGAGAAGTAATTGTGGGTGAGAATGTAGTTGGTCATGGAGACTAAGAGGGAGGTTGTTGGTTTGGAATCCCTAGGGCGTCTGGAAAGGTAGTGTTTGATAGCAGTAAGGCCATGGGTATTAGGAATGTTAGTGTACAGGGAGGTGGCATCAATAGTGACGAACAGGGCACCGTGTGGTAAAGGGATAGGAACTGTGGAGAGTCGGTCGAGGAAACGGTTGGTATCTTTTGTATAGGAGGGTAGGTACTGGGTAATAGGTTGAAGGTGTTGGTCTACGAGAGCAGAGATTCTCCCAGTGGGGGCACAGTAACCGGCCACAATGGGGCGTCGTGCCTATCGCAACTCTGCATCTCCGCCATATGGTGAGTAGCAACTTTTCTTCTCTGGTACTGTTACATTCCATCCTGGATTTTCCATTGTTTGATTTTAAACTGATAGTTTGGTAAATATATTCACAATATATTCACACCCGTCTGTGACTCAATATTTCCTCTATATGGGGAGTAGCAATCTGTCCTTTTCGTAACTTTGTCATTGTTCCATTCTGGATTTTCAACTGTGTCGCTTCACTTCACTTTTCTGTTTGTTATCATTTATTGCCTTTCTCTAGAAATATTAACCTGTAACTGACTCAATTTTTTGATCATTATCAATCTATAAGAAGATGTGTTCCTAGTCTGGAACATTTTATACTCATTGCCAAAATATGTCATTCCTTCTGATGCATTTTAATTAGTCATGTGTTCCAGAACATCAATTTGTCATACATTTTGAAAAAATATTATATCCTAGGCTTTTATTTTGTACCATTTATTAGTTTATTCATCTTCAATTAGATTAGAACATTTCTGACTGTCCTGTGTTCAGGTGATTGCTTATTTTGCGCAGCAGCTGCTATCTGTCATCTCATGTTTAGTTTTTGACC
This sequence comes from Schistocerca cancellata, assembly GCF_023864275.1. Classification (NCBI taxonomy): domain Eukaryota; kingdom Metazoa; phylum Arthropoda; class Insecta; order Orthoptera; family Acrididae; genus Schistocerca; species Schistocerca cancellata. Next base: position 457,526,364 of record NC_064628.1, on the reverse strand, counting down.
TTCTCTTGATATTATGAAGCTTCATTTCTTCTTTTTTTCCAGAGCTTGAGTTACCTGCAGCCACAGATTTTGTCCCATATAATGTACTCTACACTACACCTGAAGCACAGGATTAAGAACTATTTCAGGAGTCTTTCACTTAGCTGTAGATTGTAGACACTGACAGCAGAGACATTTGTGGTGCTTAATAAGGTAAAAGTTCAAGAATAAGAAAAGATAAATAGTCCACATTTGTGGCTCATTTCTCATTTCTGTGTAAATAAAATAGTAGTGCAACTAAACAGCCAATGAAGTCAAAGCATCAGACTTCAGCAATATGAATCTCATTATATTAGTTTTCTCCTATGACTTTGTACTTCTGACCGTAGTGAATCTCACTTGTGTGGAGTGGAAGTATAAAAATTTGAAATTACAGTTGGATAAAGAATATGTGGGTTCTATGGGGAATAACACATCAGTTAAAAAAATGAGAACTCTAATATCATTAAAATTGTCATACTTCAAAATTAGAAGGAGAATTTTATTTCATTGCAGTAAAAGTATGTATAGAAAGAAAATCTTAAATCATTTTTGAAAATGGATATTTCTTAATACAGACTCAAGTGAGAAGTGTTACTTAAAGAAGAAAGTACTATAAGTGGATACTTCATAATGTAGACTTGTGTGAGAAGTGTTAGTTGAAGAGGGAAGGACTGTGAGGCATATGTTATCAACCTGTCAATGCCATGATTATTAGTGATGGATAGTTCATATTACAGATTTCAGCAACAAGAAAGGACTGTAAGTTATAGGTTTCACATTTTGTCAATGTCAAGTTTATTAAAGATTTAGCTCTGGCACATTTATTAAACCTGGAGAAATGGTAGGGGGTAATGTTAGTCTCATCCTTCCTGAACATGGGTCCACTATCCTAACCAATGCACCCACCTACCTCTGTGCAGTAAGCTAAAGAGAGGTATGGAAAGTGAGTACTAGTGAAACAGCTAAGTTGAAACCATTCCTGTTTTCCAAAAACTAATTAATTTAAAATGCATTTGTAATTGAGTCATTATGCTTGCCTGAGTCCAGGGTTTTACTTTACATTTCTGTAGTGCTAATATATCTGAACCTGGTAACACACTTCATTATTCAATTAAGTCTTCAGTTGAAAATTTCAGACTTGGCAACTTTATTTATAAGCAGTAAAGTTTTTGTTGAGAATTATGAATTGTTAAGGAATACAGGATATGACTCACTGAAAGGCAGAAGTGCTGCTTTGTTGATAGGTTCACAAACAATAGCTACAGAAGCTGGCTAGCTTTTGGAAAACACTTCCTTTTTCAAGCTTGTAAGAAAAACATGCACACACACACACACACACACACACACACACACACACACACACACACATGCACATGCCTGTCTCCCTCCACTGCGGTCAGTAGACTTCCAGTTCTTTCCTGGCCCACTGTGAGTGTACTGGGGTGAGACGGGGCTGTGGGGAGGGGTTGGGTGAGGAATGGAGAGAGGCAGGAGGCAGGGAAGGGGTTGGTTGGAAGCATCTAGCTGTTCATAGGGGAGTGGGAGCCATCTATGGACTAGCTAGGGGTGCAGGGGCAAAGGACAGGTGGCAGACTGTTGGGCACACAATTTCAAAGACTAGGCCCTGAGATAACAGCACACAACTAACTGATGTGGGGACACAAATTAGGCGGGGGTACTGGAGCAGGGGATGGTGTACACACACACACCGAGCGAGGTGGCGCAGTGGTTAGCACACTGGACTCGCATTCGGGAGGACGACGGTTCAATCCCGTCTCCGGCCATCCTGATTTAGGTTTTCCGTGATTTCCCTAAATCGTTTCAGGCAAATGCCGGGATGGTTCCATTGAAAGGGCACGGCCGATTTCCTTCCACATCCTTCCGTAACCCGAGCTTCGCTTCGTCTCTAATGACCTCGTTGTCGACGGGACGTTAAACACTAATCTCCTCCTCCTGTACACACACACACACACACACACACACACACACACACACACATATGCACACTATTGTGTGGGGGAGGGGGCAGTGAGTTACCTTAGGTTTAGGCCAGTAAAGTTCCTGGAGCGATGGATGTGCTTTAAGGACAGCTCCCATCTGCGCAGCTCAGAAAAGCTGGTGGTGGTGGTGGTGGTGGTGGTGGAGAGGGTCCAGATGGTGCACATTGTAAAGCAACCACATGTCAGAGATTTCAGTGCCTGCTTCACAAACTGTGCCATCCAGATCCTCCCCACCACCACGAGCTTTTCTGAGCTGCACAGATGGGAGTTATTCTTACAGCACAGCCTTTGCTCCCATAACCTTCCTGGCCTAAACCCAAAGTAAGTAACTGCCCTTCCACCCAGTAGAGTGTGTGTGTGTGTGTGTGTGTGTGTGTGTGTGTGTGTGTGTGTGTACAACATCCCCTGCCCCAGCACCCCCTCCCAGTTTGTGTCCCAACATTAGCTAGTTGTGTGCTATTATCTCAATGCCCTAGTCTACGAAATTGTTTGCCCAGCTGTCTGTCACCTGACCCCTCCACCTGCTCACCCAGCTAGCCCACAGATGGCTCCCCACTCTCCCACAAGCCACTAGATGCTTCCACCCAACCCCTCCCTGCCTCCTGTCTCTCTCCATCCCTCAGCCCACCCCACCCCACATCTCCACCTCACTCAAGTACACTCACCGTGGGCCAGGAAAGACTGAGCACAGTGTAGGGAGACAGGTGTGTGCATGTGAGTGAGTGAGTGAGTGTGTGTGTGTGTGTGTGTGTGTGTGTGTTTGTTTGTGTGCATGGTTTCCTAAAATCTTGAAAAAAGAAGTGCATTCCAAAAGCTGTGCCTTTTGTTTGTATTTATCAATGACGCATCACTTCAGCCTTTCAGTGAGTCGCCTCCTTTATTCCTGAATAATTCTTATTTATAATCAGGTAATCCACCACATGGGCATACCATGTTCTTACCAAACAGCACTGAAAACTTCTATACTTTTCCAACCAACTATCTTTTCATCATCATCATCATCATCATCATCATTTAAGACTGATTATGCCTTTCAGCGTTCAGTCTGGAGCATAGCCCCCCTTATACAGTTCCTCCATGATCCCCTATTCAGTGCTAACATTGGTGCCTCTTCTGATGTTAAACGTATTACTTCAAAATCATTCTTAACCGAATCCAGGTACCTTCTCCTCAGTCTGCCCCGACTCCTCCTACCCTCTACTGCTGAATCCATGAGTCTCTTGGGTAACCTTGCTTCTCCCATGCGTGTAACATGACCCCACCATCTAAGCCTGTTCGCCCTGACTGCTACATCTATAGAGTTCATTCCCAGTTTTTCTTTGGTTTCCTCCTTGTGGACACCCTCCTGCCATTGTTCCCATCTACTAGTACCTGCAATCATCCTAGCTACTTTCATATCCGTAACCTCAACCTTCTTGATAAGGTAACCTGAATCCACCCAGCTTTCGCTCCCATACAACAAAGTTGGTCGAAAGATTGAACGGTGCACAGATAACTTAGTCTTGGTACTGACTTCCTTCTTGCAGAAGAGAGTAGATCGTAGCTGAGCGCTCACTGCATTAGCTTTGCTACACGTCCAGAATGGTTTTCCAGCAGCTTGACCCATAGTCTCCAACCTGTTTCTAAAGTCTTCCCAAGATTTCTTCTCGGATGCTGCAATTATCTGTTTGGCTTTGTTTCTTTCTTCAACATAACTTTCTCTGTCTACCAGGGTTCTAGTATGTAGCCATTTTTGATACGCCTTCTTTTTGCTTTTACAGGCTGCCTTGACTGTATCATTCCACCAAGCTGTTTGCTTCATCCTACTTTTACACACTACGGTTCCAAGACATTCTTTAGCCACTTCTAGTACTGTGTCCCTGTACCTTGTCCATTCCTTTTCCAATGACTGTAATTGACTACATTCAACTAACTGATACCTTTCTGAGATCGCTGTTATGTACTTGTGCCTGATTTCCTTATCCTGAAGTTTCTCCACTCTTATCCTCCTACATATGGACCTGACCTCCTGCACTTTTGGCCTCACAATCCCAATTTCACTGCAGATTAAATAATGATCAGTGTCATCAAAGAATCCCCTGAATACACGTGTGTCCCTCACAGCCTTCCTGAATTCCTGATCTGTTATTATATAGTAAATGACAGATCTGGTTCCCCTGCTTTCCCAAGTATACCGGTGAATGTTCTTATATTTAAAAAAGGAGTTTGTGATTACTAAGCCCATACTGGCACAGAAATCCAAGAGTTGTTTCCCGTTCCTGTTGGCCTCCATATCCTCTCCAAATTTACCCATAACCTTTTCATTCCCCTCTGTTCGATTTCCAATCCTGGCGTTAAAGTCACCCATGAGCAGAACACTGTCCTTGTCCTTTACTCTAACAACTACATCACTGAGTGCCTCATAAAAACTATCCATCTTATCTTGATCTGTCCCTTCACAATGCAAATATACTGACACAATCCTAATTTTCTTGCTAGACACTGTCAAATCTATCCACATCAGTCGTTCGTTTACATACCTTATTGCAACTACGCTGGGTTCCATTTCTTTCCTGATGTAAAGCCCTACACCCCATTGTGCTATTCCTGCTTTGACTCCTGACAGGTAGACCTTGTATTCTCCCACTTCCTCTTCTTTCTCACCCCTTACCCAAATGTCACTAACAGCTAAAACGTCCAGCCCCATCTTACTTGCAACCTCTGCCAGCTCTACCTTCTTCCCAGAGTAGCCCCCATTGATATTAATAGCTCCCCATCTCATTACCATTTGTTTGCCAAGTCGTATCTTAGGAGTCCCTGGTTTGTCAGTTAGAGGTGGGACTCCGTCACCTCCAAAGGTCTGAGGCATTTTGCTCTGATTGTTGCCAGCATCTTATTTAAAGTACCAGGGAAGCAGGTTGCTAGCCTTACTTGCCCCGAGTCCCATTGGGTTGTACCCCTAACGGCTGAGGGACTAACTGGTGGATTTGGTAGTCTTTGCCGTATGAGCACAAAGGTGACCACGACTCAGAATATGTCCGAGATGCCCAGCCTTATTCCAAAGTAACTGGTATCCCGACTGTCGGGACCACTTACTTGGCCACTCATACGTTGCCCGTGGTTCATGAACTAGGACATGGCTACAGGAACCCACACCATGAACCAACTATCTTTTAATTAAACCAAATTGTTGTTGGGACTTATTTATAGGTAAATGCTCTATTAAATTTTTGCCTTGCAATTCTATAAACTATAATTAATTTCAAGATTTTTAAATATCATTATGTCAGTCTTTATATGCTACCCAACCCCAAGAAATTTCAGTGTGCACCAGGTGGTCACACTACTCATGGAGATATTGCATCTGTTTGTTATACAATTAACACCTCTTTCTGAAATAGTGCATGAGAGGTTGCAGCTATCAATCACCATGCTAACATCTCGAGGTAAGTATGCTCTAAACTGTCTCTCTCAACTTTAATAAATCAGAGGTAGGAATGTCAGTTATTATTAATATGAGGACAGATCTTATTAAGTTTGATGGCTGGGGAAGTATCTTACTGTGTGCAACAATACATGTACAATTGTGCAACTAATGGTTAGTGGCAAAATTTTTCATTCATTAGCAAACAATTGAACCAACTCCAGAGATGTAGACCCTAATGAACTTTACCTTTAGCCAGCAAATAATAATACCACACCACAAATGTGCTTTCAGATAACGGAAACTGGATTCATCTGCAGGTTACTTAATGTCAGAAAATAAGTAATTAATGGAATAAACCTCAGTACACCTAATGGCTGATTACAACTGTAATTATATAGTATGAGGGTTGTTACGAAAGTAATGCCACCTATTTCTATTCATGGAAACTACAGGAGATACATGAATCACAACAGAAATATTTAATCTACAGACTGTCATTTTGTCACATAGTCAACACCATTTGTTACGCACTTTTTCCAGTGATGAACTAGAGCCTGCATGCTGTGCTTGTAAAAATCGGAACCAGCTGAGGCTAGCCACTTCCTTACAGCTTTGACAACAGTGTTCGAGTCTGGAAAATGTTTGCCTCATAGTCCATCTTTCAGAGGCCCAAAGAGATGGAAGTCTGAAGATGCTAAATTGGGGCTGTACGCTGGGTGTGGTAAGACAGTCCAACCGAATTTTACAATAAGTTGCATGGTCATAAAACTGGTGTGGGGCCTGGCTTTGTCATGTTGCAGGTGAAAGTTGTTCTTCTTCTTTGGCTTTATCTTGGAAATTCCAGCTTTCAGATTAGTCAGTATCGTCTTGTAGTGTTCTGAATTGACAGTTTCTCCAGGCTCCAGCACATCCAAAATAACCACACCCTGGCTGTCCCAGAAGACTGTGCACATCACTTTACTTGCAGAAGGCTGTGTTTTGAATTTCTTTTTTGATGAAAAATTCACATCGCCATTCCATGGACTGTCTTTTGGATTCCGGCCCATAGTGGTGACACCATGTCTCATCTCCAGTGACAATGCTATTCAGGAAATTGTCACCTTCAGCTTCATACTGGTCCAGCAGGTCCCGTCGAATTTCCATTAGATGAGTTTTTTTGTTCTTCTGTAAGCATCCGTAGGACCCATCTTGCACAGACTTTTTTGATAACCAAGTTGTTCCTCATTGTTTCCAAGGCATTACAGCTGGCATTCAGCTTTGATCAGCACAGGTGAGTTGATCAGGATGCTCTACATTTTGAGGGATGATAGCTGTGCAGGGATGACCAGACTGTGGCTTGTCACGCATACTCTTTTCACTACTTTGAAAATGCTGTACCCATTTTCTCACATTGTTCACATCTATTGTATCATATCTATACACCTTTAGCAAAGTGTTGATGGCTTTCAGTTCACACAATTTCTTCAGCAGTTAGGAATTCAATCACATATCACTGTTTTGGATGTGTATCCACATCAGACTCCTCTTTGGAACACTCCTGTGCTGGCACCAACTACCACAGAACGATGGAACCACCTGCAAATGAAAGAGGAAGATTCAAGCATTAGCACGACACCAGTGACACCGGCACAGACATCCAGATTCACCACAAACAAAAATAGGAGCCATTACTTTCGGAACAACCCTCATACTTCTATCTCTATTGAAAGACAGGGTCAGAGTCCCAGTCCCTTTTTAACAGTTTCCTTTCTTGGTAAGACAATGTGGAACAGCTGAAGTGTCACAGCAACAACAATAAGTACACAGTGATCTTACATAATGCAACTACTAGCACAGTAGCCACTCTGACTTCCACACATTAAAAACTCCCAATGGGAGCAGGAATCCCTAAACATTAAATATTATTGCGGACTTTCAATGTCCTCAATTCCTATGGCTCGAAGCTTTCCCCTCCCCCCCCCCCCCTAGCCCCATTAATAGTGCATATTTGTACAGTTATCAGTGTTTAATAGATTTGTATCCAGCCATCACTTTTAACAAGCAATTCATTGGAACTGATGCATATTTAATACCTTAACATTACACAGTTCTTTGGTATTTTTCCTGTACTTCAAAGGCTTGAGTTTGGAATAGTACGTCTTTATTTTTTAGCTCACTGATTTTGTTTTACAATTACACCATTGTAGTCTGACTACTACTATTCTCAAGATTGGATGAATACACTAGTCAACAGCCATTTTGCATCTGGGATGTGATAAGTCAACTAGTATTATTTTGGCATGTAGAATCCAAATATACTTTTCAGAATGTTCTAGCATGTACCACTTTTGAGTTTTTAAAGGTTTTTTATTTCTCGTTTTCAGTATTTCACTTTTTGCTGTTCTTCTGTTTTGATGTTTAATTGTTTGTTTTTGATTTGCAGAAGAGAGCTAGAAGATCTAAAAATCAGTAAATGGTTGGTGTGGTAATCCAGTGATGTGAAAGAGATCCTCAGTGAGTGTTTACTGTGAAATACAGGCCTAGTGCAAACTTCTTGTGTTTAAAACTTATACTAAGAAAAATGGGAACTAGTAAATCTCGTTGCTGTCTAAACCACCCTGACAACTTTTGTTATTTGTGTGGCAGATTCACTCCAAAAGCCCAAAGAAAACCAATCACTGATTTGGTTAAGAAGGAATATAAATTGTATTTTGATTGTCCTGAAATTTGCACCTCATATTGCCTGCATAACCTTTATTACAAACTTAAACAAGGAGTTGAAAGAAAAACGCCGAGCCATGCCATTCACTGTTCTATTGGTGTGGTGTGAGCCTAAAGAGCATTATTCAGACTGTTACTTCTGTCTTACAAATATTTTGGGACATTCAAGCAAAACTAGACATAAAAAATTTATCTCCAATGCATTTACCTGTGCACCATGATAAGGGGTTGCCTGATCCAGTCTGTAACTTGAAAGCCACGGAACCAGACACCGTGTCAAGTGAATCAGAAAGTATTGAACATATAGAAGAGTACTGCCCTCAACATGATTACACTTCACCTCAGCTCTTTAATCAAAAGGAATTGAACAATTTGGTTTGTGATCTAAGATTTTTGAAACAGCAAGCTGAATTCTTGGGGTCAAAACTGCAACAAAGGAACCTTCTAGCTCTAGCATCAAAAATTTCCTGTTTCAGATCAAGAGGTGCTTCCTTCACTCACTATTTCAATATGCAGAATTCAGTGTGTGCATGTAGAGATGTCAATGGTCTGATGATGCAGCTAGGTGCACGACATAATCCACAGGAGTGGTGACTATTTATTGACTCCAGTAAAACCAGCTTGAAAGCAGTACTACTGCATAATGGCAATGCATTTCCATTGGTATTTTTGGCTTACGCAGTAGACATGAAAGAAACATACGAAACCATGGCTTTGCTGCTAGAGACAATCAAATACACTCCTGGAAATTGAAATAAGAACACCGTGAATTCATTGTCCCAGGAAGGGGAAACTTTATTGACACATTCCTGGGGTCAGATACATCACATGATCACACTGACAGAACCACAGGCACATAGACACAGGCAACAGAGCATGCACAATGTCGGCACTAGTACAGTGTATATCCACCTTTTGCAGCAATGCAGGCTGCTATTCTCCCATGGAGACGATCGTAGAGATGCTGGATGTAGTCCTGTGGAACGGCTTGCCATGCCATTTCCACCTGGCGCCTCAGTTGGACCAGCGTTCGTGCTGGACGTGCAGACCGCGTGAGACATCCAGTCCCAAACATGCTCAATGGGGGACAGATCCGGAGATCTTGCTGGCCAGGATAGTTGACTTACACCTTCTAGAGCACGTTGGGTGGTACGGGATACATGCGGACGTGCATTGTCCTGTTGGAACAGCAAGTTCCCTTGCCGGTCTAGGAATGGTAGAACGATGGGTTCGATGACGGTTTGGATGTACCGTGCACTATTCAGTGTCCCCTCGACGATCACCAGTGGTGTACGGCCAGTGTAGGAGATCGCTCCGCACACCATGATGCCGGGTGTTGGCCCTGTGTGCCTCGGTCGTATGCAGTCCTGATTGTGGCGCTCACCTGCACGGCGCCAAACACGCATACGACCATCATTGGCACCAAGGCAGAAGCGACTCTCATCGCTGAAGACGACACGTCTCCATTCGTCCCTCCATTCACGCCTGTCGCGACACCACTGGAGGCGGGCTGCACGATGTTGGGGCGTGAGCGGAAGACGGCCTAACGGTGTGCGGGACCGTAGCCCAGCTTCATGGAGACGGTTGCGAATGGTCCTCGCCGATATCCCAGGAGCAACAGTGTCCCTAATTTGCTGGGAAGTGGCGGTGCGGTCCCCTACGGCACTGCGTAGGATCCTACGGTCTTGGCGTGCATCCGTGCGTCGCTGCGGTCCGGTCCCAGGTCGACGGGCACGTGCACCTTCCGCCGACCACTGGCGACAACATCGATGTACTGTGGAGACCTCACGCCCCACGTGTTGAGCAATTCGGTGGTACGTCCACCCGGCCTCCCGCATGCCCACTATACGCCCTCGCTCAAAGTCCGTCAGCTGCACATACGGTTCACGTCCACGCTGTCGCGGCATGCTACCAGTGTTAAAGGCTGCGATGGAGCTCCGTATGCCACGGCAAACTGGCTGACACTGACGGCGGCGGTGCACAAATGCTGCGCAGCTAGCGCCATTCGACGGCCAACACCGCGGTTCCTGGTGTGTCCGCTGTGCCGTGCGTGTGATCATTGCTTGTACAGCCCTCTCGCAGTGTCCGGAGCAAGTATGGTGGGTCTGACACACCGGTGTCAATGTGTTCTTTTTTCCATTTCCAGGAGTGTATAAGAATCATGAATGGCAGCTTTGCTGTGGTTTTAAAGTTGTTGCACACCTTACAGGTTTACAGGCTGGATTCATGAAATACTGCTGCTTTTTGTGCCTTCAGGACAGCCGTGACACCAACAACCACTATACAGTCGAGAAATGGCCTATAAGGAAGTCATATGTTCCTGGAAATGTAAATGTGTACAATACCCCATTGGTTGAGCCTGATAAAATCATTTTGCCTCCCCTTCATATCAAGTTGGGGCCTTATCAAGAACTTTGTATAAGCTCTGGATAAAGAAGGTGAGGCTGTCAATCACTTAAAAGAAAAATTTCCCAAATTAAGTGAGGCAAAGCTGAAAGAGGGTATATTTGTTGGCTCACAAATAAGAAAATTGTTGAAAGATCCAACCTTTGATACCAAACTCACAGATATCCAATTAGCTGCTTGGTCTTTTTTTAAAGCAATCGTGAAGAGCTTTTTGGGGAACAGAAAAGACAAAAACTATGTTACCCTTGTGAACGATCTGTTGAACGACTATAAGAACATGAGGTGTAGAATGTTGCTTAAAATTCACTTTTTACATTCTCACCTTGATTTCTTCCTGGAAAATTTTGGAGCCGTAAGCGATGAGCGTGGTGAACGCTTTCACCAAGACATTCTTATCTTGGAACAGTGTTACCAAGGCCCCCTTTGATGATGGGTGACTACTGCTGGGGTCTTGTTAGGGAAAGTAATGAAATGGCAAACAAAAGAAGAGCTCCGTCATCACATTTTTCAAAAACCAAAGACAATTATAGGTGAAAATATCTTCTGAACTAATTTGGACCTTTTATTGGCATCATGCCCATATATACATACAAAATAGTATTGATTTCAAATGTTCTGAATGTGTATTTTTATTTGACTTAATTGTGTCAATTTTTGCTGTTGACATTTTTTATTCCGCTGTGTATCTAGGAAATGTGGCATCATAGAGAAAAACTGATTTTACCAGTGTATTCAGCACCACAAAATTAGGTAAATCCACCCATTTACAAACCAGATACAGAAAAAAAGTTTTAATTTGTTAACTCGTGTTATTATACCTTGTCAGGACATACCGTTTATTTAATCATTACAACACTGTACTTCAACTAATGTTGCTTTCAAGTTTGGATGATTAATGCACCTGAGATTCATTTATAATCTGTGCTCCCCCCTTCAGACAAGTCTTGAAGAAAACCTGGGGAAAACCCAAAGGAAATCCATCGACTTTGATTTATGTGCTCATTACACTCATCACAGTATCACGTCTGCAGATTGAATCAGCAAGTCTGTTATATAAATAATGGAGTAAGTTATTATTCAAGCCAGTATCATTAGCAGTTCACACATTTGATAGATATTCATGTAATAACAATCTGTGATGATTGATTATTATTCTTTGTATTGAATGAGTGTAGGAAGATGATGTTCTATCATCTACTTAGCAAGGGATACGAAATTTCTTTTGTGAAAAAGTATTTTCTTATAACTGGTGTTAATGTGGCAAATGTGATGTTGCCATGACATCAGAAAGGTTGTCGGTGCGACTGTTGGAAAGGCAGATGGTGAAGTGGTCAGCAGAGCCCTTCCACTATATCAGTCATAGGTGTGTGGTCTTGGGAACAGGAAGTACGCTCATGATAGTTGAAGGAACAGTTCTCGAAAGGGACCATCCTGCTACCAATTGTAGGGTAACATGCAACAGTCAACCAGCAAGTATAAGCAATAAATCAAGGAAAACTTCCTGAAAAAGGATACGTTATGACACATAATGTACACAAATGAGAAAGCAAAGGTAGTTAGTCTGTAATATTATTATCTAACTGCAACTGGGAGGGATCTGAGAGTTATCAGACTGAGATATAAACATCACAACTGATACATGACAATTTCAGGCAAAATTCAGTAGCAGACAACATGTCATCAGAACAAACCCACAAATCTTCCTCCAACATATCTCTGTAAATCTGTTTATGCATCCAAAAGCAGAGTCATTGAGTGTCTTTTGTAGAGCCCTTCACAGAATTTTGCAGAAAATAATTTTAAACAAGCAATAGGCTCACAAAGCTGCTAAAACAATGATATGTCTCACATGTAGAAATTGTTGATTGGCAGTTCAGTTCAGTAGAGCAATTAACTTGTGCATAGTGCAAGCACATATAAATATTTATTGTTCATCATGACACTTACTTAATTAGTGTTTATGATTCATCAACATATCTCCCACTCTAGAGTCATGTTTTCACTCATGCACTCCTGCAGTCCAAGGTACATATGCACTCCTGCAGTCCAAGGTACATAAACATTCATCATTTTAAACTTGAGCAGATGGATCCATTCCAAATTGGTTCATTAGTTTGTACCATATGCATCACTGATTCACTCCATCTTTATGAAGTTTAATATACTTACTTGTTCCATATTTGCAAGGCAGTTCAGATTTACATCACTCTTTTATATTTAATAGATCAATTCAGACTGTTCTTGAATGACTCACTAATTCAGCTCATCTGCACAAAACTTGAATGTTGAGAACATTGTCTACCACAGTTCTCTATGTCCTTCTCAGCAAACACTAGAAAAACTGCCCTGATGATACATATCAATTACACATGTGTCTCATATTCATCCACAAGAACATTTGTTTTCCAAGAAGGATAGGCACTATTAGAGTGTAATAATATATCATTACTGATTCCCATGGATACTACCGACACTTGTACCAAGCTCAGTATAGTTTTGACACCAATAGTATGTCAACCTAATATGAAAGTTAAGTTACCAGTACATATTCATGAACTCAAATGATATGAATCTACCTAGCTCAACGTAAGTCATGTGGTCTCATTATTCAAAATTCAGATATCATCATTATCTTTTGTGATGAGACTTAGTTTCACAAGAAACTGATTGTCGTTCTCTCTCTCTTTTGCATACATTGAACCAAATATAACGTGGCTCATTTCCAAGAAATAACACTTAAACTGCTAGTAATATAGTTTATCTGGGTCACATAACAAAACACATACCTTACTAATATTCACAGAGAACAAAATAATACTCTGTCATGGTTTCCACACAAAAGTGCGTGTTAATCATATATAAGATAACACCTTATTAACACATACATACTTCCTTAACCTATTCAAATATTAGAATACACATACCTCACTTCAAATACATACAAAATATAGTTCTGTTATATCAAATATTATGTACGGTTCACCTTCCACCTTAAGATATGTAGGCTGTAATGTACTAAATTGTCTGGCCACATATTTAAATAATCTTTAAAATACTTATCATAGCTCATAAAAATACTTTTCAAATGTTGGTGTGGATATAGACCTTCCATTATGACTGCCAGGATATGAGAGTAAGTATGTTTCTGCATTAGGGCTTCCGACAATACCAAATGGACCTATACACAGCATTTGCCACTCTTAATTCTTTTTATTTCACAAAGAGGATCAAGAATGGATTCTAATCAAGACTTTGTCACCAACCTTAAACTTTTGTATTCTAGATAATCTATTGCCAAAATATTTTTTCCACTCTCCGGCTGTGCCTTCAAGGTAACCAAAACTTGAAGAACTTTTTCCACCCATGAGTCTACATTTCTGATACTTGTGGTATTACATTCACCCACACTCTTCCTTAACATTAATTTTGTGGGAGTGTAACTGATTGATGGATGTGGAAGGTTGTTGACAGTCTCCTCAAATGGATTGACAAAGTCACCATGCTGTCTGCCTGTTCTTATAAACATACTCAATTCTATTAACAGGTCGTTATGCATCAAGAAAGTAAGGGAATGGGAGAGAGAAATTTTTCAAGCCTGAACATAAAGACATTTCTCAAATGGGAGAGAGAAATTTTTCAGGTCTCAACATACAGGCATTTCTCAAGCACATGGAAGTATTAACATGAGCCAGCTCCTAGGTGTAAACATTATGACACAGTTAATAAGATATCAAGAGTGTGAGTGAGCTCAACACAAAAGAATTAGATGAGTGCAGACCAATTTGCCTCCAATACTGTCATAAATCATGCAAGAAACACCAAGGAGGACTAGGCAACAACTATCGGAGGTTTGACAAAGGAGTTAAGACAATGAAACATATTGGTTAAGCAAATGTAGAAGAAAGAGTAGAACCAATTTAGTAACAACAAATGATGTCAAAAAGCAGAGTCTCTCCTTTATGCCATAAATATTCTACCTCGCTAGGCAAGAGTTAGTCTATCAGCAGGATCAATGGTGTTCATATCATTCACAATCAATTCTCTGATTATTGTATTGTAATATCTTGTGTATGAGATGGTTCCAGCCCGGCCATACTCCTACTGCCTTATGAGATGACCATCGTTACACAGCAGTGGATGATAGAAGACAGCCGCCAGTACCAGCCACCAGTGACGGGTAGTCCAAGAGTCTACCAACACTGTTCCAGCCTGGGGCAAAAACTGCTCTAAACTCAAGCGTTGCTTAGGTCAGATAGTGTACTGAACTGGCGGGCAAGAGTCAGTATTCAGCATGAGCTCACAGCATCCGACATCACAGTCCATCTGCTGCAATGACAACGGCTGTGACCTGGGACAGAGTACTCCCAGAAAAGCATGTGACATACAACACACATGCGCTGTGTCATTTCCATGTGTGAGCAGGACTTCCAAAGGGGCATCCCTTCCACACTATGAATAACAACCCATTCACTAGAAGCCACCAGCATGAGTGCAGTGCCGGTGCAGCGAGTTATGGCAGCCTGTGCCAGCCACTACCCTCCTCCAAAGATATGGCACTGAAATGCATTCACAGAAATAAATGTGTCCTGACAAGCAGTAGGTGTTTTGTGATGATATCTATATAAATAAAAATGAAATCTTCATTTGTTCGAAATCTTTCCTCTTCAAAAGTTGACCAATTGATTTGAAATTGTGATACAATGTTGCATTCCAATACATACATGTTTTAGGTATCTATTTCTTCAAAAAATTTTTGAAACTTTTTGGTAATAATGTTTCTCTATTATTAAATTTATAAAATATTATACATTACATACATTAACAAAACATGTATTTAAAAACTCGCGCATATACCAATGTGACATTGTGTCAAAATTTCAAAGTGTTTAATCAGAAACTTCTGGAGATTTGTGATAACGAATATTTACTACATAAAATTTTTATGACACTGCAGGAATTAGTTTAAAAAATACAGCCCTTATATAATTACAAAATTCATCAGGTCACTAAAAATTAATAATCTGTTAGTTATGATGGCGTTTCTAGCTGAATATTAAAATCTTGCACTGACTTGACAGGATTACCCTTAAGGGAGTAAAACGTCATAAAAATGAAACAAATGAGAGCAAAACTTTAGGTTTAACAGAACTGACTGTGTGCCATGGGGATGTTGTGGTGTGTGGAACCACTTTTAAGTTCCTCTAATTTTGGCACTTTCTGTAGCCCATTTTCCTGGAAGTAAACTTTTTGTTATTCAGAAAACTACAGAGAATTTTTTAAGACAGAAATTCAAAAATCGATTTTTTGGCAGTTATTCACATACAAGTTCCCTTAACTTACCTTAACAATCAACAGTGGCAGGGCATAATTTTTGACAGATTTTTAATTTCTGACAGATTTAAATATGCCACATTAAAACCCATTTGTTAAACCGAAGATAGGCAAACCACTTCTAATTACAGACTCAGTTCACTTCTGTCACTCTTTCCAAAAGTGGCTATAAAGGGGTCGTGATAGAGTACTGATTTGTGTAACTGAGCAGAACTTGTTACTGCCTCTCAGTCTGACTGTTACAAACAGTTCTCCACAGAGAAGTTAGTTAGAAACCTCAAAAATGAAGTCATTGCAGAACTAAACAAGAAATATTATTGTACTAGTATACCTTGTGACCTTACCAAAAACTTTTGATTATGTGCCCCACAAAATTATACTTCACATGAGACTATCCTCAGAATGGATTCTGTAGTGTTCTGTATTGGATTTTTATTTACTGGAGTCAATGGAGAATTAATAATATTCTGCTTGTCATTTTATTTTACATGTTTGATCATTACCTTGAATGTGATTATACAACACTTAACTCTTCTTCTGACTGACCAATTCTTGCTCGAAGGAAATGTAAAATAACAACTTCTACTTTTGTCCATAATTAGTTGCACACTTTCATATATGTATTCCATATATTGTCCTCAAACATTTATGGTTTTCTACCACTAACATAACTTCAAATCACAATAACCAATTCTAAAATGTTAGATATTGTTTTTACATAGATCAAAGAATTCAGAATGAATCAAAATTCAGTCTGCTGCAACCATTGCACAGCTTTTTATAGTGGTATGACAACCAACCAACTGCCCACCTGAATGAACAACCACCAACAGACTGTGGCCAAATCCAAAGTAGACTAACCTGAGGCACAACATGCAGCTGAATGTGAAATGCTAAATTTCAACAATTTCTTCACAACCTGGGTTCTCTGTATCCTCTCTCAGCATCAGCTTTTTTGAGCTGTGCAGATGGGAGTTGTCCTTACAATGCACTCTCAACTCCTGAAATTATCCCAGCCTCAACCTGCAGTAATCACTGGCCCCACACCCTCCACCCTATAGTTTCCGACTCCTCTGTCCTGTCACATCCTTCCTTTCCATGTTCCCTCAGTCTCATTGTGTGCCACCCCCTCTGTGAATGCATGCACCTGTCCTTTCCCCAACCTACTCCTTTTCTGCTCCTTGATCCACCACACCCACCCAACACACTACCCCCCCCCCCCCCGACCCCCCCCCCCCCCCCCCCCCCCCCCCACACACACACACACACACACACACCTCACTTCCCAAGGTTGCATCTGGCAGTCTCACCCGACCACCATCTTGTCCCTGCATGACCCACCAGACAGCATTCTTCTCTTCCCCCATCCATACCCTGCTGTCCCTTTCTCTTCTGTGCTCCAACCCATATTGTTATTCATGTGACAGTCACATTCTGGTCAGAGCTGCCAGTGGTAGTGGGCATGTGTGGATGAGGTGTCCATGCTTGTGTGAATATGTCTTTGTTGAGTAGGGCTTTGGCCAAGTCTTCTTGTTGTGCCTGCATGCAACTCAGTGGGTCTCGTTTGGTGAATAGCCATCTGTTCTTTTCCTAATTTTGCTGACATTCCACCATGGAGTTTCCATTGTTTGATATAGTAATGTGTAGTAGGCAGGAGTTAATATTTAAAGATATACTCTAGAATGGGGTGAACTGTGACAAATGTCAGCTCTTTAATAAATTTTCCCATCAGTTTTACTTCATACTTCATAAAATTTCAAACATAAAGTCATGATACAGTGTGTTATAATGTGCTTAGGCTAACATGTTTTAAGAAAATTCTGTGGTTATAAGTACTTCTCTTGGGTTGAAACAGGACAGACAATGATTTGTGCTTTAATATCTTTATAAGCACTATGGAGCTTAAATGGGACAGAGATTTTCCTTTTTCCACCCAGTGCATTGAATAATACTACCCAGTACAGTAAATAAAAAATGTTTTATTGTAAGCTACTGTATACAATGTTTTACTAGTTTATGTTAACAAAAGGACTTTTTCTGGAAAGAAGACAAATTTAATGCACTATAACATGAAAAAAAT
This sequence comes from Schistocerca cancellata, assembly GCF_023864275.1. Lineage (NCBI taxonomy): Eukaryota > Metazoa > Arthropoda > Insecta > Orthoptera > Acrididae > Schistocerca > Schistocerca cancellata. Next base: position 457,508,420 of record NC_064628.1, on the reverse strand, counting down.
GCCATGCTAACTTACACTTATCAAACTTTTGTTATGTTAAGAATATAATAGAGGGAAACATTCCACGTGGGAAAAATATATCTAAAAACAAAGATTATGAGACTTACCAAACAAAAGTGCTGGCAGGTCGATAGACACACAAACAAAAACAAACATACACATGAAATTCAAGCTTTCGCAACAAACGGTTGCTTCATCAGGAAAGAGGGAAGGAGAGGGAAAGACGAAAGGATGTGGGTTTTAAGGGAGAGGGTAAGGAGTCATTCCAATCCCGGGAGCGAAAAGACTTACCTTAGGGGGAAAAAAGGACAGGTATACACTCGCACACACACACATATCCATCCGCACATACACAGACACAAGCAGACATTTGTAAAGGCAAAGAGTTTTGGCAGAGATGTCAGTCAAGACGGAAGTACATAGGCAAAGATGTTGTTGAAAGACAGGTGAGGTATGAGCGGCGGCAAATTGAAATTAGAAATTAGCGGAGATTGAGGCCTGGCGGATAGCGAGAAGAGAGGATATGCTGAAGGGCAAGTTCCCATCTCCGGAGTTCTGACAGGTTGGTGTTAGTGGGAAGTATCCAGATAACCCGGACGGTGTAACACTGTGCCAAGATGTGCTGGCCGTGCACCAAGGCATGTTTAGCCACAGGGTGATCCTCATTACCAACAAACACTGTCTGCCTGTGTCCATTCATGCAAATGGACAGTTTGTTGCTGGTCATTCCCACATAGAAGGCTTCACAGTGTAGACAGGTCAGTTGGTAAATCACATGGGTGCTTTCACATGTGGCTCTGCCTTTGATCGTGTACGCCTTCCGGGTTACAGGACTGGAGTAGGTGGTGGTGGTGGGAGGGTGCATGGGACAGGTTTTACACCGGGGGCGGTTACAAGGGTAGGAGCCAGAGGGTAGGGAAGGTGGTTTGGGGATTTCATAGGGATGAACTAAGAGGTTACGAAGGTTAGGTGGACGGCGGAAAGACACTCTGGGTGGAGTGGGGAGGATTTCATGAAGGATAGATCTCATTTCAGGGTAGGATTTGAGGAAGTCATATCCCTGCTGGAGAGCCACATTCAGAGTCTGATCCAGTCCCGGAAAGTATCCTGTCACAAGTGGGGCACTTTTGGGGTTCTTCTGTGGGAGGTTTCAGGTTTGAGGAGGTGAGGAAGTGGCTCTGGTTATTTGCTTCTGTACCAGGTCGGGAGGGTAGTTGCGGGATGCGAAAGCTGTTTTCAGGTTGTTGGTGTAATGGTTCAAGGATTCCAGACTGGAGCAGATTCGTTTGCCACGAAGACCTAGGCTGTAGGGAAGGGACCATTTGATGTGGAATGGGTGGCAGCTGTCATAATGGAGGTACTGTTGCTTGTTGGTGGGTTTGATGTGGACGAACGTGTGAAGCTGGCCATTGGACAGGTGGAGGTCAACGTCAAGGAAAGTGGCATGGGATTTAGAGTAGGACCAGGTGAATCTGATGGAACCAAAGGAGTTGAGGTTGGAGAGGAAATTCTGGAGTTCTTCTTCACTGTGAGTCCAGATCATTAAAATGTCATCAATAAATCTGTACCAAACTTTGGGTTGGCAGGCCTGAGTAACCAAGAAGGCTTCCTCTAAGCGACCCATGAATAGGTTGGCGTATGAGGGGGCCATCCTGGTACCCATGGCTGTTCCCTTTAATTGTTGGTATGTCTGACCTTCGAAAGTGAAGAAGTTGTGGGTCAGGATGAAGCTGGCTAAGGTAATGAGGAAAGAGGTTTTAGGTAGGGTGGCAGGTGATCAGCGTGAAAGGAAGTGCTCCATCACAGCGAGGCCCTGGACATGCGGAATATTTGTGCATAAGGAAGTGGCATCACTGGTTACAAGGATGGTTTCCGGGGGTAACAGACTGTGTAGGGATTCCAGGCGTTCGAGAAAGTGGTTGGTGTCTTTGATGAAGGATGGGAGACTGCATGTAATGGGTTGAAGGTGTTGATCTACGTAGGCAGAGATGCATTCTCCTGCACGTCACCCTGGAACGAGAAGGCTGTGAGACAACGTCAGCCAATAGTACGTTGATTAGGAACTCACTCTGACAGGAGCAGCCCCTATATGAAGGGAATATAAGCACCGCTCCGTGCTGGCCCCTTCCGCAGCAGAGGACGAGCTGTGATACAAACTCTATAGCAGTCACTTATGAACTTGGGTGATTTGCTTTCATGGAAATTGTATATATTGAAGGACATTGATTATTTGCATTTCGCCATTTGTTTGTGGCCCATCTTTGTAGAAATGCAAAGTTAAGTATTGTCAATTTAACTTATTGTAATAAACTCCATAAATAAGATTTGCTTGAATTGTTGTCTAGCTATCTGAGAAAACAGCTTCCTTAGGCACCCTATATTAGACGAGTGGGCCAGACATGACAAGTGTCACTGTCCTTGCTCGGGTATGTGTAAACATGGACAAATGTACATTGGAAAACTTGAAAACTTTGATATCAGCTACAGTTACCACCTTCTTTAATTACTTACCATAGCTGTAAAGCATATTACCCATAAAAGGAGCTATAGTAAGAAAAACTATTGAAGACTTCCTATATGTAATACATGAACAATCTTGGTGCAAAGAAAATGATACCTCTATTAGCAATGAAAAGAAGGAAATTTTTTTGAACATTTTAAAGCACAACTCAGATGTAGCTTTTCCAAAGAAGAAAGTTGGTTCCAGAAGTGCAGAAAGATTAAAAAACTGGATTACATCAGATAATAGAGTGTCTTTTACAGGGAAGTAGAAACTTTTTCTGCTGTAAAAATTAATAGCAGTCCAGAATTTCTTAGCTACTTCAAAAACTTGTCACAAAAGAGGCAAAAATAAAGGATAATGACAAATATATTATGAAGTCGTCCAATAAAACAAAAAGTCCACATGGAAAGCTGTGCAGGATCTTACTGGGAAGGAGAAAACTCACAAAAATACTATGTTATCAGAGGATGGTAAAAATGTCACTGATCTTAAGGCAGCTGCAAACAATTTCAATTCTTATTGTTCAACTGTTGCCAAAAGATTAGTGAAGGAAAAATTTCTAAGTTTGCCAAAGCAACACTGAATGAACTTTCATATATTGGAATAAATAATCTATTTGTGTGTCTCAGTCCAGTATGCTCTGCTGAACTCCTAAATACCATTAATTAACTGAAGAGCAAATATTCTTCTGGTACTGATATTCTGGAATGTAATATAAAAATAGTGGCAAGATACATAAGCTCTCCTTTATTAGATATCTGCAGTTCATCTTTATCAAGTGATGTCCTCCCAAAGGAACTAACACAGCAAATGTAATACCCCTATAAAAAAAGGTGATCAGCATTGTATCGATAACTATAGCCCTGTGTAATCACTGTCAGGTTTTCGGAAATACTGTCAGATTTTCGAAAATTATTAAAAAAGTGTTCCTTTTGCAATCAGCTTATAATAAACAACAGATAACAGTAGCATTAAATCTCTATAACTCTCAGAACAATACCCTGCATTATCCAAATAATACCATCAACCAACAACCTGTCACCAATAAAGAAGTAACAGAATTTCTTGGCATTTGGATTCAAAGCCATCTAAATGGGACAAACATTTTGAACGTGTTAATGCTAAGTTGAATACACGCTGATATCTTTTAAGGACTCTAAATGGATGCATAAATGAACAGGCTCTAATGTCTGCCTGTTACACGTATTTTAATATACACCTAAAATATGGACTTATACAGAGTGCGTCAAAAAAATGTATACACACTTTGAACTGTCATAGACAATTTACTTCCCATTCTACAAGGTTAAATATCTGTGAGAAAGTAATGTTATGTTTCTTCAACAGGTGGCAGCAGTGGCAAGGAAGTAACTGCAACATGGCGGACGTGCGTTTGAGCTTTGAAGTGTGGAAGCAGATAATTAAGTGGTACTGGAAGTTTGAGAATGTAGCTGCGGTTTGAAGACAGTGGAGAAGTGAGTATGGTATGGAACCACCTTCAAGGTTAACAATTACATGCCTAGAAGACAAATTTGAAATTCATGGAACAGTGTGTGATGTGCATAAAGGTCGATCAGGGCGACCTCGTACAGCTACAAGTGATGATTCCACAACTGCGGTCTTGGAACTGTTTCAGCGTTCGCCTCAAAAATCTTCAAGGCAAACAGCATGTGAGAATAATATAAGCGCTAGTAGTGTGCTACGCATTCTGAAGAAAGGCAAGTTTCGTGTGTACATTCCAAGGCTGGTGTAACAGCTAAGTGACGATGATCCAAATCAAAGGTTAGAATTTTGTGAATGGGTTCAGGGGATGGTGAGATGTGAACCGGGATTTATGGGTAGCATAATTTGGTCGGATGAAGCCCAATTCAAACTCAATGGAACTGTCAATAAGCTCAATTGTGTGTACTGGGCTGAAGATAATCCTCTCATTACAGTTGAAAAGGCTGTGAATTTGCCTGGTGTAAATGTGTGGTGTGGTTTGTCTGCAAGGGGACTCATTGGGTCTTTCTGCTTGAAGGTACTGTTACTGGAGAAACATACCTAACAATGTTTGCTGACCCCATATTCCCTGCCATTCGTGCATTATATATACGGTAATGATGAGTTTTATTTCCAACAAGATGGCGCCCTGCCGCACTATCATAGGGGCGTACGAGCATACCTGGATCACAACGTGCCAGGCCAGTGGATAGAACGCAGGGGACCAATCGAGTTTCCTGCACGCTCTCCGACCTCACGACGCTGGATTTCTTCTTATGGGGCACAGTAAAAGATGAGGTGTACAAATGTAAACCACGTAACCTGGACACACTTTGCAATGAGATTCAGGCGGTGTGCACAGAAATCTCATTGGACACTTTGGTACAATGTACGGAATGGACACTTTGGTACAATGTGCGGAATCAGTGGTGACTCATACTCAGAAATGTATTGATGCTGAAGGCCACCAGTTTGAACATTAATGACATTTGCAAAGTATATTTATTTTTCAAATTGGACTGTAAGCTTTCCATTTCCAGAAATTTAACATTGTAGAACGGGAAATAAATTTTCTATGACGCTTCAAAGTGTGTATACATTTTTTTGACACACCCTGTATTCTGGAGGAATTCACCAGCAGCTCTGAGGATCTTCAGAATCCAAAAAAGAGCCATTACAATTATTACTGGGAAAGAACTAGAGAATCATGTAAGCCAATAATTAAAACACTGAAGTGCTACCACTACCTTGCATGTTTGTCCTTAACACACTGATGTATATTAAAAGAAATGTAATTGGATATGATAACAGTGTTTAAAAAAATTGTGACTTAAAAATCACAACACTAGATTAAAAAGTAATTTTCATTTACTACCAGTTAATACTAATATATATCAGAAAGATACTTGCTACTTGCGAATAAAATTATTTAACAAAATGCCACATGATATAAAATTTATACTAAATATTAATACTTCTGAAAGACTGTTAGAGAATATCTACAGTATCACTGTTTCTATTCAGTAAATGAATACTTGAACTGCAATCAATACGTAGAGCTGTTACTTCTGTAATGTAACAGAACTATATATAACTCTGAAAAACTGTCAACTGTAATGACTAGAATTACGTCCAATATCATCTCGTACATTATGCTACATATGATCAAAGGACTAAATAAATAAATAAGTAAATAAATACACCAACTATATTCTTCAGCAAAATAATATTATTTATGCATGGCCACATGGCTTTAGGCTACAGCAGTCAACTGAAACAGCCACTTACAATCTGATGAACTATGTCGTAAATAAATGTAGTGGACAATCACAGAAAAATCTCAGGATTATTCTTAGAACTGAAAAAAGCTTTTGCTGTGAGTGATCATTCCGTGCTCCTGAGAAAGATTGAATGGTATGGTGTAAGAGGCATGCCAAGTGAGTGTCTGTATATGTGGCAGATGGATATGTGTGTGTGTGTGTGTGTGTGTGCGCGAGTGTATACCTGTCCTTTTTTCCCCCTAAGGTAAGTTGGGGGGGGATGTTTTGGGGAAGGAGACCAGACGGCGAGGTCATCGGATTATGGAAGGATGGGGAAGGAAGTCGGGGTGCCCTTTGAAAGGAACCATCCCGGCATTTGCCTGGAGTGATTTAGGGAAACCACGGAAAACCTAAATCAGGATGGCCGGACGCGGGATTGAAACGTCATCCTCCCGAATGCGAGTCCAGTGTCTAACCACTGCGCCACCTCGATCGGTCCTAAGGTAAGTCTTTCCGCTCCCGGGATTGGAATGACTCCTTACCCTCTCCCTTAAAACCCACATTCTTTCGTCTTTCCCTCTCCTTCCCCCTTTTCTGATGAAGCAACCGTTGGTTGCGAAAGCTATATATAATAAAGGGAAACATTCCATGTGGGAAGAATATTGAAGAAGGATTGAGAGGCAAGGCTGGAAGTGAGAAATTCCTGGAAGGTTTGGAGAGGGTGATTTAGAGGAAGAGGAGGTGGGTCCCGCTGTGATGGAGGACGGAACTGTTCTAGGCAGGGTTCAATTTGGATATTGTCTTGGGGAGTTCGATCATTAGGAGTAGGATTAGGATTATTTTTCTTCGTGGCGAAGTGATATTTTCAGCAGAGAGTACGAGTGTAGGGCAGTAAATCTTTGACGAGGGCTGTTTGGTTGAATCTGGGAGTAGGGCTGAAGGTGAGGCCTTTGGATTGGACAGAGGTTTCGGATTGGGAGAGAGGTTTGGAGGAAAGGTTAACTACTGAATTAGGGTGTTGTGGTTCCAGATTGTATTGATTAGAATTTTGAGGTTTGGAGCTGGAAGTGGGAGATTGAGTAGATGGGAGAGACTGGGTCTGTGTGCAATGAGAGGAGGTTGAGGTTTGCTGGAAAGGTTGTGAAGGGTGAGTGAGTTGCCTTTCCGGAGGTGGGAAACCAGGAGATTGGATAGTTTTTTGAGGTGGAGAGTGGCATGCTGTTCTAATTTGCGGTTGGCCTGTAGGAGGATGCTCTGAACAGCCGGTGTGGATGTGGGAGAGGAAAGATTGAGGACTTTTATTAGGATAGGAGTTGACAGGTGTGTTGATTAGCTGAGTGGATGTGTAGGTGAAGGATTAGGTGGGTGAGGGCAATGGATTGTTCAGTTTGGAACTGGTATAGGGACTGATGGAAAGAAGGGTTGCAGCCAGAGATGGGAACTTTAAGTGTGAGGCCTTTGGGGGTGATGCCAAATATCAGGCAAGCCTGAGGAAATAAAATATGAGAGTGTAATCTGGCTAGGGCGAAGGCATGTTTGCGGAGGGAATGTAAATAAAACTTGATGGGGTCGTTGTGGGGATGTTGTGAGGGTGACATGGTATTAGAAAGTGGAAAGTGTAACATGCGGCTGAAATGAAAATGAAAATAAAAATATATGGGGAGAGATAAATGTGAAATAGAAAGCAACTGGAGATCTGGTGTGAAAAAAGTCGAAAAAGTGTTGGTTAAAGCTGAGCTATGTTGATCCTGTGGTGAACTTGGGTTGGTAAACAACGATGTGCACAAAGTTAGGTGGTTGTGTTGCCGTCAAAACACGTTAAAGGGTGGAGAAATTTGGGAAAATTTCGAAAAAACTGCGTGTAAATGTATTAAAAGGAGTGGTTTTGTGGTGGCAGATTATGAAAATGAGGCTAACAATTGTCTGACAAAGAAATAATGACGTTATAACCTGTGGGAAGTGGCTAAAAATGATCAGTGATGTGGGAAAAACAGAAATGGAAATAAAGTGAAAGTTGTTAGAACTAGCCGAAATGGTTGTTTAATAGGTGAAAGGAGTGTTTGTGAACTGGAAACGGTGTATTTCATAGTAGCGGCAGTGTCGAAAGTGTAAAAAAAATTTTTTTGGTTATGGTTTGGAAGTGAGTTGCGTATTATTGAGTATATATAGGCGGGATAAAATTGTATGATAGATTACGGTAAAAAGGAGAAGGTGAATACAAAGTGAAACTACTTGCAAAAACAGAAAGAGAAAGTAAGATGACGGAAAAGATTTTGAAATGCAACAGTGACAATAACAAACGTAATTGTTGGGTTCAAATTAATGATATGAATATAATTGAGGGAAACATTCCATGTGGGAAAAATATATCTAAAAACAATGATGATGTAACTTACCAAACGAAAGCGTTTGCATGTTGATAGACACACAAACAAACACAAACACACACACACACACACACAAAATTCAAGCTTTTGCAACCAACAGTTGCTTCATCAGGAAAGAGGGAAGGAGAGGGAAAGACGAAAGGATGTGGGTTTTAAGGGAGAGGGTAAGGAGTCATTCCAATCCCGGGAGTGGAAAGACTTACCTTAGGGGGAAAAAGGACAGGTATACACTCGCACACACAGATATCCATCCGCACATATACAGACACAAGCAGACATTTGTAAAGGCAAAGAGTTTGGGCAGAGATGTCAGTCGAGGCAGAAGTACAGAGGCAAAGATGTTGTTGAATGCCAGGTGAGGTATGAGCGGCAGCAACTTGAAATTAACGGAGGTTGAGGCCTGGTGGGTAACAGGAAGAGAGGATATACTGAAGGGCAAGTTCCCATCTCCGGAGTTCTGACAGGCTGGTGTTAGTGGGAAGTATCCAGATAACCCGGACAGTGTAACACTGTGCCAAGATGTGCTGGCCATTGCGCCAAGGCATGTTTAGCCACAGGGTGATCCTCATTACCAACAAACACCGTCTGCCTGTTCCATTCATGCAAATGGACAGTTTGTTGCTGATCATTCCCACATAGAAAGCTTCACAGTGTAGGCAGGTCAGTTGGTAAATCACGTGGGTGCTTTCACACGTGGCTCTGCCTTTCATCGTGCACACCTTCCGGGTTACAGGACTGGAGTAGGTGGTGATTGGAGGGTGCATGGGACAAGTTTTATGCTGGGGGTGGTTACAAGGGTAGGAGCCAGAGGGTAGGGAAGGTGGTTTTGGGATTTCATAGGAATGAACCAAGAGGTTTCGAAGGTTAGGTGGACGGCGGAAAGACACTCTTGGTGGAGTGGGGAGGATTTCATGAAGGATGGATCTCATTTCAGGACAGGATTTGAGGAAGTCGTATCCCTGCTGGAGAGCCACATTCAGAGTCTGATCCAGTCCCGGAAAGAATCCTGTCAAAGTGGGGCACTTTTGGGGTTCTTCTGTGGGAGGTTCTGGGTTTGAGGGGATGAGGAACTGGCTCTGCTAATTTGCTTCTGTACCAAGTCGGGAGGGTAGTTGTGGGATGCGAAATCTGGTTTCAGGTTGTTGGTGTAAAGGCCCGTCCACATGCAATGATCTGTCTGCGCACATCACATCTGCGCAGACAGATCGTTGTGTGTGGACAGAAGATTTGCACCAACCTGATGTGTGTGCAAACCTGGAAGTTGGAGTTGGAGGTTTGAGCGAAACCTCTCAAATCTGTGGGTTCAAACCACATCTGCGCAGACAAGTTGGAGTGTGTGGACAGGATATCGCCGCAAATCTGGCGCGACACAGCTGTTTTTTCAGTCTAGTGTTTGTATTTGTGCGCACAGGGCATTAAAATGGCTGATACTCATCAGTGTTCTCAAGAGTTTGTAAGTGAATTCATTGAAATATATAGAAACCACCCATGTTTGTGGCAGATTAAAGCAAAGAATATAGTGACTGAGACAAAAAGACAGCAGCATACAATGCTCTAATTGAAAAATTGCGGGTATTATTTCAATCAACTCTTGTTTCGATATTGCAGCTGAAAATTCCAAATCCTTATAGCTCCTTCCTGTTGCTAAGAATCTTAATGTTACCACCAGCCGTTCATGAGGAGAAATTGCCCTTCTCTATACAAATATTTTTTCTCATAATATGAGGGGTTACAGACTTTAAGAGATAATTAAGTTTTGACATCAATCCGCAAATAATTTCGCCAGTCGTTAGGTTCGCCCTGCAACTCTCGCAGTAAATTTACGTGAGAAAATTGCTTTCGCTTTAGCAGCCACTGTCTACATCATTTTTACCGCTTTCTCTGTTTCCTGCGGTTGATCTGAATGTTTTTTGCAACACAAGTTGTGAACACAGACCACAACAGAACTTCCTCCATTTCTATATTTCAAAATAACTGAATTAAATTTTTGACGTTTACGGGGAGCGTAGTCGCTTCCTACTGATTTCTTTTCCACACCGACAGATGGCGGGCAAGTAGTAGATTGAGGTTTCTGTCGTGTGAACACACCACATTTGCAGCGATCTTTTGCATGTACAGACATATGCGCCGATGTCTGCGCAGACAGATCGTTGCGTGTGGACCGGGCTTAATGGTTCAGGGATTCCGGACTGGAGCAGATTCGTTTGCAACGAAGACCTAGGCTGTAGGGAAGGGACCGTTTGATGTGGAATGAGTGGCAGCTGTTATAATGGAGGTAATGTTGCTTGTTGGTGGGTTTGATGTGGACGGATGTGTGAAGCTGGCCATTGGACAGATGAAGATCAACGTCAAGGAAAGTGGCATGGGATTTGGAATAGGACCAGGTGAATCTGATGGAACCAAAGGAGTTGAGGTTGGAGGGGAAATTCTGGAGTTCTTCTTCACTGTGAGTCAAGATCATGAAGATGTCATCAATAAATCTGTACCAGACTTCGGGTTGGCAGGCCTGGGTAACCAAGAAGTCTTCCTCTAAGCGACCCATGAATAGGTTGGCGTACGAGGGGGCCATCCTGGTACCCATGGCTGTTCCCTTTAATTGTTGGTATGTCTGGTTTTCAAAAGTGAAGAAGTTGTGGGTCAGGATGAAGCTGGCTAAGGTAATGAGGAAAGAGGTTTTAGGTAGGGTGGCAGGTGATCAGCATGAAAGGAAGTGCTCCTCGCAGTGAGGCCCTGGACATGCGGAATATTTGTGTATAAGGAAGTGGCATCAATGGTTACAAGGATGGTTTCCAGGGGTAACAGATTGGGTAAGAACTCCAGGCGTTCGAGAAAGTGTTTGTTGTCTTTGATGAAGGATGGGAGACTGCATGTAATGGGTTGAAGATGTTGATCTATCTAGGCAGAGATACGTTCTGTGGGGGCTTGGTAACCAGCTACAATGGGGCAGCAGGGGTGATTGGGTTTGTGAATTTTAGGAAATAGGTAGAAGGTATGGGTGCGGGGTGTCCTCCAAACCTCTCTCCCAATCCAAAACCTCTGTCCTATCCAAAGGCCTCACCTTCAGCCTTACTCCCAGATTCAACCAAACAGCCCTCGTCAAAGATTTACTGTCTTACGCTCATATGCTCTGCTGGAAATATCACTTTTCCACGAAGAAAAATAATCCTAATCCTACTCCTAATGATCCAGCTCCCCAAGACACTATCCAAATTGAACCCTGCCTGGAACAGTTCTGTCCTCCGTCACAGCGGGACCCATCTCCTCTTCCTCAAAATCACTCTCTCCAACCTTCCAGGAATTTCTCACTTCCAGCCTTGCCTCTCAATCCTTCTTAAAAAAACCTTAATCCTTCTCCCAACATCACCATTGCTGAAGCCCAGGCTATCCGTGATCTGAAGGCTGACCGATCCATCGTCATTCTTCCGGCGGACAAGGGTTCCATGATCGTGGTACTTGATCGTCGGGAGTATGTGGCTGAGGGACTGCGTCAGCATTCCGACAACACTACATACAAAGTTTGCCAAAGTAATCCCATTCCTGATGTTCAGGCGGAGCTTCAAGGAATCCTCATAATCTTAGGCCCCCTACGAAACCTTTCACCTGACTCCATCAATCTCCTGACCCCACCCACACCCCGCACCCCTACCTTCTACATACTTCCTAAAATTCACAAACCCAATCATCCCAGCCGCCCCATTGTAGCTGGTTACCAAGCCCCCACAGAACGTATCTCTGCCTACGTAGATCAACACCTTCAACCCATTACATGCAGTCTCCCATCCTTCATCAAAGACACCAACCACTTTCTCGAACGCCTGGAATCCTTACCCAATCTGTTATCACTGGAAACCATCGTTGTAACCATTGATGCCACTTCCTTATACACAAATATTCTGCACATCCAGGGCCCTGCTGCAATGGAGCACTTCCTTTCACGCCGATCACCTGCCACCCTACCTAAAACCTCTTTCCTCATCACCTTAGCCAGCTTCATCCTGACTCACAACTTCTTCACTTTCGAAGGCCAGACATACCAACAATTAAAGGGAACAGCCATGGGTACCAGGATGGCCCCCTCGTACGCCAACCTATTTATGGGTCGCTTAGAGGAAGCCTTCATGGTTACCCAGGACTGCCAACCCGAAGTCTGGTACAGATTTATTGATGACATCTTCATGATCTGGACTCAAGGTGAAGAAGAACTCTAGAATTTCCTCTCCAACCTCAACTCCTTTGGTTCCATCAGATTCACCTGGTCCTACTCCAAATCCCATGCCACTTTCCTTGACGTTCACCTCCATCTGTCCAATGGCCAGCTTCACACATCCGTCCACATCAAACCCACCAACAAGCAACAGACCCTCCATTATGACAGCTGCCACTCATTCCACATCAAACGGTCCCTTCCCTACAGCCTAGGTCTTCATGGCAAATGAATCTGCTCCAGTCCGGAATCCCTGAACCATTACTCCAACAACCTGAAAACAGCTTTCGCATCCCGCAACTACCCTCCCGACCTCGTACAGAAGCAAATTAGCAGAGCCACTTCCTCATCCCCTCAAGCCCAGAACCTCCCACAGAAGACCCCCAAAAGTGCGCCACTTGTGACAGGATTCTTTCGGGGACTGGATCAGACTCTGAATGTGGCTCTCCAGCAGGGATATGACTTCCTCAAATCCTGCCCTGAAATGAGATTCATCCTTCATGAAATCCTCCCCACTCCACCAAGATTGTCTTTCTGCCATGCACCTAACCTTTGTAACTTCTTGATTCATCCCTATGAAATCCCAAAACCACCTTCCCTACCCTCTGGCTCCTATCCTTGTAACCGCCCCCGGTGTAAAACCTGTCCCATGCACCCTCCCACCACCACCTACTCCAGTCCTGTAACCCGGAAGGTGTACACGATCAAAGGCAGAGCCACGTGTGAAAGCACCCACGTGATTTACCAACTGACCTGCCTACACTGTGAAGCTTTCTATGTGGGAATGACTAGCAACAAACTGTCCATTCGCATGAATGGACACAGGCAGACAGTGTTTGTTGGTAATGAGGTTCACCCTGTGGCTAAACATGCCTTGGTGCACGGCCAGCTCATCTTGGGACAGTGTTACACCGTCCTGGTTATCTGGATACTTCCCACTAACACCAGCCTGTCAGAACTCCGGAGATGGGAACTTGCCCTTCAGTATATCCTCTCTTCCCGTTATCCACCAGGCCTCTACCTCCGCTAATTTCAAGTTGCTGCCGCTCATACCTCACCTGTCATTCAACAACATCTTTGCCTCTGTACTTCTGCCTCGACTGACATCTCCGCCCAAACTCTTTGCCTTTACAAATGTCTGCTTGTGTCTGTATATGTGCGGATGGACATCTGTGTGTGCGAGTGTATACCAGTCCTTTTTCCCCCTAAGGTAAGTCTTTCCGCTCCTGGGATTGGAATGACTCCTTACCCTCTCCCTTAAAACCCACATCCTTTCGTCTTTCCCTCTCCTTCCCTCTTTCCTGACGAAGCAACCGTTGGTTGCGAAAGCTTGAATTTTGTGTGTATGTTTGTGTTTGTTTGTGTGTCTATCGACATGCCAGCACTTTCGTTTGGTAAGTCACATCATCTTTGTTTTTAGATATATATACACACACACAGACACCACAATAAGGGAATTGTTGTCTTTTCCTGTATTTGTTCTGGGGACACTGTACTTCTCCACTGTAGGCCAACAATCCATGCTGTTCTTACAAAGGACCCCTGCACGTACTTCCTCTCACAGAGTTACTGCAATCGGCATCGCATTTAGACACAAGCATTGTCCCTCAGCCTGGTTCTCTTCCTGCAAATAAAATGATAAATCCACACAATATTTGTGTTCCACAAGTATCATTCAGTAAGAATACATAGGGATATGTAACACCACAGTTCCTATAAGATATGTACTGGGCTCACTCTGTTTCTTAATCTCTAATCTGTGTGCTGACAACACAACCAGATTAATCAGCAATACAAAGTCATCTTCACTGGGCACAGCTGAGATGACAGCTAAAAAGTCATACATGTGGTTCACAGCTAACATTTGAGGTCTTAATCTCATTCAGGAATGTAAGACTTGATATCCATACATTAAAGGGAACAGTTTAAAATAATTTGCATGTGGACGTTGCCTCCTTGTCTGGGATTCAAAGTGGATATATGCACTCTGCTGCAAAAGTGTTCAGAAGATTCCATGTAACATAAAGCAAGAAACTGAGAAACCCAAACAGTTCACAATAAATTAGAAATATTGCTAATGAGCCACTCTCTGTATAAATTATTTTAATATTTAGGGTCAAAGATTGAAAACTTATATTAGGTATAGTGCAAGTAGCATTGTTCAATGTGAAGTTCCTGCTCATAGAAATGCTGAAAGACATTGTAAAAATTCCACCTCAGCTGTTATTTGTGCATATTTACTTCATTCAACTTAACCCGAAACATCAGTCTCTCAGACTCCTTGTTTTTATTTTAAATGTCGAGTGTGGCAGCACTGCAAAAAAGCACGGCTTGACTTTCCCAGTACCTTCATCGCAATACTTGCCGCATGTAAAGCAGCAGTCAACAATTAGTTTTACTTTTATCAGTGAAGAGATACAGAGTATTGTTTAGAGGAGTGCGCGATGTTGTGTGCCTGAGATACCTCATGTTTTGTATTACGTACAAGAATTTGGTTGGTCCAGTAGACTGCATATTTCTAATTATGACATATTCTGCTTTCAGTGGCTGTTATTTTATAGTGTCTTCTTCCATGCGTGAATTTGTCATATTTCAGGTATAACATGGATCGACTTTCTAAGAAGAGTAACATATCTGCAGCTAATCCAGATTTGGATTTTTAGGATTTAGATGAAGAGGAGAATGGGATCGATGACAACACATTTGACGATTTTGATGATGATCCAGATTTCGTGATAGGTGACAGTCACCATGAAACAGAGAGTGATACTAGTGAAGAAAATGTTTTATTGGAAGAAGAGCCTGATGCGGTCTGTACTACAGATAATACCTCACAGCAAAAAAACAGTACTTATATGGTAAAAATAATTCCCAATGGGAACGTTCTGAACCTGTTAGAACAAGAAGAACACCAGAGCACAACATTCTGAAAAGAGGAATGCCTCGCCTAACAGCCAAAAGTCGAAGTTTGGGACAAAGTCCTCCTAAATCTCAAATATGGGAGAATTTATTTGATGATGACATGATAGATGAAATACTTTTACATACCTGTGTGAAACTGAATACAGTAAGGTCAAAGTTGCAGGAAACAACTAATCCGTCCAATTACAGAGATACTGACAGTGTTGAAATCAAAGCTTTCATAGGCCTTCTAATGATGACAATATTCAGATTGTCTCACGAAGATATGTTGTCTCTTTTCGAAAAGGATCTGACCAGTAGTCCTATATTTTTGGTGACAATGTCAGCAAAGTGCTTTGAAATACATCTACAACTTTTGTAGTCCTGTCTTCCTCAGTTGCGTGTAATATTAAGGTATATTGATAATTTTTACTTATGGACCATCTGACAGCAACTGGAATACTTCTAAGCAGCCTGAGACCTGATGATGAGACTACCCGAGACGAAAGAAAGCTGCAATATCAAACATTTTTGAGAAATTCATTTTCAATTCTCAGCAATTATACTGTGTAAAAGGCAACATTATAGTGGATGAAAAGTTAGTACCATTCAGGGGAAAATGTCCTTTCCGCATTTATATGCCTAGAAATCCAGCCAAATTGGCATAAAAATTGTGTGCCTGGCAGACTCTGGAAGTGCTTACCTCTTCAATGCCTACATATATTCAGAGAAAGATGGTGATGGATATGGCCTGACAGAAGAAGAGAGAAAGCTTACCAAACCAACTCAGCCTGTGTTACGTCTGTGCAAACCAATAGAAGGAAGTAACAGAAACATTACCGTTGACAACTGGCTGACATTTAAAGAACTTATTCGTGAGCTGAGCAAGAGAGGACTAGCATATGTTGGAACAGTCGAAAAGAACAAATGCGAAATTCCCCAAGAGTTTTTGGCTGATAAAAGAAGGCCAGTTGGGTCAGCTTTATGTGGATTCTCTGACAATACAACACTGGTTTCATTTTCTCCTAAGAGAAACAAGGCAGTAATTTTTGTGTCTTCAATGAGTCATTCCAATGAAAACGATACCATAAAAAATAAGCCAGAAATTATTTGTTACTACAATGCAACGAAATCTGGAGTAGATTTGCTCGACATGAAATGTGTCAATTATTCATCAAATAGACGTACAAGGTGCTGGCCAATGGCAGTCTTTTACACACTTGTAAATATCAGTTGCGTGAACAGTTTTGTTCTGTATTTGTGCTACAGAGGAAACCCCATGCTGATGCATCTCATATTCACCAAAAGTCTGTCCATGGAGCTGATGGAGCCACATCTAAGAAGACTCCTGGAAATTAAAAATGTATGTAGAAATATCAAGGAAATGATCCACAAAGTTCTGGGAGACACTCAGCAGTCAAGCGAAGGCATACCAAGCGAAGGCACCTCCACTTGTTAAACCCTCTCATACATAAAAAAACATTACATTGCCAGAATGGACCAGAGGAAGATGTTTATGAAGTGCCCTGCGTCCAAGAAGAGGAAAACGTCACATGAGTGCATCAAATGTGGTCACCAAGTTTGCCTGGAATTGCAGCAGAAAGATGTGTCGACTGTGCAAAAGAGATATGATTTAATATTTCAGTTCGGTTGATAATTATCTCTTTTTTTTATATTTTCTGCAGTATTTTGTTTATATTTAGGAATATATTGTCTGGTGTAACAGTGGTGAAAATCATATGAAATCTGACACTGAATGACTGCACATACTTGTGATATTTCGTGTTTATTTTATATAATTTAAACAACGAAGTGTTTATACAGGCTGAAAAGTATTAAATTTAATTATAACATGTATTAGCTATTTAACTGATTTCTGTCAACTTATGTGGAGCTCTGTGATTTAAAATATTAGGTGGTCTGAGAGACTGCATGTTTCTAGTTATGCACATTTCAGAGATGTTTCAGGTTAAATTAGACTTATTTACTTTACTTAGTTTGAATAAAGTAAATGCATGTAAACAACTGCTGAGGTGGAATCCGTACAATGTTTTTCAACAAATATAATGCTGTGGCACCCCACAAGAGGGCAAAAAATGCACAAAGTAATGTGTAGTAGACAGGAGTCAATATTTAAATGTGTGTCCTAGAATGGGAGAATGAGGTCAAGTGGGATAAATTTTCAGATCTTCAGTAAATTTTTCTATTAGTTTTGCTTCCATGCTTCATAAAATTTTAAGTATGAAATCATCGATCAATGTGTTATAATGTGCTTGGACTAACATTGGAAATTAACATTTTATTTCACCATTACTTTTCTCATTTGCAGGACTCTGAACTTTTCTGTTCAATGCTTCCCTTTCCATCAATCAACATTTTAATGGATTGGACACTAGTAGAAGACAAATGCTCAAAATATATTTGTGTGAGTGGCAAAAATTGTGACAACACTGAGGTCAAAATTGGCAGGAGAAATGTTCAGACCTGGTTGAAAGTCAGTTTTCTACATCTGCTTCCTGGTTAGCCACTAGATCTAGCTATGACAAGCTTTACAGATAAAACATTTGTCCATATCTTCTCTGACTCTGACACTGAACTTTCCTTGGCACTTTGTGCAGCACTTTTTTGGGATCTAATGATATTGTACCACATGCTCTAAATCCAGAAGTGTTATTATTTGGCATATTTTCAACTTTTTTCCATTTTTTCCTTTAGTTTTATTGAAAACGAGCTTTGGCAGGCAGCAGTGTACAGTTTTTTGCAGTTTATCAAAACAGCCCTCCATGCTGCTTTGATGGGTCTGAATACTGAAACATTGAGGGCCTGAGTAACACGCATAGGATTTGGAGGCAGCATTATAAAAGTAATATTGTATTCATGACACAGCCATATCACTTCATGGTAGAGAGGGCTTGGAAGATTGTCTCCTATAACAGCTTTTTTTCCACCAAAACTTCTAAAGTATGGCAGAGATAGTTCCACAAACCATATTTCAAATAATGGCATGGAAAAATCAACCAGATTTGCTTACTGTATAGCATGAGCAATTAACAACACCTTCTGTCAAAGTTGAGTAGAGACTTCCACTCCCACTTGTTAAACCCTCTCATACATAGAAAAACATTACATTGCCAGCTAGCTCTTCTGACAATGATGACAGTACATCTGTTTATGTGCCAGTGCTTCTAGCAATTTGAAAATTTGAATTCTGGTACTTATCTGGCTGGTGCATCGATCTGCTTCTACTTTTTACAGCTGTTTTCAAAAGTTGGGCTATTGGTCATTTAATTACTAAACTGGACACATTTGTTTATTTCCAAAACATGTGTCGTCTCTTCATCAAATTTTATGTCTTTATAAAAACAAACAATGAAAAATCCAGGATGTAATGGAACAATATTATGAAAGGAAAGTTGCCACTCACCATATAGCGGAGTTGCTGAGTCGCAGATAGGCACAACAAAACAGCTTTCAGCCAGCAAGACCTTCATCAAAAATAGACCCCCCCCCAACCACACACACACACACACACAACTGCAGTCTCAGGCAACTGAAACCATGTGGTTTCAGCATCTCTGCTATGGTGAGTGGCAACTTTCCTTTTCATAATATTGTTACATTTTATAAAAACACAGTTTGTTGTGCAACATTGCGCATCCACCACTGACATCTTTCTCTGACTGACCAAGCACTTTCCCTTTCTTTGTGCACAAAAACGGATGCTTTCTGATACGCAGGTAACATCACGTTTACTAGTCAATTCAGCAATTTTGGTTTATTAACTTTAATTCTTGGAATTGTTTGGTTAGTTGTATTTAGTTTTTATAATAAAGCTGATAACTGAAAACATAAAAAGAATTGGCATTTTTATGTCTTTAGTTAAGCTATTCAAATTTGGTCATTAAAAGATCTTTCAATTAATGTGTAACACATGTGATTTAGAAAAATAAAGGCAGTTTTGCAAAAATGCCTTTAGTTGCATGCACTAATAAACAATTAAATAAAGGTATAACCCACTCTACTTTTTCTCTGAATGTAAATACAAAAATTGTAGAGAAATTATTTTAAAGAGATTGGCATTTTTCTGTTATGTGGTAAAATTGGTTTACTTATGATATAGATTATGTCTCGTTGCACTGACAAATCATTAGCATTTGTTTGTATACCTGATTTGGTCTAAATTTGGAAATGTGCTCATAATGTGAAGAAAATTGTGTAGTATCAATCTCTTCATTAATGATGAAAGAAGATATTCTAAGAGCGTGTTTCATTATACATCTCCCTCACACAATGTTGTACATAGACGCTGTTTAAGATTGTGTGGCATAACATGCCCTCTCTGAGAAATAACTTTTCTCAGCAAAATTTTGATGTGTCAATGAGATTCGTAAAAATAATAAGTTACACTCACAAAGAAGACGCTTGTGCAATTTCTACAAGAATCCATATGTAACATGCTTGTGATTATTCACTGACAGAAAGAACAAAGTGTATCAATCTTCAATTATATGATGGACATGACCTAATAAAATTGTCACACACAGAAACACCTTTGTTAGTTTCAGTTGTGCTGCAGAAAATAAATAAATAAATATATATATAGTGCCTGAAAACTGTATTTTAGTATGGTGAGACTGCAGGTCTTTGCCTGAATCTGAAAAAGTGTCTCTTCCTCATCCAAAAAATAAAAATGTTGCAGCACCTAATGAATAATGATGGACTTCATCATGATCCAGAGAAATAATAGTAGTCACAGATTTTCTCACTTCTTGGCACATTTGTGATGTGAGAAGTTTTTGTGGACCATGCTTGTCCTAAAAGCAATTCATAAAGTGCTTCTGCACCAAGTTAAGTCTTTTGCATGCACTACTGCAGGGAGACACCAAATATTTGCAGAATGAGGTGTACTAAAAACCTTTTCTTGTCCTGAAAGATGTGCTAACATCTTCTCCAGTCCCAGGAGTGTATGACAAGAATACCGAGACACTAGCGATTATGGTATAGGTGCAGTTGGAATGCAAATTCAGGAGAGTGATAGTTGTGCATCCAGAGTACTCTCCAAGTCTGAGATGCACTACTCTAAAACCAAGAAAGCATGCCTTTTTGTTTGACCCATTAACAAGTTCCAGCTATGTTTATTTAGCAAACCATTTACCATTGTGAAGAACCAGCATTCACATTGCTGCTGACTAGCCAAATGATCCATTAGGTTGACTGGCGACACAGACACTGAGGCTTCAGGAGTATGACATCCCAGTGGCACACAAAAATGGATGTCAACTGCCTTTCAAGGAATTTTTTGACAGGACACAGAGGCATAAATGAAATCTCAGTCATCTCTGTCTTAAATGACATTGCTGCTGGATAGAGAAGATCCAGCACTGCTGAAAATGAAAGGAGCCTTGAAGAAGGCAGAACCAATCAAAGCAGAATGTCAGTTAATAAACAGGGCATTGTATAAGAAGAACGATGTTCAGATGGGGCAGGAATGGTATCTTCTCATCCCAGCTTATCTGTGGCGAACTGTCTGGAAATATTTTGATGACACTCCACCATTTTGTCACCTGTAATTCTGAAGACTGTAGACATAAACAGATCCAAGTATCACTTGGCAGGTTCTAATGATCTGTTAGACACTACGTGAGCCACTGCAAGGAATGCCAATGATAGAAGCACATGCTGCAGTTATCTCTGGGACATCTGGTACCAATCCCACCTGCAGTAATGCCATTCTACCAAATTGGAATCAACCTGTGGGTGAGGTTCCTGTAGTTGTCAAATGGGTGTTGACTGATAATAGTCTGCACTGAACACCTCACCTATTGTGCTGTCACCAAAGTTTGTGCCAAATGCCAGAGTACCAAAACTTAGACAGCTCTTTGTGGAAGACATCATTTTGAAGCATGGAGCACCCTATGTCATCATCTCTGATCATGGAAAAGTTTTTCAGTCAAGACTAGTATCAGAGGTAATTTCATGTTGCAGCATCACCCACAGGATGATCACTGCCTACCACTCACAGACGAATGGCCTCACGGAACACTCTAATAAGATGTTGGCAAAGACACTCTCGATGTACATTGATGTTGAACATAGAAGTTGGGATACGATACTGGCCATTCATGACATTCATATACCACACAGCCAGGGGGGGCGCAGTAAGCAATGCACAGAAAGTAATGTGTTTTCTCCATTGTGCACATGACATCAAGAGTGGAAGCAACTGTGCCAAACAGTACACTAGTTTGCATTGTGTGCCAATATTTTTGCTATATTTGGTGGAGTACTTCAATTGAGTTCTTCCTTCAGAAGTACACAATCAATAGTGGAAACTTTAACAAATTCAGAGGTGTTACGGTTTTTGCTGTAACTGCACAGAGATTTTATTTGGAACTTAAGTAGTTAGCGAACTGTGGATAGTGGGTTATGGTTTATGGGTTGTCCTGTGCAGTACTCAGTGCAGAATGTACTAATGAATGTGAAAATTAATTTTTATGATGCCTGGTTGTGCTGTAACAGTCTGACTTTTCTAAAACCAAAACACAAAGAGAACTGACACAATGTATCATGAAACATTTCAAAAACTATGGCTGTCCAAATGTTGTATGAACGACAGTATAAATATTGCATATGCATGAATACGCTCTTGCCATTTCACAGAAGTAGATAACTTGAAGCATTTGCAATCTTAATTGCTTGATTTGCCCCAAAAAAGAGTGTTCAAGCCAGACGCAGTACCATTGTGCAATTTACCATGCAGTAGTGAGATTGTCAATGTGTCACCTGCAACAGAATATAGAAGCGAACAGTGTAAGAAATGAGAACTACATAAAAGATCTGTCAACACTGAAGAAGCTGTCACAAAATGAGAAACATCTTAATAAGGGCACATTTATGGATCTTTCTTCTGGCACAGATAAAGTTACGTTGATGAATGCTATAGTGGCATTAGAAAGAAAGAATGCAGCTTTTACAAACAAGTGTGTGCAACTTCAAGTGCATAATAAAGATCTTTGGAGTCAACTGTCAAGAACACAGTGACTTCTCCATGAAGAAAAAATTAATAAGTGGGTTCTTATGTCTAACGAAATTACTCATGTGTTGGGCCTAATATTTTCAACTAATCACATAAAAAGTTTGTTAAATGACTCAAAATAAGTCAATGGAGTATTGAGGACACGTGTAAGGCTATTACTCTGTATGCTATATTGTGGAAATGTTCTAATTTTCTGAGGAAAAAAGTCGGGTATCGTCTGATAAACCGTTATTTAATGGCAGTTCTGGCATTTTGAAAGATGTTTTAATTATGATGAAAATGAAGGCTAAGATATGCACTTTCAAAGAATGTGTTTGCATTTTTTCCTTTGACAAAATGAACATTGACAGCAGGATTTGTAATGATCAACAAGAGGACAGTGTGTTAGGACACCAAAGTAATGTTTTAGTTGTTATTCTTGGTGGGCTGTTTGGAAGTTGGAAACAGCCTGTTTATTTTGATTTTGATATTCGCATGACAGCTGTCTTGAATGAAATTATTGTTGTCTTAGCCATTAATTTATGTAATGTTGTGGCTTCTGTAGCAGATATGGGAACAAAAAATATTTCCCTTTGGAAAGAGGTTGGCTTGATGCACATAAACGGTTGTTTGCCGCATCCTAGTGATGCACACGAACATGTGTGAGTTTTTGCTGACGTCCCACATTTGCTGAAGGTGTTATGGAATCATTTGCTGGATGAAGACATTATTGTAAAAAGTAAGGCAGTGACAAAATCTGTTCCAGATATTTTTGGCTTTAGACAGCGGCCAGATGAAAGTGTTCCCAAAGTTAACTCAGAAACACATCGTTGTTAAGGGCAGAGACTAATGGAGAGTGTGTTTAGCAACCAGATTACTGTCTCACACAACTTCTCAGGCTGTTCAGTATTTAATACCAGAAGAAAGAAATGACAGTTGGTCGATGATACTTTCAATGTCCTCAGTTCAAGGACCTTCGAAAGTAGGAAACTGCTGGCATGTGGATTTGGAATTCATTTTAAAACACAAGAACAATATCTGTGCAGGTTCTACAAATGCTGTGAAAGCATGTGCGTTGGATCATCAAGATTTTTCTTACTTCTCAGAAAGGGTTCATTTCGGTCACTGTATTCGGTCACTTTTAGGTCTACTCAATGACTTTAGAGAATGTTGTTGTTGTGGCCTTCAGTTCAGAGACTCATTCAAAACTACTCTATCCTGTGCAAGCTTCTTCATCTCCAAGTAACTACTGCAACCTACATCCTTCTGAATCTGCTTAGTGTATTCATTGCTCGGTCTCCCTCTACGATTTTTACCCTCCATGTGATTCCTTGACACCTCAGAACGTGTCGTACTAACCGATCCCTTCTTCTAGTCAAGTTGTGCCACAAACTCTTCTCCCCAATTCTACTCAGTACCTTCTACCCATCTGATCTTCAGCATTCTTCTGTAGCACCACATTTCGAAAGCTTCTATTCTCTTCTTGTCTAAACTATTTATCGTACATGTTTCACTTCCACACATGGCTACGCTCCATACAAATACTGACATCTATACTTGATGTTAACAACTTTCTCTTCTTTAGAAATGCTTTCATGCCATTGGCAGTCTACATTTTATATCCTCTCTACTTTGACCATCATTAGTTATTTTTTTCCCAAAAAACCAAAACTCATCTACTACTATAAGTGTCTCGTTTCTTATTCTAATTCCCTCAGCATCACCTGATTTAATCTGACTACATTCCATTATCCTCGTTTTGCTTTTGTTGATGTTCATTTTATATCCTCCTGTGAAGATATTCCGCTCCACTGCTCTTCCAGGTCCTTTGCTGTCTCTGACAGAATTACAATGTCATTGGAAAACCTCAAAGTTTTTATTTCTTCTCCGTGGATTTTAATTCCACTCCAATTTTTTCTTTTGTTTCCTGTTACTGCTTGCTCAATATACAGATTGAATAACACTGGGGATAGGCTACAATCCTGTCTCACTCCCTTCTCAACCACTGCTTCCATTTCATGTCCCTCGACTCTTATAACTACCACCTAGTTTCTGTACAAATTGTAAATAGTCTTTCACTCCCTGTATTTGATCCCTGCCACCTTCAAAATTTGGAAGAGAGTATTCCAATCAACACTGTCAAAAGCTTTCTCCTAGTCTACAAATGCTAGAAATGTAGGGTTGCCTTTCCTTAATCTATCTTCTAAGATAATTCGTAGGGTCAGTATTGCCTCATGTGTTCCAAGATTTCTACAGAATTCAAACTGATCTTCACCGAGCTTGCCATTTGCCAGTTTTTCCATTCATTTGTAAAGAATTCATGTTAGTATTTAGCAGCCATGACTTATTAAACTGATAGTTCGGCAATTTTCACACGTATCAACACCTGCTTTCTTTGGGATTGGAATAATTATATTCTTCTTGAAGTCTGAGGGTATTTCGCCTGTGTCATACATCTTGCTCACCAGATGGCAGAGTTTGTCAAGGATGGCTCTCCCAGGGCTATCAGTAGTTCTAATGGAATGTTTTCTACTCCCAGGGCCTTGTTTTGACTTAGGTCTTGCAGTGGTCTGTCAAATTCTTCATGCAGTATCATATCTCCCATTCCCTCTTCATCTATGTCCTCTTCCATTTCCATGTTATGGCCCTCAAGTACATCACCCTTGTATAGACCCTCTATATACCCCTTCCACATTTCTGCTTTTCCTTCTTTGCTTGGAACTGGTTCTCGATCTGAACTCTCGATATCCATACAAGAGGTTTTCCTTTCTCCAAAGGCCTCTTTAATTTTCCAATTTTCCTGTAGGTAGTATCTATCTTACTCCTAGTGATATATACCTCTACATCCTTACAGTTGTCTTCTAGCCATACATGCTTAGCCATTTTGCACTTCCTGTCGATCCCTTTTTTTAGACATTTGTATTCCTTTTTGCCTGTTTCATATACTGTATTTCATATTTTCTCCTTTCATCAGTTAAATTCAATATCTCTTCCATTACCTAAGGATTTCTACTGTCTTTTTGCTTACTTGATCCTCTGCTGCCTTCACTGTTTCATCTCTCAAAGCTATCCATTGTCATTCTACTGTATTTCTTTCCCCTGTTCTTGTCAGTCGTTCCCTAATGCTCTCTCTGAAACTCTCTACAACCTCTGGTTCTATCAATTTATCCAGGTCCCGTCTCCTTATATTCCCACCTTTTTGCAGTTTCTTCAGTTTTAATCTACAGTCCATAACCAATAGATTGAGGTAAGAGTCCACATCTGTCCCTGGAAATGTATTACAATTTAATACCTGGTCCCTAAATCTCTGTCTTACCATTATATAATATATCTGAAACCTTCCAATGTCTCAGATCTCTTCCATGTATACAACCTTCTTTCATGGTTCTTAAACCAAGTGTTAGCTATGATTAAGTTATATTCTGTGCAAAATTCTACCAGGCGGCTTACTCTTTCATTCGTTACCCCCATCCCATATTCACCTACTACTTTACCTTCTCTTCCTTTTCCTACTGTCAAATTCCAGTCCCCCATGACTACTAAATTTTCATCTCCCTTCACTATCTAAATAATTTCTTTTATCTCATTATACATTTCTTCAGACTCTTTCTCATCTGTGAAGTTAGTTGGCATATAAATTGTATTACTGTGGTAGGCATGGGCTTCATGTCTATCTTGGCTGCAGTAATGTGTTCACTTTGTTGTTTGCAGTAGTTTACCCGTGCTACTATTTTTTTTATTCATTATTAAACCTACTTGTGCATTACCCGTATTTTATTTTGTATTTATAACCCTGTATTCAACTGTCCAGATTTCTTGTTCCTCCTGCAACTGAACTTCACTAATTCCCACTATATCTAACTTTAACCTAACCATTTTCCTTTTTAAATTTTCTAAACCTACCTGATTAAGGGATCCGACATTCCATGCTCCGACCTGTAGAACACCAGTTTTCTTTCTCCTGATAACAGCGTCCTCCTGAGTAGTCCCCACCCGGAGATCCGAATGGGGGACTATTTTACCTCTGGAATATTTTCAAGAGGACATCATCATCATTTAACCATACAGTAAAGATGCATGTCCTCAGGAAAAATTATGGCTGTAGTTTCCCCGTGCTTTCAGCCATTTGCCGTACCAGCACAGCACGACCATTTTGGTTAATGTTACAGGGCCAGATCAGTCATTCATCCAGATTGTTGCACCCACAACTACTGAAAAGGCTGCTGCCCCTCTTCAGGAACCATATGTTTGTCTAGCCTCGTATCAGTAGCAGTCGAGATGACAGGCATCTTATCCAAATGGCTGTAACGGATTGTGTAGCCACGTCTCGATCCCTGAGTCAACAGATGGGGACATTTGCAAGACAACAACCATCTGCATGAACAGTTTGACAATGTTTTTCAGCAGCATGGACTATCAGCTCGGAGACCATGGCTGCGTTTACCCTTGACGCTGCATCACTGACAGGAGCGCCTGCGATGGTGTACTCAATGACGAACCTGGGTGCACAAATGGCAAAACGTCATTTTTTCGGATGAATCCAGGTTCTGTTTACAGCATCATGATGGTCGCATCCGTGTTTGGCGACATCGCGGTAAACACACATTGGAAGCGTGTATTCATCACCACCATACTGTCGTATCATCCGGCGTGACGGTATGGGGTGCCATTGGTTACACGTCTCGGTCACCTCCTGTTCACAGATGGCGGCACTTTGAACAGTGGACGTTACATTTCAGATGTGTTAGGACCCGTGGCTCTACCCTTCATTTGATCCCTGCGAAACCCTACATTTCAGCAGGATAATGCATGACCGCATGTTGCAGGTCCTGTACAGGCCTTTCTGGATACAGAAAATGTTCAACTGACGCCCCGGCCAGCACATTCTCCAGATCTCTTAACAATTGAAAACGTCTGGTCAATGGTGGCCAAGCAACTGGCTCATCACAATACTCCAGTCACTACTCTTGATGAACTGTGGTATCGTGTTGAAGCTGCATGGGCAACTTTATCTGTACACGCCATCCAAGCTCTGTTTGACTCAATGCCCAGGCATATCAAGGCTGTTATTATGGCCAGATGTGGTTGTTGTGGTTACTGATTTCTCAGGATCTATGCACCCAAATTGTGTGAAAATTTAATCACATGTCAGTTCTAGTATAATATATTTGTCCAATGAATACCCGTTTATCATCTGCATTTCTTCTTGGTGTAGCAGTTTTAATGGCCAGTAGTGTATATGTCTGAAGCACTGTCAGCAGTTGAAGGGCAGAAAGAAATTGAGGGGGATACAACTGACTGCAGAAAATTTTTTAATGAAAGCCAGTGCAAATGAATAAATGTGCATATTATAATTCTCTGTTTGTGTATATTGGGGAACCACTCAAATGTTGCACGCAACTTATGAATGATGCCCCTTTCTGTACACAAATTATCACTGCCATGAAGCTGAGTAAAAGTCTTCTCAGATTGGCTTATTGTCTCAAGCCATCTTTCTGAAGGCACGAGTAACCTTCCACTAGAAATCACACACAACCAGCTGATATGTTTTTCTTCTGGGATTGGCTTTAGCTCTTCCATAGGTTTGGCTAATGTTCTGTCATTCTGCCTGCACCAATGAGCTATATAGCTGATAAGTTACTGAAATCCCTACACGCTACAGTCCGAACCCACAGATACTGAGGAACTCAAATAATTGTGTTGATAGTATGTAGTGCATGCTGTGGAGTAATTGCTTGCCAGACCAGGTGAAAGTCATTATTGTGTCACAAACCAGCATGCCCTTAGATGCTGTAGCGGAGTAAGCTGACAAAATATCTGATACTATAATGCTTGAGGCAGTGAGTACAGTGGCAGTAGCATGCAACAGCTTGTTGCACATGGTAACATGGGCCGACTATGGCTTGCTGTTAGCCAGAGTAGATTAAGTGACCAAGAAGATGGAAGAATTATTGGCTCAGTGTGATTGCACCAGAGATAGGAGTCATTATTGCAAGTATTAAGGTGCCATTTGTCTATCACTTCTTCAGTGTTGGGTACTGAAAAGCCCACCATTTACTGGTATCCCATGAGATTTGGGAACTGGAAAAAGCAAGTGTACAATGCCCTGCCCACAACTAAATGCCAGCAGCAATCAGATGTGGCACTGGGCAGTCTTAGCAGATGTTCTTCAGTGACCGTAAGTCCAGACAGAAATATCTCGTAAATACTGGTTACTGGTTCTGACTTGTGTGTGTTCCTACACATGAAGTTGCATCCCCATCGGTTTGACTGTCACCAACAATTCAACTATATCAACATTCGGAACACTGTGAATCAGCCTGGACCTTGGTCTACAATGTGACTTTATGTGAGATTTCACAGCTGCAGACATATCAGAACCCAAAATAGGTGCAAATGTTTTTGCACATTATCAGCTGCTTCCTGACATAGCAGATACTTGGCCTGTTGATGGTGTCATTGGTTTAACAGCTGCAGGTTTTCGTTGAAAAGTGACAGAGCACATAGCTAAACAAGTGCAAGAAACCAGCAACAAGTACACTAACTTATTGCACAGATTGCCAGCACTGACAAGACCTGGGAGCATCGAAGGAGATATCCCAAAACATGGTAATAATGTAAATGTCGTGTGACTAGGGCCTCCCATCTGGTAGACTGCTCGCTGGGTGCAAGTCTTTTGATTTGACGCCACTTCGGCGACTTGCGTGTCGATGGGGATGAAATGATGATGATTAGGACAACACAACACCCAGTCCCGGAATGGAGAAAATCTCCGACCCAGCCAGGAATCGATCCTGGGCCCTTAGGATTAACATTGTCTCACTGACCACTCAGCTACCAGGGGCGGACCCACAACATGGTGCATCACATACAGTCTACAGAAAGTCTACCAGTCTCCTGCTGACCTCAGTGCATGGTGCCAGATCAACTTGCCATAGCAAAAGCAGAAGTTGACAGAATGATTCATGAAGGCGTGATGTGACCATTGAGTGGCCCTTGGTCGTCTCCACTACACTTGGTACCAAAAAAGAATAACACATGGTGCCTTTGTGATTATTGAGCCCTAAACGATAGAACTGTCTTTCACTTTTTTATCCCATACTACTACTTTAGGATTAATTAAACATTAAGTGGCATGACTGTATTCAATGTTTTAGATTGTGCAAAGGCATATACAAAGATTCCAGTGGCGGAAGCAGATATACAAAAGTAGTCATTACCATCCCTTTTGGCCTTTTTGAGAGTAGGTTCATGATGTTTGATTTGAAATGCAGTGCAAAGGTACATTGACTCTGACCTACAAGGGGTAATCTTTTCCTTTGCTTATCATGATGATATTCCAGTCTTCTCTGCCTCTCCGGAGCATCATCAGCACCATCTTACCAAAGTGGTCAGAAGATTGAGAAAGTTGAAGCCATCCTGGAGAGGGGCAGACAAAGACCTTCAAGGAACTGCATCGTTTCATCAGCGTCCTCAACTTGTATTGCTGTCATCTACCTTACGCGACTGAGTTGCAAATGCACGACTAGCTGCATTCACTGGTCTAAAAGGCAAGGAAAACTCACTGGTTTCATGGATGGGTGAAATAATTTCTCCTATCGAAGAGGTCAAATGGAGTATAGCAGACACAGAATTACTCATGCACCCAGAACTGAGCGCACCACTAGCATTGGTAGTTGACGTGAGTCAGACAACAGTCAGTGCAGCATTGCAACAACTTCATGATGGAGCATGGCAGCCGCACAAACTGTCTCCATCTTCACAGAAATGAAGTGCTACGACAGAGCTTTTATCAA
Organism: Schistocerca cancellata; assembly: GCF_023864275.1. Classification (NCBI taxonomy): domain Eukaryota; kingdom Metazoa; phylum Arthropoda; class Insecta; order Orthoptera; family Acrididae; genus Schistocerca; species Schistocerca cancellata. Next base: position 457,478,372 of record NC_064628.1, on the reverse strand, counting down.
CCTAAACGCCATTAAATATTTCTGATCATAACTGGAGGCTGGAATTTACCATTTTTACCAAATACAAGGTGATTGCATAGAAGTTGTTCACCTCAGCAGCACAACCAGTTGGTCTATGTTTCTCGGTTCAGCACAGACATAAAGCACATTTCTGGAATATACAGTATAGTGGCTGACTGCTTCTCTCATGTCAGCAGCATCTCTCATTCAACAGATTTCACAGAACTCGTGATGGCACATCAGTTAGACTGGGAGCTTCACGACTTGCTTGAAGACTCCGAATCATCGCTCAGACTTCAGATAGTAGAATGGCCAATGTTACTTATTAACAACGATGTATAATTTCACCCACTGGCAGGATGCCGCACTGGTAGACAACTTTTCGGCAGAGACCTTAGCCTCCACATTTGTTTCTTCTTGGGTGTCATGTTTCAGCTGCCATTCGCATGTCACAAAGGATCACAACTGCCAGTTTGAGTCTGACCTGTTCACCCAGCCGACTAAATTCTGTGGCATTATGCATCATAGAACCTGTTAAGAACGCTGGCACTGATCACTAAAAGCATTCCCAATTTACCATGATGCAAGTTGGACTCAGCCTTACCAATGGTTTTGCTCAGTCTGAGGAACACTTGTAAGACAGATATAGACACCTCAGCTGCCGAACTTGTCTATGGTGAAATGTTGCACTTGCCACAGAAATTTGTGCATTCACAGTCCTTGGAGCAACCCAACTTGTCAGATAATATTTTATTTGTCAGTTCAGAGAATATATCTCCTGATCTGACCCTGGCAAACGTCCAGATTTAGCACCAATCCCATGTTTGTACACCAAGACCTTCACTAGTGCATACACAAAACACTACACCGTGATGTTGTCGAACCCATTATGGCCACCTTACACAGGCTCCCATATTGCACAACGTTGTACGTCGAGGAGACCCCCTCACTCGACATTATTATTAATGACAAAACTGCTACTGTCTCACTGGACCACATGAAACCTTCATACCTCTTTCAAGAAGAAATTCGAATGAGGACAACACTACACAATCCTAACCCGATTCTAACTGCTTCGTCATCAATGGCTCTGCCACCCATCGATGTGATGAAGACCTCAGGAAGCACAACACGATTATGTCAATGAGTCTACAAGGTTTAAAGACACTGTTCTGCCTTCCAAGTGAGGGCTGATGGAGCAGACAGAAGCAACACTACAGTGCAGTGCAAGTTGTGTAGTTTTCATGTGTAATTTTGTTAACCACTGTATTCTGTGACAGCTGTGTGCTTACTCTTAGAATAGTTTTTTTATTCCTTTCTTAAGTAGTTACATAGTTACTTTTTTACTATTGTATGGTCCAGCTATTGGGTCTGTTCTACTTTCTTGTAAAACTCATTGATCTAGTATTCGTCATTAACCAACTCCCTGTGCAACTCAATAAAGTGTTTACTGATTCTGACATGAAGAGTCCATTTGTTGCATCAGTGGCTGATAGTGCACACATAGTAATTTTTTCAGGCCACCACAGACAAATCATGAAGATTCAGATTCTGACTTGGTGGCTTGAAGTACAAGGTGATTATAATTAAAGTTAAACTTCCAAAACGCTGTAGAAAAACACCACTGGTCAGAATGATGTCAAACTGCAATGGAATATTATCACAGAAGGGGGAAAACATATGGCAGAAGAAAAAAATAGTGTGAAAATTGATCAATAGGTGGCACTGTATGGGTCAGAACACTTAAGTGAGGACACCTGTCGGTCCATGACCCACTGAAGTTTGTATAAACACGCCGGGTACACGGATTTTCCTCCTTTCGCGTCTGAGACGTTCACCATGACTGTCTCAGTGCAGGATCGCGCTCTCCTTGTAAAGCTGTATTACAAGAATCATGACTGTGCACACGTCACTCTTCCAAAGTTCCGGACACTGAAGGGTTTGAAAAACTGTGTTGGTTCGATAACTGCCGTGGGTCTGGAGAAAATGATTCGGAAATTCGAAAAGATGGGTTCTTTTGGTGTGCATCTTGGTGGAGGGAGGAAACAAATTGATTCAACGTCAGTGGAAGCAGTGGCCACAGCAATGCAGGAGGAGACAAGTGGTGGCATGCAAATGTGTGGTGCACATGGAATTGCACGAATATTGGACATATCCATGAGCATGGTGCGTAAAATACTACAAAACACCCTTCTTTGCTATACATTCAAAATTATCCATGTGCACGAGTTGCTTCCTGTTGGCCTCCAGCAAGAGAGAGCTTTGCTTTAGAATTTCTTGCTTGGATGGAAGTGGATAATGATTGGCCATGGAAGATTTTGTGGACAGACGAAGCCCACTTACATCTGGCACGATATGTCAATACACAGAATTGTCGAATATGGGCAATGGAAAATCTACACGCAAATCAACCAGTACAACTTCACCTGAAAAGGTCAGTGTGTGGTGTGGGTTTATGGCATCGTTTATCGTAGGGCGATATTTTTTCAGAGAGACAGATGCTTCTGGTCCTGTTACCTGTACAGCCACTGGTAAGCACTATGATCGTCTTTTGTGCAACCACGTCATTCCAGCTCTCCAACAGCATGGATGTGTGGATGGAATCATTTTTATGTAAGACGGCGCACCTCCGCACATCACAAATCCAGTTAAGCAGCTGCTGAAGTGCTATTTCAGAAATGCTAGAATTATCAGCGGCATTTTTCTTACAGCCTGGCTGTCCCGATAACCTGATCGTAATGTGTGTGACTTCTGGGTGTGGGGCTGTCTGAGAGATGATGTGTTCAGTGTTCCGATTGCAAACTTAGCTGCATTGAAGACACACATCGCACAACACATTCTGAATGTGACCCCGGAAACACTTCGATCAGTTGTGGCCTGGAATCACTTCGATCAGTTGTGGGGACATGTTTTCTCTTGATTTCGTCTTGTTGCAGAAAACAGTGCACAGCATATTGAAAATGTTTTGTGCCATTCACTGGGAAATTAATAATCTGATTTTGATTGATGCTTTTTATGCGGGTTTCAGCCTTGGGACAATTAAAAACTGATTTTCCCCATCTGATGTGATATGATCTTGCCGTGGTGGATGGGCTTTAACTAACAGTATCACACCTGTACACTGAATAGTACGGTTTGTTTAACATCAAACGTACACCTTAGGCATTGTTGTATTATTCATTTGTCATTTGTAGTTGACCAATATTCAATTGCAGTGCTTACAGCGCCACCTATTGCTACATTTTTAACTATTTAGTTTTCTTCTGCCTTATGTTTTCCCCCTTCTCCGATAATATTCTGTTGCAGTTTGACATCATTCTGACCAGTGGTGTTATTTCTACAGCAGTTTGTAAGTTTAACTTTAATTATAATCACCCTGTATTTCTTCGATTTGAGGATGGGAATTAAAGAGGCAAGTACCTTTCCTTCTTATATTGTTTAGATTTCTGATGATGTATATGCACATATGTGTTATAATTGTTTTGCAGTAGATACAATTATAATTGCTCACCCCATGAATCCCATATACAGTATGTGATCAAAAGTATCCGGACACTCCCAAAAACATATGTTTTTCATATTAAGTGCATTGTGCTGCCACCAACTGCCAGGTACTCCATATTAGTGACTTCAGTAATCATTGGACATCGTGAGAGAGCAGAATGTGGAACTCATGGATTTCGAACGTGGTCAGGTGATTGGGTGTCACTTGTATCATACATCTGTATGCGAGACTTCCACACTCCTAAAAATTCATAGGTCCATTGTTTCCGATGTGATAGTGAATTGGAAACATGAAGGGACAGAGACAGCACAAAAGCGTTCAGGCCGACCTCGTCTGTTGACTGACAGAGAGCCAACAGTTAAAGAGGGTCATAATGTGTTATAGGCAAACATCTATCCAGACCAACACACAGGAATTCCAAACTGCATCAGGATGCACAGCTGCATCAAACCAGTCTCAGGACTGAAGACAACAACAACAACAACAACAGCAACAACTATGACAATTAGGATGGAGGTGAGAAAACTTGGATTTCATGGTTAAGCAGCTGCTCATAAGCCACTTATCACACCAGTAAATGCCAAACGACGCCTCGCTTGATGTAAGGAGCATAAACATTGGACGATTGAACAGTGGAAAAACATTGTGTGGAGTGACGAATCACGGTACACAATGTGGCGATCCAATTGGCAGGGTATGGGTATGGTGAATGACCAGTGACAGTCATATGCCGGCATTTGTAGTGCCAATAGTAAAATTCGGAGGTGGTGATGTTATGGTGTGGTCGTGTTTTTTTGTTTTGCGTGGCACTATCACAGCACAGGCCTACATTGATGTTTAAGCACCTTCTTGCTTCCCACTGTTGAAGAGCAATTCAGGGATGGCAACTGTATCTTTCAACACGATCGAGCACCTGTTCATAATGCACAGCCTGTGGCGGAGTGGTTACAAGACAATAACACCCCTGTAATGGACTGGCCTGCACGAAGTCCTATCTGAATCCGATAGAACACCTTTGGGTTGTTTTAAAATGCCAACTTCGTGCCAGGCCTCACCGACCAACATCGATACCTCTCCTCAGTACAACACTCTGTGAAGAATGGGCTGCCATTCCCCAATAAACCTTCCAGCACCTGGTTTTGAATGTATGCCTACAAGAGTGGAAGCAGCCATCAAGGCTAAGGGTGGGTCAACACCGTATTGAATTCCAGCATTACCAATGGAGGGTGCCACGAACTTCTAAGTCATTTTCAACCAGGTGTCCGGATACTTTTGATCAGATAGTATATATATATATATATATATATATATATATATATATATAACACACACGGAAAATATTGTCATACGCCAAGTAACAATGAATGATGGGTAAAAAATGTCACTGTTTCTCTATGTTGCCACATGATTGATTGCAGATTGTGATGTTCTAGTTACAAGTACTGCTATGCATAATTCAAAACAGACAATCTTCAAGTTGTGATTCATAGTAAATGAGATACATTTTCTTTCTAAAAGTAGTGTGCTAGATTTTTATAGAAACATGTCTAATTATTTGTCAATTTTAAATAACCAATACACTATTATATGACCACTTTGAAACCACTCTCTTATACTCTCTTATAATTGTTAACTAGATGAAATACAAAAGAATATAAACAGAAACTGAACAAAGGCAATTTAACAAATGTTCATCAACAGCAAAGGTACTCAAAATATGATTCTGACTTCACTTTTCGTAATGTGAGAGATAATTTGAAAACAGGATGTTTTCACACTATGAGAGATTGGAGCACCAAGTTAAAACAATGAGTACCCAATTATTGTTAAAATGGACTAGATGTTCTGCAATGTTTTAAGAATAAGGTAGATCAGCTGGTATGAACTGAGATATATAGGGTATATCACCTAAAACTTGCACCACAAATATTGCGGAATCAGAAAGTTCTACTAATGGCGATTTTACAGAATGCATTGGTAGTGAGTGAGGGGCTCATATTGTTAACTGGTCAACAGCTTGTAATAATTAGGATTAGAATTTTTAGGTACATTCCTCTTTTCTTAGAAAATTAAAGATGTTCGGAAAGATATCACAGTGTGAAATGTTGTTTCTAGGTGCAAAAAAGAGAGGCATTTTTTGATGCACCTTCTTCGGTTTTTTGGGACCTTTTTCCCTAACCATGCCCATAATCTCCTTTTTTCTTTGAAGTTTCATTCAATTTAGTCTATAAGATGTCTCATCAATATAAATTATTTGACTTTCAATTAACGTCTCCTCAGGCTTGTTGTGTAAGTGCAAATAGTAAGCCTACCTCTTTCAGTAAATGCCGCGAGTTGAAATCACACCTGCAACAATGGAAAATAATTGTGCACGTGACAAAATCTCTTTTTCAACCACAATAATGCAAGCGACAATGAGTGATTCTGTCTCCATCAGAATCAGTAGTCTGCTGTTTGTGAATGTGTTTTTGTCACTGTGAGAGACGTCATCTGTTTGCATGGAGGCAGAGGCTGGTCTCTCAGAGGCAACAGTAACCACACCCGCGTAGTTCCAAGAATTGTGACCGAGTTCTGCTCAAAGCTACTAGAAATTACCGTAACTGCAGTTTCAACATTAACGAGAACATTTTGGTAATTGTTGTGATGTTATAAAAGAGAGTGCAGGTAGCATGTGAGCAAGTGGACGCAATAGTATTGCGTGACAGTCACATTGAGTTAGCAAGCTAACTGGTTTATTACATCATGAAACAAGTGTGCTACTAGATTTTACAAAGATCTGGCAAAGGTGTCCAGTGCCCAATTTATTGTTATGGCTCAGAAATTCAAATAAGATATCATAGCCACTGATGGAACTGTTATGCGTATTATTTGCAATACAGGAGTTTTGTTAGATGAAAAACACCAGTGAGATTGCATCAAACAACACATTTCAAACTAAGCATCAAATGATTCAAAAATAAACATTTGAGGGAATTAAACATTAATTTGTTTGCAGCTCTTATATAAGCAGGAATTCCACTCAATAAAGTGAACCATCCAGCCGTCAAAAAAGTTCTTGAAAAATACACAAAGATGTCAATGCCCTATGAGAGTACTTTAAGAAAAACTACATGGAGCCTGTTTACCAAGAAACCATACAAAGAATAAATGAGGAAGTGTCAGAATGATGTGTGTTGAACATTTTAGTTTTTCCCTTAGCAGGGGTGAAAGTTAAGCCCATGTTGTTAAAAATGTATGAGCTGCAGAAAGCCAATGCCAGTACAGTAATGCAGTAAATTATGGACTTCTAACAAAAGCTCTGCCTATGTTGAAGCATGGACATGCTTGGTTCATGCCCTTCACAGGGTTCGTGAATCCATATGGAATGAATACGACATCGCATATCAATTCATTTCTATCCTGAAGAAGATTCTACTGAAAACTCCAAGTTGTGTTGTTGCCTATAGGAAACCGCTGGCCTGTGCCTTCCATATTTCCCGGTCATTACTCAGAACCTTGGACTGTGTGCTGCTATGTGTGAGAATTTTGACAAAATTAGAGTCTTTGTGCTTTCTTTGGATCCAGCCAATGCAGGTGCAATTGCCAAGGCACATCAACTTCTTTTACCACAGAAAATACATAATTTGTAGAGAGAACTATATTATGTCCTTAGTTACAAGTATTTAGCTACTACTAAACGATTAGAAGAACAAGGTCTGGAAAAGGAAAAACAATGGGATATTTTTACTTCCACATCTGAGTACTTAGATGGCTTTGCCAAAGGTAAACTTGTCTAGTCTTCAAAAGAATCCAGGTATTGAGGAATTTGCCACATCTATAGAGTTGCCATTCCGAGTGAATACAAGGTTTGCCCCACTGATTTCTGTGGATATCAAAAGAAGCTTTAGCATCTACAGAAACATTCTATCTCCTAATAGAAACATACTTACTTTCAAAAATGTAGAGATGCTTAATGTCTTGACGTACAACAGCTTTGTTGATGTACTTGGTTGTAATTCAGTAAACCAGAACACAGGAAAGAGAAATCAAATAAACTAGCACTTTTGTCCTTTTTTTACCTTATTTGAGCCCCCTTTCCTTTTCTTTTTTCACCTAAAAATCCTAACACTGGTTACAGGAAGAGGTTGCGTGCGCTACAGAAAGAAAGCTCGAAAGGCAGTGTAAATACTGTATTCTGTTGAAAATGTTTTTATGTGCCACACATCGGTCAGCTACAGGTAAGTGGTTGCCTTTCCTTTATTTTACATATTATTCCATCTGGAAATTTCCATTGGTGTATGAATTAAACTAAATGATACTGTTGTAACTGATAATTCATAAGTTGTATTTTTAACAAACACTTTCAAAACATACCACTGAAGCAGAGAGATAATATATCAAAAATGTCATTCCACAAAACTTTGAACAACTAGAAGTAACACCAAATTCTTTCACTGAAATTAATAAATTCTAAAAATCCTAAGAAACAAAAGCTCATATATATATCGATGAAATTGCACAAAATAATTCTAAAAAGTTGTTCTAACTTTACGTCCTCATTGATAATGTGATGTGTCACTGGCACTGGAGATTTTTACACTTTATAAGAAAGTTGCACAGAAAACAAAAATAATTATCATCCAATTCCTTACTCATCTTTTTCAAAAAAACTTGAAAAAGTAATGTACTCAAGACCAGTCTCATATTGTACTCTAAATAATTTACTTAGTACTTCAAAGTTTCGATTCCCAGGAGGGTTTGTTCAACTGAATATGCTATTTATATATTCCCTCACAAAATATTAGAAGTCTTAAATAATAAAAAATTGGGTCATTCCATGTCAATTCAACCAACTTGAGAAAATGTTCCAGCTGATACTCTCAGATTTGGCTGAAATTTAGCACACCAATGCTACCAAGAGTGGAACACTCATGTACAAAATTTTAAGTTCCCTGCCAATTAGTTCCAGAATTATGGCTTGTGAAAGAAGAAGGCGTGACCTGGAAACTGCAACCCGCATCTGGCAATCTATCTTCAGACCAAACTTCAGGTCTTAATAACTTTGGAACTATTCCACACAGTCCAGTGAAATTTTTACAACCCAGTAACATCCACTTAGAGAACACACTCTATGAATCAATACACCAACAACGTATTTCTGAGGGAAAATAAAAAATTCCAAAATGTGATTAAAAAAATGTAATACGTTAAAAGATACATATTGTAGGTGCCCTCTATGCCAAATATAATTCACTCAAAAAGAGTATATATATATATATATATATATATATATATATATACCTAAAAACAAAGATGATGTGACTTACCAAATGAAAGTGCTGGAGGTCGACAGACACACAAACAAATACAAACATACACACAAAATTCAAGCTTTCGCAACAAACTGTTGCCTCATCAGGAAAGAGGGAAGGAGAGGGAAAGACGAAAGGATGTGGGTTTTAAGGGAGAGGGTAAGGAGTCATTCCAGTCCCGGGAGCGGAAAGACTTACCTTAGGGGGAAAAAAGGACGGGTATACACTCGCGCGCACACACACATATCCGTCCACACATATACAGACACAAGCAGACATATTGGTCTTTAAATATGTCTGCTTGTGTCTGTATATGTGTGGATGGATATGTGTGTGTGTGCGAGTGTATACCCGTCCTTTTTTCCCCCCTAAGGTAAGTCTTTCCGCTCCCGGGACTGGAATGACTCCTTACCCTCTCCCTTAAAACCCACATCCTTTCGTCTTTCCCTCTCCTTCCCTCTTTCCTGATGAGGCAACAGTTTGTTGCGAAAGCTTGAATTTTGTGTGTCTGTCGACCTGCCAGCACTTTCATTTGGTAAGTCACATCATCTTTGTTTTTAGGTATATTTTTCCTTCATGGAATGTTTCCTTCTATATATATATATATATATATATATATATATATATATATATATATATATATTAAAAAGAAAGATGATGAGACTTACCAAACAAAAGCGCTGGCAGGTCGATAGACACACAGACAAACACAAACATACACACAAAATCTAGCTTTCGCAACCAATGGTTGCCTCGTCAGGAAAGAGGGAAGGAGAGGGAAAGACAAAAGGATTTGGGTTTTAAGGGAGAGGGTAAGGAGTCATTCCAATCCCGGGAGCGGAAAGACTTACCTTAGGGGGAAAAAAGGAGGGAAAAAAGGACAGGTATACACTCGCACACACACACATATCCATCCTCATATACACAGACACAAGCAGACATTTGTAAAGGCAAAGAGTTTGGGCAGAGATGTCAGTCGGGGCGGATGTACAAAGGCAAAGATGATGTTGAAAGACAGGTGAGGTACGAGCGGCGGCAAATTGAAATTAGAAATTAGCGGAGATTGAGGCCTGGCGGATAGCGAGAAGAGAGGATATGCTGAAGGGCAAGTTCCCATCTCCGGAGTTCTGACAGGTTGGTGTTAGTGGGAAGTATCCAGATAACCCGGACGGTGTAACACTGTGCCAAGATGTGCTGGCCGTGCACCAAGGCATGTTTAGCCACAGGGTGATCCTCATTACCAACAAACACTGTCTGCCTGTGTCCATTCATGCGAATGGACAGTTTGTTGCTGGTCATTCCCACATAGAACGCTTCACAGTGTAGGCAGGTCAGTTGGTAAATCACGTGGGTGCTTTCACATGTGGCTCTGCCTTTGATCGTGTACACCTTCCGGGTTACAGGACTGGAGTAGGTGGTGGTGGGAGGGTGCATGGGACAGGTTTTACACCGGGGGCGGTTACAGGGGTAGGAGCCAGAGGGTAGGGAAGATGGTCTGGGGATTTCATAGGGATGAACTAAAAGGTTGCGAAGGTTAGGTGGACGGCGGAAAGACACTCTTGGTGGAGTGGGGAGGATTTCATGAAGGATGGATCTCATTTCAGGGCAGGATTTGAGGAAGTCGTATCCCTGCTGGAGAGCCACATTCAGAATCTGATCCAGTCCCGGAAAGTATCCTGTCACAAGTGGGGCACTTTTGGGGTTCTTCTGTGGAAGGTTCCGGGTTTGAGGAGATGAGGAAGTGGCTCTGGTTATTTGCTTGTGTACCAGGTCGGGAGGGTAGTTACGGGATGCAAAAGCTGTTTTCAGGTTGTTGGTGTAGTGGTGCAAGGATTCCGGACTGGAGCAGATTCGTTTGCCACGAAGACCTAGGCTGTAGGGAAGGGACCGTTTGATGTGGAACGGGTGGCAGCTGTCATAATGGAGGTACTGTTGCTTGTTGGTGGGTTTGATGTGGACGGACGTGTGAAGCTGGCCATTGGACAGGTGGAGGTCAACGTCAAGGAAAGTGGCATGGGATTTGGAGTGGGACCAGGTGAATCTGATGGAACCAAAGGAGTTGAGGTTGGAGAGGAAATTCTGGAGTTCTTCTTCACTGTGAGTCCAGATCATGAAAATGTCATCAATAAATCTGTACCAAACTTCGGGTTGGCAGGCCTGGGTAACCAAGAAGGCTTCCTCTAAGCGACCCATGAATAGGTTGGCATACGAGGGGGCCATCCTGGTACCCATGGCTGTTCCCTTTAATTGTTGGTATGTCTGGCCTTCAAAAGTGAAGAAGTTGTGGGTCAGGATGAAGCTGGCTAAGGTAATGAGGAAAGAGGTTTTAGGTAGGGCGGCAGGTGATCGGCGTGAAAGGAAGTGCTCCATCGCAGCGAGGCCCTGGACATGCGGAATATTTGTGTATAAGGAAGTGGCATCAATGGTTACAAGGATGGTTTCCGGGGGTAACAGACTGGGTAGGGATTCCAGGCGTTCGAGAAAGTGGTTGGTGTCTTTGATGAAGGATGGGAGACTGCATGTAATGGGTTGAAGGTGTTGATCTACGTAGGCAGAGATGCGTTCGGTGGGGGCTTGGTAACCAGCTACAATGGGACGGCCGGGATGATTGGGTTTGTGAATTTTGGGAAGAAGGTAGAAGGTAGGGGTGCGGGGTGTTGGTGGGGTCAGGAGGTTGATGGAGTCGGGTGAAAGGTTTTGTAGGGGGCCTAAGGTTCTGAGGATTCCTTGAAGCTCCGCCTGGACATCAGGAATGGGATTGCCTTGGCAAACTTTGTAAGTAGTGTTGTCTGAAAGCTGACGCAGTCCCTCAGTCACATACTCCCGACGATCAAGTACCACAGTTGTGGAACCCTTGTCAGCCGGAAGAATGACGATGGATCGGTCAGCCTTCAGATCACGGATAGCCTGGGCTTCAGCAGTGGTGATGTTGGGAGTAGGATTAAGGTTTTTTAAGAAGGATTGAGAAGCAAGGCTGGAAGTCAGAAATTCCTGGAAGGTTAGGAGAGGGTGATTTTGAGGAAGAGGAGGTGGGTCCCGCTGTGACGGAGGACGGAACTGTTCCAGGCATGGTTCAATTTGGATAGTGTCTTGGGGAGTTGGATCATTAGGAGTAGGATTAGGATCATTTTTCTTCGTGGCAAAGTGATATTTCCAGCAGAGAGTACGGGTGTAGGACAGTAAATCTTTGACGAGGGCTGTTTGGTTAAATCTGGGAGTGGGGCTGAAGGTGAGGCCTTTGGATAGGACAGAGGTTTCGGATTGGGAGAGAGGTTTGGAGGAAAGGTTAACTACTGAATTGGGGTGTTGTGGTTCCAGATTGCGTTGATTGGAATTTTGAGGTTTTGGAGGGAGTGGAGCTGGAAGTGGGAGATTGAGTAGATGGGAGAGACTGGGTTTGTGTGCAATGAGAGGAGGTTGAGGTTTGCTGGAAAGGTTGTGAAGGGTGAGTGAGTTGCCTTTCTGGAGGTGGGAAACCAGGAGATTGGATAGTTTTTTAAGGTGGAGGGTGGCATGCTTTTCTAATTTGCGGTTGGCCTGTAGGAGGATGCTCTGAACAACCGGTGTGGATGTGGGAGAGGAAAGATTGAGGACTTTTATTAGGGACAGGAGTTGATGGGTGTGTTGATTGGCTGAGTGGATGTGTAGGTGAAGGATTAGGTGGGTGAGGGCAATGGATTGTTCAGTTTGGAACTGGTATAGGGACTGATGGAAAGAAGGGTTGCAGCCAGAGATGGGAACTTTAAGTGTGAGGCCTTTGGGGGTGATGCCAAATGTCAGACAAGCCTGAGAAAATAAAATATGGGAGTGTAATCTGGCTAGGGCGAAGGCATGTTTGCGGAGGGAATGTAAATAAAACTTAATGGGGTCGTTGTGGAGGTGTTGTGAGGGTGACATGGTCCTAGAAGGTGGAAAGTGGAACACGAGGCTGAAATGAAAATGAAAATAAATATAAAAATATATGGGGAGATATATATTATTTTTATATTTATTTTCATTTTCATTTCAGCCTCGTGTTCCACTTTCCACCTTCTAGGACCATGTCACCCTCACAACACCTCCACAACGACCCCATTAAGTTTTATTTACATTCCCTCCGCAAACATGCCTTCGCCCTAGCCAGATTACACTCCCATATTTTATTTTCTCAGGCTTGTCTGACATTTGGCATCACCCCCAAAGGCCTCACACTTAAAGTTCCCATCTCTGGCTGCAACCCTTCTTTCCATCAGTCCCTATACCAGTTCCAAACTGAACAATCCATTGCCCTCACCCACCTAATCCTTCACCTACACATCCACTCAGCCAATCAACACACCCATCAACTCCTGTCCCTAATAAAAGTCCTCAATCTTTCCTCTCCCACATCCACACCGGTTGTTCAGAGCATCCTCCTACAGGCCAACCGCAAATTAGAAAAGCATGCCACCCTCCACCTTAAAAAACTATCCAATCTCCTGGTTTCCCACCTCCAGAAAGGCAACTCACTCACCCTTCACAACCTTTCCAGCAAACCTCAACCTCCTCTCATTGCACACAAACCCAGTCTCTCCCATCTACTCAATCTCCCACTTCCAGCTCCACTCCCTCCAAAACCTCAAAATTCCAATCAACGCAATCTGGAACCACAACACCCCAATTCAGTAGTTAACCTTTCCTCCAAACCTCTCTCCCAATCCGAAACCTCTGTCCTATCCAAAGGCCTCACCTTCAGCCCCACTCCCAGATTTAACCAAACAGCCCTCGTCAAAGATTTACTGTCCTACACCCGTACTCTCTGCTGGAAATATCACTTTGCCACGAAGAAAAATGATCCTAATCCTACTCCTAATGATCCAACTCCCCAAGACACTATCCAAATTGAACCATGCCTGGAACAGTTCCGTCCTCCGTCACAGCGGGACCCACCTCCTCTTCCTCAAAATCACCCTCTCCTAACCTTCCAGGAATTTCTGACTTCCAGCCTTGCTTCTCAATCCTTCTTAAAAAACCTTAATCCTACTCCCAACATCACCACTGCTGAAGCCCAGGCTATCCGTGATCTGAAGGCTGACCGATCCATCGTCATTCTTCCGGCTGACAAGGGTTCCACAACTGTGGTACTTGATCGTCGGGAGTATGTGACTGAGGGACTGCGTCAGCTTTCAGACAACACTACTTACAAAGTTTGCCAAGGCAATCCCATTCCTGATGTCCAGGCGGAGCTTCAAGGAATCCTCAGAACCTTAGGCCCCCTACAAAACCTTTCACCCGACTCCATCAACCTCCTGACCCCACCAACACCCCGCACCCCTACCTTCTACCTTCTTCCCAAAATTCACAAACCCAATCATCCCGGCCGTCCCATTGTAGCTGGTTACCAAGCCCCCACCGAACGCATCTCTGCCTACGTAGATCAACACCTTCAACCCATTACATGCAGTCTCCCATCCTTCATCAAAGACACCAACCACTTTCTCGAACGCCTGGAATCCCTACCCAGTCTGTTACCCCCGGAAACCATCCTTGTAACCATTGATGCCACTTCCTTATACACAAATATTCCGCATGTCCAGGGCCTCGCTGCGATGGAGCACTTCCTTTCACGCCGATCACCTGCCGCCCTACCTAAAACCTCTTTCCTCATTACCTTAGCCAGCTTCATCCTGACCCACAACTTCTTCACTTTTGAAGGCCAGACATACCAACAATTAAAGGGAACAGCCATGGGTACCAGGATGGCCCCCTCGTATGCCAACCTATTCATGGGTCGCTTAGAGGAAGCCTTCTTGGTTACCCAGGCCTGCCAACCCGAAGTTTGGTACAGATTTATTGATGACATTTTCATGATCTGGACTCACAGTGAAGAAGAACTCCAGAATTTCCTCTCCAACCTCAACTCCTTTGGTTCCATCAGATTCACCTGGTCCCACTCCAAATCCCATGCCACTTTCCTTGACGTTGACCTCCACCTGTCCAATGGCCAGCTTCACACGTCCGTCCACATCAAACCCACCAACAAGCAACAGTACCTCCATTATGACAGCTGCCACCCGTTCCACATCAAACGGTCCCTTCCCTACAGCCTAGGTCTTCGTGGCAAACGAATCTGCTCCAGTCCGGAATCCTTGCACCACTACACCAACAACCTGAAAACAGCTTTTGCATCCCGTAACTACCCTCCCGACCTGGTACACAAGCAAATAACCAGAGCCACTTCCTCATCTCCTCAAACCCGGAACCTTCCACAGAAGAACCCCAAAAGTGCCCCACTTGTGACAGGATACTTTCCGGGACTGGATCAGATTCTGAATGTGGCTCTCCAGCAGGGATACAACTTCCTCAAATCCTGCCCTGAAATGAGATCCATCCTTCATGAAATCCTCCCCACTCCACCAAGAGTGTCTTTCCGCCGTCCACCTAACCTTCGCAACCTTTTAGTTCATCCCTATGAAATCCCCAGACCATCTTCCCTACCCTCTGGCTCCTACCCCTGTAACCGCCCCCGGTGTAAAACCTGTCCCATGCACCCTCCCACCACCACCTACTCCAGTCCTGTAACCCGGAAGGTGTACACGATCAAAGGCAGAGCCACATGTGAAAGCACCCACGTGATTTACCAACTGACCTGCCTACACTGTGAAGCGTTCTATGTGGGAATGACCAGCAACAAACTGTCCATTCGCATGAATGGACACAGGCAGACAGTGTTTGTTGGTAATGAGGATCACCCTGTGGCTAAACATGCCTTGGTGCACGGCCAGCACATCTTGGCACAGTGTTACACCGTCCGGGTTATCTGGATACTTCCCACTAACACCAACCTGTCAGAACTCCGGAGATGGGAACTTGCCCTTCAGCATATCCTCTCTTCTCGCTATCCGCCAGGCCTCAATCTCCGCTAATTTCTAATTTCAATTTGCCGCCGCTCGTACCTCACCTGTCTTTCAACATCATCTTTGCCTTTGTACATCCGCCCCGACTGACATCTCTGCCCAAACTCTTTGCCTTTACAAATGTCTGCTTGTGTCTGTGTATATGAGGATGGATATGTGTGTGTGTGCGAGTGTATACCTGTCCTTTTTTCCCTCCTTTTTTCCCCCTAAGGTAAGTCTTTCCGCTCCCGGGATTGGAATGACTCCTTACCCTCTCCCTTAAAACCCAAATCCTTTTGTCTTTCCCTCTCCTTCCCTCTTTCCTGACGAGGCAACCATTGGTTGCGAAAGCTAGATTTTGTGTGTATGTTTGTGTTTGTCTGTGTGTCTATCGACCTGCCAGCGCTTTTGTTTGGTAAGTCTCATCATCTTTCTTTTTAAATATATTTTTCCCACGTGGAACGTTTCCCTCTATTATATTCATATATATATATATATATATATATATATATATAAAATAGAGGGGAACATTCCACGTGGAAAAAATATATCTAAAAAGAAAGATGATGAGACCTACCAAACAAAAGCGCTGACAGGTCGATAGACACACAAACAAACACACAAAATTCTAGCTTTCGCAACCAACGGTTGCCTCGTCAGGAAAGAGGGAAGGAGAGGGAAAGACGAAAGGATTTGGGTTTTATGGGAGAGGGTAAGGAGTCATTCCAATCCCGGGAGCGGAAAGACTTACCTTAGGGGGAAAAAAGGACAGGTATACACTCGCGCGCACACACACACACACACATATCCATCCGCATATACACAGACACAAGCCGACATTTGACAAATGTGTGTGTGTGTGTGTGTGTGTGTGTGTGTGTGTGCGCGCGTATACCTGTCCTTTTTTCCCCCTAAGGTAAGTCTTTCCGCTCCCGGGATTGGAATGACTCCTTACCCTCTCCCTTAAAACCCAAATCCTTTTGTCTTTCCCTCTCCTTCCCTCTTTCCTGACGAGGCAACCGTTGGTTGCGAAAGCTAGAATTTTGTGTGTATGTTTGTGTTTGTTTGTTTGTGTGTCTATCAACCTGCCAGCGCTTTTGTTTGGTAAGTCTCATCATCTTTCTTTTTTTTTGTCGTAAGCTTAATGTGGCCTAAACACACACAGAACTCATCTTGCCCATATCAGTCACACAAACAGAGTTACATGCACACGAAAATTTGAAAAATTACCTGAAAAACATGGATTTTCTAAGTGTGGTAGCACAAGAGAGACAAGTGATATCCAAGCCAAATTTCAAACACTGCATAAGTAGACCATAATATAATGCGTGGCAAAATTTCAACTTGTTATTGCAAGGCATTTGTGTACAATAAAAGTTGACAGAGATGTATTTGATTACGTTTCTTTTTTAACACGATTTAGCAAGAAATAGTGATGATGCAGACAGCTTGTTTCAGATAAAGTTGCAGCAATTGTTGGGAACCATTAGGTAACAGAAAGTTAAACAGTGGTGGTTTTCAGGGACAGAATGAGTCATAGTGAGGCAGAAACAACAAAGGAAACAAACAACAATTACAGGTTACTCATGTTTTTAAGATTCTAGTTCAGACTGGTCAGTACTGTTGTGGAAAGTCAGTATGGAGGCAGAAGAGTGTACTAGTGGTTCTTTTTTGTTCTAACAAGTTGCTTTAGTGTTTGTTACCATCATATGAAAGTGTTTCTGGATAAGTATTCTTTCCTACAAAGAAGTTGCTTTGATCCATTTCAGATTCATAAAGAGACAGTGAAGTGTAGCCTCAGAGAAACTGTTGTAAAATCAGTATTGAAAGTGTATCAGTGCATGGGACTTAACATGAAACCAGGACAAAAGTTGTGTTCCAGGTGTGCTACACTGCTAAAAAATGAACAATATTCTGATAATTTACAAGACAGTGACAAAGAGTATCAGCCACCTACAACCACAGTGGATGAGCAATTATGTACTTCAGTGACTGCTCTTGGTTTTGTCTCCCATGAAGAGACACAAAGTTGGGAAAAGAGACAGGCCCAGCTATGGTAGAAGCTACAAGAAGTTCAAATGGAATTAAAACAAAAAATAGCTGACATACTAATGGTGGAAGAGGAAGAACTATCTGCTCCAAAGGAATGGAAATCATGCCAGAAATGCTCTGATTTGGACAAAATTGTGCACGATTTGAAAGAAAAATGTGCCATATCCACACGCCAGAAAAAAGTAGCTATTCTTACCCTTGCACCTTCCAGCTGGTCTACTGACTACACTTCAAAGGAATTTCTACATATATGGTAAAGCAAGCTATGAAAATAAAAGCAACTCAAGGAGTGCTTCCACAACTTCAGCAGGCTCAGGGTAAGCAATTGAGTTCAGAAATAAAGGTGCTAGTGTCGGAGTTTTATGAAAATAATGACTACAGCCGATTAATGCCTGGGGGGGGGGGGGACTATGTAACAGTGAAAATGGGAAATATACATGTACAGGTGCAAAGACTGTTGCTATGTAACAAATCAGAACTATATGTACAATTCCAGGAAAAGTATCCCAATAACAAAGTAGGTTTATCATCTTTTTTCAATCTTCGGCCAAAATGGGTTGTGCCTGCAAGTGGGGCACACAATGTTTGTGTATGTGAGACTCATCAAAATGCTAAGCTGATGTTTGCTGCTATAAAGGATTCTGGTTTGGATTACAAAGGTGCAACGAAGCTGCTAGTGTGTGACATCAGTTCCTACCAGTGCATGATACACAGGTGTGAAAATTGTCCTGGTAAGGCAAATCTTGCAGAACATGAATAAACTGTATGGTGAACTCCTTATGGATGACGATGGACTTTTTCGTATAAACAATGGACACACATGGATCGCACAAGTCTTGAAACAAAGCAAAGTACAGTGGAAGATTTTGTCGAAATGGGTTGTCAAAAAATGGACAAACTGACCACACACAGCTTCACAGCAAAAGCACAATCGGCTTATCTCCAGTTTTGTAAGGATAATTTGAAACAAGATGAAATTATAGTAATACTAGACTTTTCTGAAAACTATGCATTTATAGTTCAAGATGCCATCCAAGGATATCATTGGGACAACAGTCAAGCAACTCTCCAGTCATTTGTGATTTACTATAGAGGTGAATCAGGTGATGTGTCTGTCACGAACCTGTGCATTTTTAGTGAATGTTTAATTCATGATGTCATTGCAGTTCATGCCCACATTCGCACTGTCATGGCATATGTGAAAAACAAGCTGCCTCACATACATTTTGCAAAATACTTCAGTGATGGGGCAGCTAGTCAGTACAAAAACTGTAAAAATCTCAAAAATTTATGCATCCATTACCATGATTTTTAGAGTCACACACAATGGAATTTTTTTGCAAGTCATGGTAAAAATGTATGTGATTGCATTGGTGCTACCATTAAGCCCATGGCATCACGAGCTAGTCTGCAGCACCCTAAAGGTCACATTCTAACACCTCTTCAATTATTTACCTGGGTACAGAACAATATCTCTGGCACACAATCATTCTATGTTTTGAAAGATGAGGTGAAATCAGTCGAAGAGTTGCTAAAAAGCAGACTAGAACACAAGTAGCCATCATCACTTCTCTCCAGTGGACAATGACAATGTGCAGATGAGCAGACTGGTTATAACTATAGGTTCATGCACAACATGTCTCTTCACAGTGTGTCTGACTCAGGATTCAGAAACAAAAGCAGCAACATACAACCAGTTTGCTATGTTATTGCTGTTTATGATGACAAATGGTACTTAGGGTGTGTTGCAGAGTGCTGTTAAGCAGAGGGTGATGTATTTGTGAACTTCATGGCACCAGCAGGACCAGCAAGATCATTTCATTGGCCACATTTGGCAGACAGGTGTTGGATTCCTTTTGAACATATTCTTACGACAGTTCCAGTTCCTACCAGTGTCAGGAAGACAGTACAATTTGCCATTCAATGTACAGAGTACAGTAGCTAAAGTGTGGAGAGAACTTCTGTTCAAAGCACAATCGACTGGTTTTTAGCAGTTAAGGTGCAGTAAACATTAATGATAGGTTGTGTTAATCTGTCTATATGTCGTTGCTTAGTGATTAAACAGTTGTGGGGGAGGATAAGAAGAGGCAGAACAGTTTACGATATGTTTTTACAAAATTGTGTTTTGCAACATTGGCCACATCGCCAAATACATATGTCAACTTCCATTGCACACAAATATCTTGCAATAACATGCTGAAATTTTCTGATATATATTATTATGGTCTACTTATGCAGTGTGTGAAATTTGGATTGGATACCACTTGTCCCTTTTGTGCTACCACACATCGAAAATCCATGTTTTTCAGGTAATTTTTCAAATTTTTGTATTTTTGTGTGCATGTAACTCAGTTTTTGTAACTGATTTGAGCATGATGAGTTCTGTGTGTGTTTAGGTCACATTAAGCTTACCACAAAAAAATTTATACCCTTTCTGAGTGAATTTTATTTGGCACAGAGGGCACCTACAATATGTATCTTTTAACGTATTACATTTTTTAATCACATTTTGGAATTTTTTATTTTCCCTCGGAAATATGTTGTTGGTGTTTTGATTCATGGAGTGTGTTCTCTAAATGGATGTTACTGGGTTGTAAAAATTTCACTGGACTGTGTGGAATAGTTCCAAAGTTATTAAGACCTGAAGTTTGGTCTGAAGATAGATTGCCAGAGGCGGGTTGCAATTTCCGGGTCACGCCACCTTCTTTCACAAGTCATAATTCGGAAACTAATTGGCAGGGGAAACTAATACTTTGTACACGAGTGTTCCACACATAGTATAATTAGTGTACTCAATGTCAGTCAAATCTGAGACTATGAGTTGGAGCCCCTGGTTGAACTGACATGGAATGACCCAATTGCCACTTGGCATTTTTTGTGATCTTTATAAGGCGTTTGGGTAGATCATGTTACTCCCTCAGAAAAACTAAGTTTTATGGAATTGATGGCTTTACACAAAATTGGTTTGACTCGTACTTAACAAACAGAATGCAAAAAGTTGTGCTGAATTATCAATGTTAGAAGAAGAAAAAATTTTAGTAACTGCGAAGAAATGGCAGCGTTGCACAGTGTCCAATTTTCGGACCCATTCTTGCTCCTTATATATGTGATTGACATTCTGCATAAAATTCATCGAATTAGTACTTTTTGCATAAATACGAGATTTATAATACAATTAGAGAGAAAGCAACAGAGGAGATTGCTAATGAGGATTTTCAAAGATTTATCAAGCGGTTTTCCGAAAATGGGGCTCTCCCTAAATTTTGAGAAAACATACTATATTCAGTTTTGCCAATAATTGATGAAGCACATGAAGAGAAGTCAGTGAACATTCTTGGGAACAAATGAATGAACCTCCTGGTGTGTTATTCATATTTGCACTCAATAATGCCTTGTGAAATAATTTTCTGGGGTAACTCATCACTTGCAAGGAAAAAAATGATTGCAAAAACGAAAGGTAGGTACATCTTCAATGAGTAAGACGTTTTAACTAACCGTCAATACATATATTTGTTAATGAAAATTGCCATGAAAGATCCATTGCAGTTTGTTAACATCAATATCCGTACCTACAACACTGGAGGAAATATGTCCAGTGACATAAAATGTCTCACAGGTAACAAAACAAGTTTTAAATACACTGTAAAATCATTTTTCTATGGGCAAATTTTATGCATACCCAGCAACATGACTAGTTCCATATTATAACAATAAAAAAACTGTTTAAATGATCTGTGGAACATGTATTAACTATCAGTGTATAAACGACAAAAATGTCTGGAATTCAAAGGAGAAAGGATCAAAACTGTGAGATGATTGACTGATTTTAAAGTCACAGAAACCAATACAAAAATTTAAGTGTTAAATCAAGTCAAATATACTTAGTGTCAAAAAGGGTGAAGAAAATTATGTTTGTTCATCACCTGTGATAGTGTCTGGGTTCATGAATGGACTAGGTGACTTGGGTGAGGGGAGGTAACAAGTGGAGCTACAAGCAGTGCAGTTTACAATACTAAATTTCAAACAAGACATTTTTCTTATGAGGTCAGGAATAGACTGAATGAACACGATTCTGTGGCTACAAATTAAAACAATAAGCCTATAAGAATCACCAATTAAGCAGTTAATTACAAGATGATAACCAAAGATGAAAAATAAACTACAAAACAGCCCTCACACACTCAATATTTACTGTGTAACAGAGTATTGTGCAGTAATATTGACTATCTGAGCCATATTAAAGATTTGCACATTTATCGAAGGACACTGCAGTGCTTTAAAAATACTGATGCTTGCTCAACATGTTATGCTGTTTAAGGGAGATATTGTGCAATACTAGCCAGTTCCTGCCAAGACCAAGAGAAATTCAACACACTGTGAATGAGTCTGTGCAAAGACCAGAAAAAAGTAAATAACAAAAGGTCAGAGTGTGTGCTAGGGGACATGTGAAATGAAGTTACTGACTGTTTAGGAAACACTGTTCACAATAGCAATAGCACTGAATCCTGGTGTCATAACAGTGACCAAAAATGTTTTTTTTTTACTTTTAGCAGTTTTCAGACTTGGCAAGTGAGGTAGTTAGCTGTATAGTGACTATCCATGTTTTCCTTCTTCTTCTTGCAACAGTTGTCAGACCACAGATGTAAGGTCATGTAAATATTCAATCAACAATCAGTAAATAATTGTTTTCTTTCGTTTGTAACAATTGTTGCAGTTGAGAAATACGTAGAAAACAGCACATGTACATGATAAATTACACTGATCATTTGTTTGATTTGTAATTAGTAGTACTTATGAATTTATGCTGCAGTGAATGAGTTATTTGATCCATTCTGCGTGATTTCTGCTTGGAAGGCAAGCAAATGAGTCCCACAACTGAGTGCCGACATGTTCGCTATGAAGGAGAGTTCTAACCCCACACATTCCAGGCATAAATATTTCAGAATAATATTGTGCAATTCTTGGCTTTGCACTTTCCTGCAATTTATTGACACAGTATTATTGTGCAATAAATATTGAGCCTTTGAGGGATTCCTTACGGAAGAAAATAATGTCTACATAGGCAGACGAAGCCAGGAAGGCAAAGGAGCAGACTGCATATACAAAGAAAGCAGTTTTCGACAAAAAGAAACCTACTAGAATTAAAGTAAAGCTGAAAAATAAATCATGGAAACACTATGAGAGTAAAATAACATGATACAACTGAGTGAATAATTATGCGGGAAATCAAAACAAACTTGAAGCATTCAAACAATTATGTTATAGCGATGATGTGAAAAGTGTAGTGATCAGAAAAAGTGCAAAATAAAACAGTATTACATCTCAGATAGTGATGAAAAGTTTCAGAGAGCCATAACTTGAAAGACTGGAAAAACTAAGGCATGTGAAAACTAATCTGGCAATGGAAGATGATAGTACTGGGAAAAGACTAAGAATTGGTTGAGGAGGTAATTACATAATATGAGGAAAACAGAAGGAGACTGATCAATCTGAATTTCATGTAAACACAAAGCAGCAGCATAAACTAGATAATATGTTTAACTGATACTGAAAATTCACAGGGCATCCTCCATTAGTGGATTATTTTGTATTTTATTATGACACTACTGCATCAGTACACTAATTCCTATTATTGTTTCTCTCATTCTCAGACATCTATCTTGTTTAGTGTCATGGATGCATTGATATCACACACACACACACACACACACACACACACACACACACACACACACACACACACACACACAGAGAGAGAGAGAGAGAGAGAGAGAGAGAGAGAGAGAGAGAGAGAGAGACTCTTCAGCAGGATGAAAAATGAAATAAACAATATTAAAGGTTCAGTCATTTTATTAACATGGGAAGGATCTATGCACAAATGTACATGAAATAAATTTTAACAACTGCAAACAATAATCCTATATTTACTCATAAATGGAGGGACTGTTCTGAGAAAAACCAATTTCAGCAATAACTCCTTAAAAGCCAGCAGCAATATATACATCATTATTCTGACTATTTGTGCTACCGTTGTGAACCACACAATTTAAATACTAAGATCACAAACCAATAACTAAATTCTGAGATACAGGCCTTTAGCAAGTTTAAAAGCTATAAAACTAATGCAGACAATAACAGAAGTTAGTGGAGGGGAAAAAGTTTAAAGCATTTCCCACCCACACAAACCCAAATGATGGTCTAATATGAAAGTAAATTGAAAGTCACAAAAAGCCCCCCCCCCCCCCCCCCCAACTTATGTTACTGATTAATTACGTATAATCCTCCCAAACCATTCAAATGCATTACTATTACAATATCACAGATGTGGAGTTTCATTGAAACTGCTAACATACATATCACACAGCAAATCTTGTAGCAAAGAAACCTCCTCTACTTGAAAAAATTTATATAAACCCATAAATATTTCCTTATAAAATTCACTGCTTGGAAAAATATTTGCTTATGAACAAGTTCTTGTAGAAAACAATGTGTGCACAAAAACTTAAACTACAGAATTCAAGACTGCTTGAGCAGATGTATTTGGATGAAGATGCACATTTTGTTTTTTAAAATCACTGTAACTAAAGACAGAGTCATGTTTGTATTGTTACCAGGATGTAATTTCTGAAAGCTAGTTTCTCCTTCAAAATTTTTAAATCAGTGCTATCAACCTAGGGAAGAGCCCCATTAAGATCTCTGACAAAGCTTTACTATACTTAAGTCCACACTTCAAACAACTACTAAGCAAAACCATCCTGTAAAAAATGTAAAATAAACACTATGGCGGAAAAGTTATAAAAAGTTGATCTGAACAAATACTTCCTTTTCAGGCACAGTGTTAAGTGCACATTGCAAACCACTATCACTCATAGCACTCTCTCCCTTTAACCATACAACCTCTTAAAATATTTTTTCTTCTTTTTATATTCGGCTGTAGATATAAATGGCAACAATTTTATTAATATACATCATTAACATTGTAAGTAAAAAGTTTTAATTTCAACATTGCAAGTCTACTGACTTGTAGTTTCGTATCATATAGCTTAAAGCTTTGTTAAACTTATACAGTTATTCAGAGGTAATTAATTTATAAAATGTATCATCTGTTAATGACATTTACATTTTCACTTTACATTATTACATATCAGTCATAAGCCATTACCTTTTTTAATTGTATCATTCATAATTTTGTATAAAAAACACATTCCTGTTGTCATTCCAACAACTGCACTATTATAACAACTATGATAGGCAAGGTGTTACATATATTGTACTTCCATTCTTTCACAGAAGATGGAATAAATATCCTCATGTAAAAGCTTACATGGATTTATTTACATTTAGGAAACTATACATATTAAGTGCACTTTTCCATGTTTCACTTTCAACTCAAGTGAATCAGCACTTTTCTGATCTGGTTATATCAGGAACATTACTGGTTATACTATATCTACACCTTGAGTTATGATCAGGTAACAGCGGTAAAAAGTAAAAAATAAACTCGTGAGGAAGAACAAACAAAGAAGCATTTTGTTACCCTATTCTCACTTACACCCTTAACTTACTGGTAAAGTAACTTTTGTAGCAATATATTATTTACATATTTACAAATACTTGATCATAAAAACATTCTACCTGCCACTGTTAGCAGGAAGTCCTCATAATAAAAAGTTAAGTCAACCTCAAACTTCACCCACCACACGAACATTAAAAAATGTCACTCAATTATTTGTAACACCATAAATCAAATTACGCACTTGATAAATGAAAATTTATAAATATGCCATTTTCCACAACTAAACAATGAACAGAATATGTATAGTGTGTTGATGTTGTGTAAAATGTTTGAACTGCTTCCTCACAACAATTGTTTTCACAATGATAGTGACAAAGAAGTGCAACCCATTACATACAGTTGTGTTACAGAAGGAAAAAAGGCTGGGAGAGCAAAAACAATTATATAACAGTAAAATACAAGAAACACTATAAAATTTATAAACAATAGTATATAAACTATTTACAAGAAGATTACAGTGCATGACGAGCATTGTATTAAGTTGCTTATTAACTGAGGTTGTGAACAAAAGCTCTATTTCGAACACAAAATGTGAAACTAAATGACTGTTTGGTATCTCACATGAACAATGTGCAGAAATAAGAATTACAGTTAACATAAATTGAACTAAGAAAATCAGAGTTGAAATTTAAAACAGTGTCAAAGAGGTTTCACTGTCAAGAGTACGAAATTACTGAGATTGCAAGAGATTCAAACAATATAGTTACCTGTCCATGAATTCTAAATGTATTTTAGGCAACAGATTACTAGCTTATTGCTGATACAGCACAAACAGAAGAAGACAGAAATAGCAAGCATATCACTAGCCTTCCAGCAGTCTAGCCTGCATGTAGTGAATATTAAGTATAACACAAAATCACGAACACTGTAGATTCACATGAATAACTTTGTTTTTAAATATGTATTGTTTCGTTTACAATGCTGCAATGAAAAAAAGCAACAAACAATCAAGGGGAAAGTGAACGGGAGATCCAATTTTTCGAATCAGTTCACAGTTACCACACATTATAATCACTGGGGGGGGGAAAAAAAACACACACAAATGTGCCAGTCTCATCTCAATTTTGAATGTTAATATAATAAATAAGTTTGTATTAATGGCTATTTAAGACAATTAAGAATAAGATAATCAACCACAGCCCCACAAAATTACCATTGCAGAATCACAGAGCTCACATTCTTCAAGAACAGAATTATTGTACACAAGACAACACAGTTTGCACAATGATCAAATGGGAACCAAAGATAACATTATCCAAAAGTGTTATTCACACAATTCAAACATACTTACAGAGTCTAAATGTTTCTTAAAAGACTCCTATGAAGAATTTTTACTACATGGAATATGGAAGAGCATTCAACTGATTCTTAGTGTGCAATGCTATAACTTCTGTTAGACTAAGGCACAAGCAATTTTCCTAACTGCTTACATATATATCGTCAAGGACTATAGTAGCCTTAGAAACGAGTCATTTTCGGAAACGAAGGATCGCACTGAGTCTCAAGATCTCCTAATAGAGAACTGTAGTGGGTACAGTGCTGAGCAGCAGTGTAGTTATTTATGAGCAGTAGGTGCAGCATTTAGTACATGCAGGGAAAATATCACACATCCTCCCTGCAAAGAGCACATTCTATCTTGCCCTATCTGTGGAATTAACAGTAGATGGAGCACCAGTACTAGGACCAATAGTGTCACAGCGGCGATAATACAGAAGGTATGGAACTCTTGGACTCCGTGGATGCAGCATTTGTACTTCCTGAACAGCTTTCACAGAGCTGTCATCGTAACGTACCCAACTTCCATAGCCAACGTGGAATACATCTGTTACATAATGACCTTTTGTTGCCTCCTTTCCGTCGTGGTACACAACTGAAACAAAAATGGTCTATTAGTGAAAATATTTTGTGTGTGTGTGTGTGTGTGTGTGTGTGTGTGTGTGTGTGTGTGTGTGTGTTGAGAGTGTTAAAAATTTAACAACAAAAAAAAAGAAGTGCAAACAAAGACCTTTAGACAGGGAGAAAAGCATGAAAGGAGGTCAAGTATGAGGCGTGTTCAATATACTCGAACAATATGTCAACACTTTATTATACATGGCAGCAAAATGAGGTCAGGCAATAATGCAGGCTCATGGAATATAAAAGATAGTTTCATGTTACACGATTCTTTCCTCCTCATCTCCTTACAAAACACACTTTTGCTTCGCCAGATTTCTTTGTGATACTTATTACTTTCTTTTTGCACCTTGTCTGTTCCTCCTCTTGCACACCAATACTAGGCCTTTGCTGTTCTCTATCCGCTTCTTTCGCTTATTTGATATGCTACAGCTACAGCTGGTGTTTCCTCCCTCTTTCTTGCTAATGTTTTCCATAACCCCACAGATCCTAACATTTTTATCCTTTCCTTTAATCCTGTGTTCTTTCAATATTATCATTTCATTTCTGTTCACATATGCTACTCCTCTGATCTTTTTGCAATTATTTGGTGGCCTAACATCCTGCCGGATACTCTTAACATGCAAAAATTTCCAGTGTCCACTCAGTTGCTGCATGTGTAATAAAAGCTGAAAATCTACCAGGTGCTTTCAATGCCAGTGTACTGACAGAGAAACTGCCCACTACACACAAAAGTAAAACACAAAACTTACTGTGTGAAACAAGGATACACTGAAGAACCTTGTTACCACTAAGAAGAGGAACATTGCCACCAAAATGTCAGTGAAACAGGAGCAAAACATTCATGATAAAGGTGATACTATTAAAAATCTTGAAAATCAGGAGAATGCAAATAAGAGTATGCTTCTGGCCTATCTGAAGACTATACATAAAGATTTTTCTGTCAGTGTCCAAGCAGGGCTGCTTCTGAAGCCAATCATGTTCCTACACAACATAGTGTTTTGTCCAAACCCCAAAAATCATATCATGAGAATGAATATATTATGAGCACCTACATATGCCATTAAAGAACTTAATATTGCATAAAGATGACAAAATATTATGAGTATACCAAAATAAAATCTGAAGTTAAACCCATGAATTTTTAAACCAAACTCATTTGTATTTAAATGCTCAATGACTTGGTTATCAGCACCTTGCTGAAAATACGTGTATTTATTTGTGAAGTTCCAAATAATGTTAAAGTGGTGAGTACCATGGAAATATAAAAAAGTGGTTTTTTGCCAACGTCAGATAACTTAAAATTTTGCCCTCTGAGCAAGCCATATAGGGAGAGCAGACCCCAACCATTGCCAACACTGGCTGACTCAATACAGTCTCAGGATCGGAAAGTGTATTGTACAGGTATGCATAAATGTCACTTTTTAAAAGATTAATATTGTTCACAAAATAGAGAATAAATACATGAATGATAGTTTGCATGACACCCCGACATACTGAAGAATCTTCTCACACTGAAATAAAATTGTGGTAGTTTTAATTTGTGAATTAAATACTTGGATAAGAGCACCAAAACTCTCCCCTGATATTCATGGCTGGCTTATATTAATGTAAAAACATGGGACAGTCTGCCACTCAATTGTCAAAATCAGTTTCCAACAACGTGGGAATAAGACCAAATTCCTCAACTTTTTTTAAATCACTGCTACACTCACTCAATCATCACTTCAAAAAGGCTGTGTATCTCCAGCCTAACCATTTAATGCTTTCAAGTCAGGATAGGCTCCACTGTTACAGTAATGCCACATGTGTGCTCTTCGTCACACAGGAGGAAGCCATGGATCACAGGGCAACAGTGCCCTACTTAGAACTGAGCTAAAATGTTTTTGTTTCATCTGAGTAACTAGATGGAAAGTGGCTGGTTTAAAAGTCACAACTTACATCCATTAGTTTCCAGCCACTCTCTTCCCACATACCCATAACTGTCCTCCCCAGTGAGAAATCTTACTATATGGGGACCTGGCATATCACTAATATCTCATTACAAGATTTCTTGGCTGTTATATGCGCAATCTTGTTACTGCAAATTCAGACATCTTGGTACCCAACAGAATGACACCTCTTTATACTGCTTCTGTGTAGATAACAAGAGTATCTTCAATGTTCAGGACAAGGTTTTCTGTTTGGTACATTCTCCTGAAGTTGGTACAAATGGGAGAGTCCCCTCCTCTTTGGCCCATTTCATCTTTCTTGAGTTAATCAATGTTACTTCTTCCTTTAGGGGTGTATTGTAGCAGTTGTTTTGTTGTGGAATACACTGATAACCCATTCTTCCTATATGTTCTTTAATTTTTGTCTGTATTCCTTAACCTCTTCACTTAAATACCTACATTCTTTCAGATGGTCTAATCTTTTAAGCTGGCTCTTCTTGTTACTCGGTCCTAGACTGTTCTCAGAAATCTCATCTCAGCTGCTTGAACTCCACTGCAGATTCTAGAGTTTAAACTCCAGTTTTCACTTTCATACAGTCCAAAAGATTTTGTCATAACTCTCTCAAATTTTGGCATGGTGTCCTTTTCTACTTTTCGCCTGCAGTTTCTTTTGATGGTGCCACACACATCACAATGAATCTCTCAATCTTTTTTCAATATCCACTATGCCAACATGTGATAAGTAACAGACCAAAAACGTTAAGGTGTTACCTTGTTCAATAATTTTGTTTCCTGATATGAGTTTACATTTTTTTTGAGTCATCAGTCTTCTGACTGGTTTGATGTTGCTCGCCACAAATTCCTCTCCTGTGCCAGCCTCTTCCTCACGGAGCTGTACTTGCAACCAACGTGCTCAATTATTTTCTCGATGTATTCCAATCTCTGTCTTCCTCTACAGTTTTTGCCCTCTACAGCTCTATCATCCTGTCCCTTCTTGTCAAGGGGTTTGTCCACATATTCCTTTCCTCTCTGTTATGGGTAGAACCGCCTCATAACTTACCTTATCAGTCCACCTAACTATCAACATTCTTCTGCAGCATCACCTCTCAAATGCTTCTTTTCTCTTCCATTCCAGTTTCCCCAAAGTCCATCTTTCACTACCATGCAATGCTGTGCACCATACATACATTCTCAGAAATTTCTTCCTCGAATTAAGGCCTATGTTTGATACTAGTAGACTTCTCTTGGTAAGGAATGCCCTTTTTGCCAGTGCTAGTCTGCTTTTTATGCCCTTGCCCTGTCCATTGGTTATTTTGCGGCCTAGGTAGAAGAATTTTTTTCCCTTCAAGATCATAAATCCTGATAAGTTTCTTGGTGTTCTCATCTCTGGTAGGCCTACTCCTCATTACTTTAGTCTTTCTTTGATTTACTCTCATTCAACATTCTATACTTCAGACTGCTCATTCCACTGGCAGCCATTTTGCCTTAAGTTTCCCTATACTTCCTATTTATTTTACTCAACGACGGGTGTTTCCGTATTCCTGAATTTCCCTAACATCTTTGTACTTACTTCTCTCATCAATGAACTGAAGTGTGTCTTCTGTTACCCTAGGTTTCTTCGCAGTTGCCTTCTTTGTACGTACGTTTTTCTTTCCAACTCGTGTGATTGCCCTTTTTAGAGATGCCCATTTCTCTTCAACTGTACTGCCTACTGAGCTATTCCTTATTGCTGTATCCAATAGCCTTAGAGAACTTCAAATGTATCCCATAATTCCTTAGTACTTCCGTACCCCACTTCTTTGCGTATTGATTCTTGCTGACTAATCTCGTTAACTTCAACCTACTCTTCCTCCCCGATATGGGTCAATATTTGCTCCTGGGTACGCCTTGCAATCCATATCTGATTTTGGATCTGTCTGACCATGATGTAAACTAAACAAAATCTTTCCATATCACCCAGCCTTTTTGAAGTATACCACATCTACTTATGATTCTTGGAACAGCATATTTGCTATTACTCGCTGAAATTGTAGAACTAAATTAGTCTTTCTCCTCTCTCATTTCTTGTTCCACATTCATATTCTCCTGTAACCTTTTCTTCTTCTCCTTCCCTACAACTGCATTCTAATCCTCAACAGCTATTAGGTTTTCATATTCCTTTAAATTCTTTATTACCCTTTCAATACCCTCATATACTCCATCTCTCTCTTCAGATTCAGCTTGCCATGTCGGCATGTACACCTGAACTATTGTTGATGTCGATTTGTTGTCGATTCTGATAAGAACAACCCTATCACTGAACTGTTCACAGTAACACACTCTCTGCCCTACGTTCCTCTTCATGATGAACACAACTCCCTTTATGCCATTTTCTGCTGATGTTGACCAGAAATCCTTGTCTTCTTTCCCTTCCATTACTGTATCTAGACTGAGCCTCTGCATTTCCCTTTTCAGATTTTCTAGCTTCCCTCCCACACTCATGCTTCCAACATTCAATGCCCTGACTCTTAGAATATTATCCTTTCGTTGATTATTCAACCTTTTTCTCATAGTCACCTTCCCTTTGGCAGTCCCTTCCCAGAGATCCAAATGGTGGTCTATTCCAGAATCTTTTGCAAATAGAGATATATCATTATAGTTTTTCAATTACAGGCTACATGTCCTGTGGATACACAATGTGTGTCTTTAATGCAGTGGCTTCCATTGCCTTCTGCATCCTCATGCCATTGATCATTGCTGATTCTTCGCCCCTTTAGGGGAAGTTTCCCACCCCAAGAACAAGAGAGTGTCTTGAACCTCTGTCTGCTCCACCACCCCCTTTGACATGGCCGTTGGCAGGAGGGGGGGTGACTTCTTATGCTGGAAGTCTTCAGTCACCAAGTGCTGATAATTAATAAAAATTTAAGCAATGGTGGGTTTCGAACCCAGGACCAAGGACGTTTTGATTACTAATCAAAGATGCAACCTCTAGACCATGGGTTACATCTTAAAGGTAAAGAAACCTGCAATGAAATGGACTTTGTTTTATTTGTCAATAAGCTTAAATTGTGTTGTTTCATTATTTACTGTAGTTCATATAGTAAGTTATCTTCATTACCCGCAACTATAGTTGGAGTCAGGAACAACGGCGGTCGAGTTTACGCTCATGCATACCCCAACTGTCACTTGGAACCAGCAACACAGCAATCACTGTCTGCGCCTTGACTTGCGTGACTATCTTTTACGAATCATATGACAGAATCTGGTAGTGGGCAAACATAAAAGTTTGATCAAATTTATTTCCTTGAAGAGACCTCTATATTAAATTTCATAATACATTCTTTCCATTCCCTCGCCTAGATATGAATTTAAAGAAAATCAGTGCAATATTCAGGGTGTCTACGTGGACAAGAAAAAAAAATTCCCGGATTTTTCCCGGATTTCCCGGTTAAAAACACAATTTATCCCGGATGAAATTACGTATAAAGCGGGTGAAAATACATCCGTGTTAAGTAGCAGTATACTTTCCCTCGGAGTTGTAAAACCTATCAGTCCTTTGAATCGTAAAGGTCTTATACCGGCGGAGGACGTCCCAGCACTTTAGGAAACGAAATCCAGGAGAAACAATGCGTCTGGAAAGTCGTTTGATGCGAGACAATATGCACAGAGTTTATTTTCGTATTGCTAAAGTATATACACAAATTCCACAAATTACAGCACGGTAGCTTCGGAAACTCTAAAATAGAGATTGCGTTGAGCGATGCACTTTTGTCAGCCAGTCATAGCTTGTGTCACGTGATCTCGCTAGCGAGTGACGGCAGTTATTCAGAGCAGGAGGCCTACGACGGTTAACTCGTAAGTAGATGTGTATGTACGAACGCGAATTGCATCGTCTATTGGCATCCACTGATATTAGCCCGAAAATGATAGGAAGTCCGTAGGCCTACCAACAGGCTCTAATTTGGCAATTAAAATCGTGCCAAAATGATTATCAGTTGCGTAGAAAAGTCGAAGTGTTCTGGCATGAAGGGACTTGTGACATTGCTCAGTAACAAATTATGCACATTTTTTTTGAGGGTCAATTACACTTTTTGCCATCGATTGCATAACTTTTTATCTATGAAAGAACAACATTAAATATGAAAACTTGAAGCTCGGTCTTTTTTTAGTGTGTGTTACACGTTAAGTCATATCAAATACAAATGAGCCGGTAAAATTTTTAATAGTGGCATAAATGACTTATCTTCTGGGCCCGACATTTTTCAAGTGGATGATCCTCAAAGTGTTACGTTTTGAATGAGAGTTATAACGCCCTGTGATTTAAGAAATTCACTGCACTGTCTGCACATTCTCACACGTAACATAAATCATCTTGCGTGGAAATTTACTTTGTAAGTAACGCATCTCAAGCCACTATTCGTAATATTTTCTGGTGATCTGTTAGAAATGTAAACAATTGTGACATCACACACATCGAATGCACGTTAGTTCTTACGGACGTACTGCATAATCTTCGACCTAAAGCCTTTGACACTTAACGGTGACGGCAAGCTGGTCTGTGCATTGTGCAAATTACCCATTTTCTATGCAACTAAATTTTTGGTTTGGTGTTATTCTCTGATTTGTGTTTCGTTGCTGCAATATTATTCAGCAGTAGTGGAGTAAAGTTCTTTGTCAGCGTATCAGATCTTACACGTCACACCTACAAAACTTTAACTGAAATCTAAAACAACGAAAAATCCCGGAATTCTAAAAAATTCCCGGGTTTTTCCCGGAATTCCCGGATGTCCCGGGCCGTACATACCCTGAATATTAAAACCTTGTCTAATCCTTTTATTAATATTTCCAGATTTTAACTTTTTAGTTATCTGCGTTTATATATACTTCGGACAACTTCCGTAATATCCCATAGTTTTCCTTTGAGCACAATATCAAAAGATTTACTATAGTCCATTAAGTTTTTAAATTTTATTCCTTCTTTTTTTTTTTTGGGGGGGGGGGGGGGGGATTTAGTATGGCAATTAGTAGAAACAGAACCCTTATAAGATCACTTTGCTGTCCATCTGTGAAAACCATTGTCCATCTGTCGTCCGTCTGTTGAGACCCCTTTCTCTCAAGAACAGGTAGAGGTATCATTTTGAAACTTTTGTCACATACTAAGTTCTATGGTCTCTTGATGATGTGAAAAATTTCAGCTTCTAAGCCAGTGCAATGTAAATATACAGGTATTTATACCACCATTTTAAAATTTATTACTCACTCATCAAAACTTACAGGATACTTTCCACTTATCT
Organism: Schistocerca cancellata; assembly: GCF_023864275.1. Classification (NCBI taxonomy): domain Eukaryota; kingdom Metazoa; phylum Arthropoda; class Insecta; order Orthoptera; family Acrididae; genus Schistocerca; species Schistocerca cancellata. The sequence continues at coordinate 457,443,997 of NC_064628.1, read as the reverse complement.
GGAATCATAAAATTTGGCAACAATCAAGATTTAACAGTACAAGTAAAGGGGGAAAAAATCCAAAAATTGTTAACTTGTAATTACATCACATAACTCTTTTTTAAAAACCCCTTTTTCTCAGGAATGAGTACAGGTATCAATTTATGTCAAAAACCAATGTTTATGGCCCCTGGGTACACATAATTTAAGCCTCTAAGTCAATGCAATCAAAAGATACAGCCATACACATCACATGTTTTGGTACTCAAAAACTTACTCATCAAAACTTATAAATGAATTATTAATCTACATGTTTAGCCTGGTCATCTAGCTGTAAAGTGTGCACCTGGAATCAAGGAGTCACAAGATCAAATCTCTGACAGACCACAGGTTTTTCGGGCTTCTTTTTAACCTGGCTTTCACTTCCGGAAACAGCAGTTGCATGGATTCCACATTAAACTATTGGACAATTGCGGTAGGTTAGGTACACACAAGTTGTTAAGGTGGCATCTGATAAAGACTTTCTCCAGGCCCCTGTTTCCTTTGCTGCTAGCGTTTTATAAACTTGTACTTAGCTGTTTATGGTTTCCAGGGCAATTTAGTTTTGACAGCTTTGTAATATCTCCTGAAGTTTCTTAAATTCCATTGTACAGATTTCTGAAAGACATCTTTTCATTTCTTCTGCTTCCTTGTTCTCCTATTGCTCTTATTCGGGCCACAAATTTTTTTACAGAAATTCATCCAGTATTCTCTATGTAGAGGATGTAAACTTGCCACATCCCGTTGTTCTTGGCTTTTTCTTTATGTGCAGCTCTTATTAATTTCTTTGTTTCTTTCTATGTGTTTCATAATCTTCCACTATCTGAGGAATTTTTGTCATGAACCATTTTAATTATAGCTCATTCTTCCATCGACTGTTTTTTAATTCTATATTCCAAATAGTAAATCCCTTTTGGCTTGTATTTGTTTGTTTTCCACTGGGTTTGCTAAGCTACCTTTCCAATCATCTGAGTTAGTTTCTACCATTCTAATTCAATGTTTGTACTGAGATTCCTTTCCTGCATATTATCTTATATATGACTGATGCCAGGATTTCCTAATACGAGGTGCATTCAAGTTCTAAGGCCTCCATTTTTTTTCTAATTAACTACTCACCCGAAATCGATGAAACTGGCGTTACTTCTCCACGTAATCGCCCTGCAGACGTACACATTTTTCACAACGCTGACGCCATGATTCCATGGCAGCGGCGAAGGATTCTTTAGGAGTCTGTTTTGACCACTGGAAAATCGCTGAGGCAATAGCAGCACGGCTGGTGAATGTGAGGTCACGGAGAGTGTCTTTCATTGTTGGAAAAAGCCAAAAGTCACTAGGAGCCAGGTCAGGTGAGTAGGGAGCATGAGGAATCACTTAAAAGTTGTTATCACGAAGAAACTGTTGCATAAAGTTAGCTTGATGTGCGGGTGCGTTTTCTTGGTGAAACAGCACACGCGCAGCCCTTCCCGGACGTTTTTGTTGCAGTGCAGGAAGGAATTTGTTCTTCAAAACATTTTCGTAGGATGCACCTGTTACGGTAGTGCCCTTTGGAACGCAATGGATAAGGATTACACCCTCGCTGTCCCAGAACACGGACACCATCATTTTTTCAGCACTGGCGGTTACCCCGAATTTTTTTGGTGGCGGAGAATCTGTGCGCTTCCATTGAGCTGACTGGCGCTTTGTTTCTGGAATGAAAAATAGCATCCACGTCTCATCCATTGTCACAACCGACGAAAAGAAAGTCCCATTCATGCTGTCGTTACGCACCAACATTGCTTGGCAACATGCCACACGGGCAGCCATGTGGTCGTCCGTCAGCATTCGTGGCACCCACCTGGATGACACTTTTCGTATTTTCAGGTTGTCATGCAGGATTGTGTGCACAGAACCCACAGAAATGCCAACTCTGGAGGCGATCTGTTCAACAGTCATTCGGCGATCCCCCAAAATAATTCTCTCCACTTTCTCGATCATGTCGTCAGACCGGCTTGTGCGAGCCCGAGGTTGTTTCGGTTTGTTGTCACACGATGTTCTGCCTTCATTAAACTGTCGCACCCACGAACGCACTTTCGACACATCCATAACTCCATCACCACATGTCTCCTTCAACTGTCGATGAATTTGAATTGGTTTCACACCACGCAAATTCAGAAAACAAATGATTGCACGCTGTTCAAGTAATTAAAACGTCGCCATTTTAAGTATTTAAAACAGTTCTCATTCTCGCCGCTGGCGGTAAAATTCCATCTGCCGTACGGTGCTGCCATCTCTGGGACGTATTGACAATGTTCACGGCCTCATTTTAAAACAATGCGCATGTTTTTATCTCTTTCCAGTCCGGAGAAAAAAAATCGGAGGCCTTAGAACTTGAATGCACCTCGCAAATCAGTTTTCCATATTATTTCAGTTTAAGCTTTCTTTTTGTGTGCTGTTCTTGCCTATGTAGTTTTATACATAACTCTCTCTCTTACTTGGGAATGGTCCGAGTTCATACCTGTTCCTCTCACCACTCTCGCATCATGGAATAATTTTCTTTTGCTAATAAATAGTTACTGATCTTCAGGATGCCCTGGTAAATATGTAATATCTCTATTTTAAATTAGATATTTTCAATTCACAATGAATTAAAGTTCACAAAGTCTCATAACATTTTTTCCCCCATTCTGATTAATTGCTGTTTCTCTATGTATTCCAATAACGTCAAATGGACTGTCATCCTGTTCTAGCATTCCTCTCTCTTCCTATGGCAATATAGTAACTCTTATTCATGGAATCTATGACATTTTGCAGGCTCTTGTAAAATTCATCAGGTTCACTACTTGTCCTCCTTCGGGGGCATACACTGATATAATCATCATACATCCTGCAGCTATATTAAACAATGATTGTTACTATTCTTTCATTTACCCAACTGTAAGCTGCTGTTCTGCTCCTCCACGGCTCACTTAGCAAAATAGTTGCTCCTGCTCTATTTTAAATAGGTGCACCACTATAAATTTATGTATAATTTTCCACATGTTCCTGTCTGCTGCTTCTTAGCCTCCAACAACATAATGAAGTTCAGTCTTCAAATCAGCACATCTGATCTGCTAATCAGAGCCATCAAGATCACATTAAACTCCACAATGGAGATGCTGAATTCTAGCGATAGACGAATTCTTAGTATGTTATGTGGGAAAACTATTAAGCAGCCAACTACATATCCTTGCTTGGAGGTAACCATAAAACCACAATGTCATAAGAAAGTTCATCTAAAACACAAAGGAATGTATGCTGATAGAAAAAACACTGATGAATTCAATTTACTGTACATAACCAAGTTAAAATTTATGCTGGGCCTCTCAATCAGCCAAGATGTATACTTGCTCTAACACAGAGATAACCTTCATATCTCTGCAATGTGCCAAATTTACAGCACATTACCGAATGTTATCACCTCAACTTATTACCATAGTTGACTTTTTTTAAGAACTGGGAGTTTGTAAAGTTTTCTTAAGTGTGGATATTAAAATATACATGAAAAGCAGATCCTAGTCAAGTTAGTGAGTTTACTGTGCTCAGCCAATTGCAGAACGTGGCATGTGGCAAAGATTACACTACGGAGTACTGGCCTCTAGAACATCACGCCAGTGGCCGCTAAGAAGAAACACCTATTGTTGAAGAGAGAATTAACATGACCTTTGTTCGCTGTAAATGGTTCTTCGCTTGTCCCTTAAAGAATTTTAGTTGGTCTTATGAGCAAGTTGCAATGATAGGATCGCAATAAGTTAGGCAGCCACAGGACTTAGACTTGGGAGAGTTCAAAGCAACTATTAAGTCATTTAAGTAGATATCCTGAAAATAATATGGGCTTGTGGGAGAAAGAAATTGTTTCTCCAGTTTGGGTAGAATTTAAGCTCATCGTGTGGAGGAATAAGCAGAAGATAAATTTGTGACGTAACCGAATTTTTTGGGTAGTAGCAGTTGAGGCTACGATTAACAGAAGTCTGAGATTGGTTTCTTCTGTCTTAATTTTGTGTGGACACAGTGGTTGAACGTTGGGTTTCTTGATAGTCAAGCATTTGCAGGTGCACCGTGTTTCATTTAGTTGTAGATTTTCCATTGGATTGTGGAAGAGGAGAGACATTATCACTTGAAGTCGTAAATTGATTTTGTGAAGTCAATTATAGTACACACTAAGGGCATAGTGGCAATGCGTTGGTGTATTTTGGTTGTGGAATAGAAAGCACGCACTTAGGAACAGTGCCTTTGCGATTTTGTGTTAGGGTATATTTTATGACTTCAGCACCAGCATTGTTTATTGCAATAAATATTGGAAATTCTGTAGAGATACGTTGAAAGCATAATTTTTGTTGTGAGAACAGACGTCCTACATTGTTAATGTAATATTGAGAACCAATAGGAAGTAATCAGATATCTGCACATACAATCTTTATTTAGCATCTTTTCCCACGGTCCCTAAATGACAAAACAAGAACCATTTTATTGAGTGCATGCTAATTGTCTCAAGTATTTAAATATTAGTGGGTTCGCAGTAAGTCAACATCTGAAGTGGTAAGATTTGTGTCCTATTTAAAGTTCACACAGTTTAAAAGTGACTGTGACACTCAGCTTTGATATTTTTATTGTTACGTTTCCACTCAGGGCTGTTTTGTGTAGTTAACCAGCATTCGTAACAAAATATGCTGACTTATACCTGTACACAAAATACTAACAGGCAATAAAGACAGGGATTTTCTGCTTTAAACTATAAAAACAAATCCTGAGTATCATTTATCCTTGAATTATTACCGGAAAGATATAGGAAAATAAAGTTCATATTAACGCAGACGATTAATTTGCCCATATAGTTAAACATTAAAGAGAAATCACAGATATGTAAAGAAAAAGGTTGGCACTGTGGCGAAATGAAGTTCAGAGATCTTAATCCTCAAAAAACTGAAACAATAATTTAAATTTATTAATTTGCAATGAGAGGAAAGATATTAATGTGGTTTATGCAAAGGGAAAGATAGTTTACCCTTTTAACATGTTATAAGTAGATTTAACCAATGATCTTGCTGCAGCGAGACGTTACATGTAGATATTTTTGTTGACTACCAATGATTCATATGTAAAGATTAAATTACATCTTTGGAAGTTGAACATATACTTTAGTTTACATAAAAGTCTTAATGACATAATGATTGGATGAGTTTACCTGATACTTTGAAGCTTTGGGGGGGGGGGGGGGGGGGGAGTATTTAAATGGAATCTTCAGGTGAGACAGCCAATATTTATTAATGTTGCAGTGGTGGCATATTTTGGTTACACCGTTGCTCTGCAAAGAGTGTCATCATATTGTCAATTCATACACTGGAAGATTTTAGTTTTATGCTGCAAGTAATAAAGAGGAATATCTGATTGCTATCCATCATATACTCTATTGCATCGTATTTTTCATTTAACAGAGATTAGCTTTGGTGGTAGTTAACCTTTCAAAGCTAGTGATACCCAACGAGTCAGTTGCGGTATTAAGGTCAATATTAATAAATTCCGGTAGCTACCACTAGCCCCATTATACCATCAAAATAGTAAGTGTGGCTATCCTTCAGTACACTGCACCATTGTAGTGATACATAGTGTGATCTGTGGTGAGATAAAATTAACATCCAAGCTTATAACGTCATTGTTGTGCCTGGATAGACGATCATTTCTGAATACACAGATTATGCCATTTATCTTAGGCTCTGTCTTGTCTACAAGGTTAAGCTCACATTGTTCAGCATTGCTTTCTCTCCTGTATGCCCCAGTGTTGCTAGTGTCTGCTCATACTGTGTTATTTCTACGGGTGGCCTGCGACTGAAGGGTGGTACAGTAAATTTCCTATGCTTCGTTCTCTACTCATAGCTGTTTTGTTCTAATCCTCAAGAGCTTTGTGGTTTATGGGCATTTCAGGAATAATCACTCTGCTAATGTGTTAGCAATGATGATGGATGTCTATAGTATCTGTGAATGTTTCATATAATTTTTACAGACTGGATCTGTCTGTAACCAGACCTTTCCACTAAGACGCTTTAAAATGCCTAAAACCTTTTGCTGATAAGGTCCCACAAGTGTGGTAGTCATGCAAGACACTGGGCAAATATAAGGCACATTAAAAAGCAGTTCTGGGTCATTAATGTGACCTATGATTAAAATAATCACAGTGTGTTTATCTGCCAAAAATTTAAAATGTGTCTTTTGTCCTCAATCCTTAAGTGTCTGAAGCATCAATAGTATCAATCATCCTGCACAACAGAAGGATTTGCAATAAATCGTAAAATTGTCAACACAAATAAATCTTCACTTGACTCTTCACAGTGTGCTGTTTACATCAATGGTAAAGCGGATGAAAAAATACTACCCTTGGGGCCATCATTCATTTGTATAAAATTGCCTGAGATCATGACTCCTAGAGGTTACGGAATGACCACTCTGCATCAGAGATTTCGATTATATCGCAATCTTTCACGGAAACTCCAGTTATGTTGTGTTGTACATCCAAGTTGTGTCGTTACCTTTTCAATGACTACGAAGATCCCTACAAGGTGCTACCTGTTTAAAAAAGCTTCCTGTACTGTCAGGTTATGTAAGACAAAACGATTCTTCCTCAATCAAAACTAGAAGCAGCTATATAAAGTAGAAAGACCAAGCAGGGGTTCTTCCATTTAACTACATATCTGTCTCAACAAGCTATACATAACAGCAAGGGATTTGCAAATGTAGCACCTTTTTTTTGGCAAAATTCGCATATACTACTTGTGAAATTTACAGCACATATTTCCTGCAAAATTCCAATAAAACTGGAGGAGCACCCACTGCTTCTCAGAACACTGTCCATGTGTTGCATCTTGCATCTGAGGTGCTCTGGTTCACATATTTGTCTTGCTTGCATTAGGAGGTTATTGATCATGCCTCTTTTCTGGTTCGGTTGGTGATTTGACAGTTTGTGCAGGTATCGGTATGTGTTGGTTGTTGATACATGCTGTGTCCCAAGTTTTCACCATTCCTTGTGACCAGCACATCTAGAAATGTTAGCTGTCTGTCCTTTACTACTCCATGGTAAATTTTACGTTAGCACAGAGGCTATTTAAGAGTCTTAGGAAGTCACCAAGAGTTATATCGAAATGTTAGGCATGTAACACTCTCATAAGGTATGGTATACAAGTTCTAATAGAGGCAGATAAACCCAGCACTGATATACTCTTGAAGTATCAGGGAGTTAAATGTTAAAATAAATGCTCTGGTGTTGCCAAAGGCCTGGAGAAAAACCCCCAGAAACATATGGTGCTGGGCTTAGAACAGTGCAGAGCATTTCCGGCAAATGCTACTGCATCGATTCAAGTCATGGGTTCACTTGTTTTCAAGCAACCAGGAGGAAAAAGAGAGAGAGAGAGAGAGAGAGAGAGAGAGAGAGAGAGAGATGGGGTGACATGGACAAACCTGTGAAAATGTTTCATGACATACAGTATTCAGCATTTATGCTTAAGATGAAAAATAAATTATGAGAAAACTAATTATTTTCCACAACAACACAACAGCTTGGAGGTTTACGTTTTGATAACAGAGGGCGATGTCAAGTCAGCTGGTAGATCCTGAATTTATTACACTGATGAAAGTCCATGTTGGAATATGAACAGTTTTATGAAAAGGATACCATACTCACTGTAAAGGTGAAAATTGCAGACAGGGACAAGAAGAAGACTGTTACATGGGGGCTGAGAAACACCTCTCTCTCTCTCTCTCTCTCTCTCTCTCTCTCTCTCTCTCTCTGGCCACTTCTGACAGAATGCAACTTGCTTTGCCCGAAGCTCATATGTAACAGTCTTTTCATTGTGCCTGTCTGCGACTTAAAGTGTCACCTTTACAGGAGAAGCATCCTATCTTTTCATTATATTGTTATTACACGTATGACAAAAAATAATGCAAAAGGGAATGTTATAAAGTAACAAGAACATGGACTGAAAATTCAAATGGTATAAATTACTGAATTATTGTGGTATGTGATGGACCAACAGAAACTGACTTTATTCCAAACAGAAAACCTATTTTTCAAGCACAGACACTAGAATTTTGAAAATAAACATTCTAAATCGATGTACAATGAGATGTGTTTTTAAAAATAAATATTGGCATACCACCCTACACAGATAATTACTGTCACTGGCAATGCTGCTCAGCCAGTTCATGTCAATCAGCGAAGCCTGAATTAATAGTACTAAAAAAGCAATCATCACATATTACATCACAGAGTACAGGGGAACTGCTAGTTCTTGGCAATCCAAAGAAACCTATGTACTGGGTACTAGGTTAGAGAAAATAAAATATTTGAGGAAAGAACAATGCATATGTTGAGACACTTGCACAGAGAACAGTCAATAACACCACAATCAACTACATGGAGAGCATTTGTTAGAACTGTAGAAAAACTGCAGGCTGACAAGGAGAATGCACGACCGTGGGCCCTGGGACTTGTCCGAAATTTTGTGTGGTGAAACAGGACCCCTAACACCTCACGTGGTTAAAATATTAGGACGCACTACTCAGAAAATCCCGAGACAAATCGATCCAAAGTTTCTTAAGTGCCTTATGAGTATAAAATGTTAGTCCATTGCCGAGCCACCGTCTGGCCTACCTGGTTAGCGGTCGGACCCTTACGCCAAAGGTCTCGGGTTCGATTCCTCCTCTGGCACTTTTTTCTTCTGCTGCTTGCAAACTTGCAGCGCATTGTTATAGGAGAATCGTGAAATTAATTCCCAGGAAGACTGTATAAAAATTCATTCTATAATTCACCATCAGTTATCGTCAACAATATCCCGAGACATGATTCATCAAATATGCCTGGTTTGCCTCAAAATTATAAGAAACTCAAAACATTTTCGTAAATGTTAATGGGGCATATTTTTGTACAAATTTATTGCAAACACCCTGTAATTGTAAAAAATCCACTTTTATATGTTGCGCAAGATGTCACAAAAATTATTGCTTTGTTTGTTTTTACGATAATACCACTGCGGTTCTTGTTTATAATTATTATAATGTTTCCCAATTGAATTTGTTATTCTGATTAAAAACCCAATGATTCTCCTTATATACTTTACAATGAAAAATGGAAAACCCACCGCCATGAATTGTGTTGTTGGACAAAAAGAAAATAATTTTTATTCAATAATGTAACTAATTTGTTAAAGATAATGTAGGTTCGGGAAACTTTCTGAATAATTGGTGGAATAACAAAAGAAAGTGAAACAGAAGAAAAACAAAGTGCCAGAGGAGGAATAGAACCCGAGACCTCTGGCGTAATAGTCCGAGCCCTAAACACCTAGGCCAGAGGGCGGCTCGGCAATGGACTAACATTTTATACTCATAAGGCACCTAAGAAACTTTGGATCGGTTTTTCCCGGGATTTTCCAAGTAGTGCGTCCTAATATTTTAACCACGTGAGGTGTTAGGGGTCCTCTTTCACCACACAAAATTTCGGACAAACCCCCGACCCCATGCTCGCGCCATCTCCTTGTGAGCATAATTAGAGAGGTTCACAGGAACACATTTATACAACCTTTTATAATCAATATTCACAAGTAAGATTGATCTGCATCAAATAGCAAAGACAATAGCACAGATTTATTACAGTGAACTACCGTCAGAGTGTCTACAAGACTACTATGTTTTACTAACAGCCAAGGATTCATGTTTGGACTCATAATAATACAGTTTTCTCAAGCACGCACACTTCATTCTGTGTTATGTAGTACAACTCTGCTATGTGTAACATTTTACTATCCATCCCACCAAACTTCCAATGCTTGAAACATTCATCAGCACCCACTTGTGTGTTCAGGCTTTTGTAATTTTCCTGCAATTTACACTTAATGAAACTACATGCATGGGGAAGGGGGGAGGGGAACCAACTTGGCTTTCACATATTAAGATGCTGACATAGGATTGGCTTCAAGTTATGTTTACGAACACTACACCCTGTGCTCCCAATTTTATAGTTCTGCATCAGTGTTAGTCACTAGAAACCAGAACAATTCAAATCACTAGTGCTATTGTTGCCTACCACTTCCAACCTAACAGTATCTATAAAGGCCCCCTCTGGTAACATAATGCTTGTTTATCAAATTATCTGTATTCTACCCATGTCGAACAAGCGTGTAGAAATATCAACAAAGTTTGTCCAATTTAACATCATTTTTGAAGCAGTTGTCATGCTATGTGCACGTCATGAAGTATCTTGATACTAATGGGCACAGAAGAAGCCGTTGGTCTGGGGAATAGTTGAAATTGAGATGTACATATACCCATGAAATCTAATAAAATAAATATTACACTCAAACCTGATGATAACATTAACTTAATTGTGAACTTTATTTATTTTGCACTGCCACTTGTATGTTGTGCACAGACTATTTATTTTCTTCTTAACATCTTCCTGCATAATATGAGTCTTGGAAAGATTCAATAACTCTCCCATTTACGTAACTGCCAGTTCTCTATTATTTTTATCCATATACTCTTGATCGTAGCTTCCACAATTGTGGAAATGCTTATCTTTAATAAAAACTTTTTATCATTAAACATGCAAGGCAAACTTCGTGCAAATAATGTGCAACAGCTTGTGAAATCAGTCGTCCATCAAAATTTCTCTCACAAACATCAAACATGGTCTATATCTGACCAATATATAAAACAAAGCCACAAACTGCAAATAATTTGAGAAACTATAATCAAGATGGCATAAGAAGATTCTTGGCAGCTCCCTGTGCTGTTGCCACCTGTCAACTGCGAATCACCAATGGTTACAGCCAAAACCGTAGCTGTGACAAAACTGAGGTGTTGCCATAGGGACATTTACAAAACCACATTACGCAGGCGGCTGAGATAGACACACAAAGTTGCTGTGCCTAGCCCACTGCAACTGTCAGTGATCAACTTATGACAACTCAAAGCAACCACAGATAAATTTGACTGTGTGATTGTTTACAGTGGACTTTAATCATTGACTCCAAGAAGACTGCGCTTGGTGCCTCACAGTAGTAAATGCTTCAATAGAGGTCAAGACATATGACTTCTGACAGACATTCACTTGTTTCTGATGGTTCTTATGGCCCACTTGTGTACCCTTGATGACTGCACAACACAAATCTTTACTCCTAGCCTGGGCCCATCAACACTGGCATTTGACTGTTGACGAATGGAAACATGGTGCCTGATTGGATGTGTCTTGTTTCAAAATGTATCGAGTGCATGGACGGGTATGGAGACAACCTAATGAATCCATGGACCCTGCATGTCAGCAGGGGAATGTTCCAGCTGGTGGAGGCTTTGTAATGGTGTGGGCATGTGTAGTTGGAGTGATATTGGTCCTTTGTTATACCTAGATATGACTCTGATAGGTGTCACATAAGTAAGCATCCTGTCGGACCACCTGCATCCATGCATGTCCATTGTGCATTCCAACCGACTTGGGCAATTCCAGCAGGACAATGTGACACCCCACATGTCCAGAATTGCTACAGAGTGGTGCCAAGAATACTCTTCTGAGTTTAAACACTTCCATTGGCCACCAAACTCCCCAGACACAAACATTATTGAGCGTATCTGGAATGCCTTGCAATGTGCTGTTCAAAAGAGCTCTCAAACCCCTCATACTCTTATGGATTTATGGACAGCCCTGCAGGATTCACAATGTCAGTTCCCTCCAGCACTATTTCAGACATTAGTTGAGTCCACGCCATGTCGTGTTGTGGCGCTTCTGCATGCTCGCAGGAGCCCTACATTATATTAGACAGGTGTACCAGTTTTTTTGGCTCTTCAATGTAGTTTCATTTACGTTACACAGAAACAATCAACTGTGCCGTCTGCTAACTAAGGTTATCTGGGTTGACTGACTCAAGAAAGCATTCAATATCAATTGAGCTATTCAATTTCAACTGAAACAGCTACTCCTATCAACCACCCTACAGTCAGTCTTAATTTGTGTAGCATAGTTGGTAGCTCTTATGCTTACGAACAAGATGTTATTTTGTTAGCTGTTTATCAAATAGAATAATAGACTTCTCTGTCACAGTTTTAAGATTGAGAATATTATGGAGAGAGATCAGAAGGCTCTTTTAATGGAAGAAAAGATTCGAGAAAGTTGAGATTCATCACTAAACGTGTTGCACTAACACAGATTTTAGCAATACTTGTAGCCACACTGAATACTATTGTTGAAAACAAATACTTAATTTTGAAAGTGCAAATAAAAGTGTGCCAAATGCAAAAAATTGCGAAGTTTTCGAAAACATGCAGAGCTGGAAGAAATTCCAAAGAACTGGATGGCATGTGCCTTGTCTTATGCTGAATGTGGCCAATATACTTACAATCAAGGATTTCTCCACATCTAATGAGTGGAACAACAGATATAAAAAGCGGTACAATATGGTCTACAAAGTTGTTTGTGGGGAAGCAAGTAGTCTGAATGTATTAACTGTTGGTTAGTGGCAGAACAGTTAATTAAAAGAATTTAAACGGACCAAAATAAACCTTCAACATCAATAAACGGGGCTCTTTTCCAACATTTCTTCTGAAGAAAACACATGCTTCTAAAAGTCAAAAAGAAGTTAAAAAAGACTAAAATTTTGGATGTTGTTGTTGCAGTCTTCAGTCCAGAGACTGGTTTGATGCAGCTCTCCATGATACTCTATCTTGTGCAAGCTGCTTCATCTCCAAGTACCTACTGCAACCTACATCCTTCTGAATCTGCTTAGTGTATTCATCTCTTGGTCTTCCTCTACGATTTTTACCCTCCATGTTGCCCTCCAATACCAACTTGGTGATCCCTTGACGCCTCAGAACATGTCCTACCAACCGATCCCTTCAGAAACAACTTCCTGACACTTAAATCTATACTTGATGTTAACAAAGTTCTCGTCTTCAGAAATGTTTTCCTTGCCATTGTCAGTCTACATTTTATATACTCTCTACTTCAATAATCATCAGTTATTTTGCTCCCCAAATAGCAAAACTCATCTACTACTTTAAGTGTCTCATTTCCTAACCCAATCCCTCAGCATCACATCATGTAATATTGTGCACTGTGTGTGTGTGTGTGTGTGTGTCCGCTAGATGCCCAAAACAAGACAGAATCTGCTCTGATCCAAAGCGACACATGTCATTGGTACCGACATGAGCCACCATCTGCAGTTGGCTGCACCCTGTACTCTTCATGGCATCCAGAAGCACCCTTTCCACATCCGGAATGACCCCCCCCCCCCCCCCGGAATGCACACAGAGTGCACACTGGCTTCCTTCCCCTCCTTGGCAGCCATGTTCCTAAGAGGCCCCATTACGCACCCCTAATATTGGAGCTCCCAACTACCAGCAAACCCACCCTCTATGAATGCCCAAATTTTTCTGGCCGACAAGCTTCCTCTGGAACGGGGTGGACAACTGCATCCGGCTCAGAGACATCGTCAGCCACAGATAACACCCGAAACCTGTTCGTCAAACGAACGGGGGAGGCCCTATGATCAGCCCCACGGAAAGTTTTTTGCTGCCTGCCAGACTTTGGAATGATCTCCCACTCGATCACAGGTGAGGGGTCAACCTCAGTGCAGGCAGTACCCAGGGAGGTCACAGCAGTGGAGCGATCGGAGGACACGTGGAACCTGCTCAACGTCCCTCGCATCCGCGTGTCCGACCCCCCCCCCCCCCCCCCCCCCCCCCCCCCCCCCCCCCCCCCCAGTGACGCCCCTTGGCAGCAGCCTCAAGCTGTGTGACGGAAGCCAAAGCAGCCTCAAGCTGCAAGCGAAGTGTTGCCAGCTCAGCTCGCATCTGTACACAATGATCACAGTTCCTATCCATTACTGCACTTCTCCTGTTTGAAGCTCGTCAAAATATGTAATGAGCGCATGGTGTATTCGACTTAGTAGTAGCAGGAACTAGCGGTGCGCTCTCACTGACAGTCTAACTGACACTCCCAAGTTTTAGTGGAACATACACTCACTCACAAATATACATCCATTTTACAATTATTTTCAATATTAATAATTTGGTATCTCATAGTTTACATAAAAATGGTTACATATATTAAGAGCCTTGATGTAACACAGTTTAAACTTGCCAGGAATGTCTGAACCAACATACACATTCCAAAGCAAAATGAAGTTTCACTATGAAAGCGTAAGGCATGTTCACTTTACCTATGCCAACAACTGATTCTCGTAGTTCCTGTAGCCCAGCCAAGAAGTAGATGCCGTGATAATTTTTGTGACAAGCTAAAATTATCTGACAGAATTAAATCTGCAGCACTGTGTTTCACAGGCAGTGCACTACCAACTGCACTATTAGTGCACACATCACAAACAACACATAATTTGTTTCCTTCTGTACCTCCCATGCACTCCTAAACTACATGACACATACTTCTAAGGGCCTATAGTGTAATATCACTGACTGGTGATCAATTTTGACCGTAATTGAAAAAAAATGAAGTTCACAAATTTGCTGTGTAGTACAACGTTAAACTTGGATCAACTGAATGTGGTTCATTATTGATCCTAATTAGCATGAGAAATGCTTGGCAATACTAATAAATTATTATCGGCATGATTATTGCACCCGACTGTAGATATGTAATAAACATTGTAGATGTATAGTATTTATTATTGAAGATTTCATGTTGTAAAGAAGGGAGGAACGTAAGTGGAAGAAACTTCTCGAACGTCGTCAACAAACTTCACCACAGGCCAAAAAACCCTCTAAACAATAAATGAAAGAAACAATACAATTATCAGCACTAAAAGTTCTTGAACGCAGTTTGCTGTCCATCACAGTGGCCCAGAATGCTAACGAAAAGCAAGTGATACAGTGGAGTGGCACAGTTTCATAACACTGTGCCTTACCTTTGTAACCAATATCACAGAGAATACATCCTCGGTGTTTATGTTCTGTGGGAATCAGACCCTGGCCCAAGGCATATTACTATGCCTAATGCATGATCTCCTAATACCTACAGAGAATAGATTGTTCAACAGCTGATAATCCATGCCTGATTTGACTTCAAACAAACAGTTTCCCATGTGATGTCTCAACACATCAGACTTTTAGCTGTTTGCTGAGAATGTTGCAAAAATACATACGGTAGAATTTTGATATTATGTTCTTCAATTTTAAGTTTTTCGCAATTCTACAGCATGAATTCATAACCCCTGTGAAACACCCTTAAGGTCAATGCTAAAAACTCCGCAGTTTTACGTTTCTTCCTAGTAAGGTTTACCTCGATATTACGTTCTTATTCGACATCTCACTTGACTTCATCCAGTTTTCTTCCTATTGACCTTTTGTATGACTGTACGAATTATAAGTTGCACAAAAGAAAGATGGAGTTATGGGCATATTTTAGGCCGTTGCAGAGAGGGGAGACATATGACAGGAAATGCTGACATAATCAACAATCGGCACTGTCAACACAACTTGCAACGTTTAGCTTCACCATGCAATGATGATACAACTATGGCAAGGTTGCGGCAGCAATAGAACAACACAATAGTCTATGCGAAATGTTCCGGACTGAGCCAATAAGTGGCGAAAGGGCCCAGCCACCACCTTTTCTTATGCCATTTATAATGCAGTCTCGTCTTTTGGCATGTATTTATGCTTTAATGTATTCAGCAACACAGAGTATCTAAGAATATGCTCAGTTAGGATCAAAGAAACATCAGTCATTTCCGGTTAGTAAGGTCTTATTGGCTGGTGACTTGTTACATCACACAACAGCCAGCACAGCCATCACACCACACCATACCACACAACACTACACCAAGACATGTAATAAATTTACAGACCTTAGCCTATGAAGCATTCAAAATTCCTAAGTTATTGGATTATAAAGTATGACAGGCACGGAAGCTATAAATCAAAGTCTGTGAGAGAATTTCATTCTCCTCCTACTATGAACCTATTTTAAACACTCTTAACATCAACTGACATAACCAAATTGCAAACCCATAAACAAACAAATTTCGAAATTTTACGTATATAATAGACCTATTAGGAAAAAAGGTGGTTCTTGCCACTAGTAATACTGTTGAGTACATGACGAAGGACTATCACTTTCACTAATGACCTACTAGGTAACTGAGTCATTGTAACAAATTATACCTTAAAAAAGACAGTTTTGAGGGTTCTTTCATTTAATGTTCACCTCAAAAAGCAGCAAAAATTTATAGCTTACATGGTGAAATTACACTAATGCAGTGACTTCTAGCACATAGTGATAAACAGCAAGCTTACTTCACGGCTTGTTCCAAAGTACTGTACAGCTGATGTTATCAGTGTATAGCAAATGGAGTGAGCACAGCTTCCACTTAGGTTTCATTTATATAGTTATATCTCATAAGCACTTTGTTACCACACATTAACCGTCCTTACAGTAGTTCTGCTTGGAGCCTGTGGACAGAATCTGGAATGTATTATGCCTCTATGGACTGCAGGGAATGTAGGCTACCCCATTTGCTGTGTGCACCACCACAATTAAAAGGACACATTCAGCGAATAGTTGTGCAAAGACTTGTTCGTCTTTGTTGCAGTCCTAAATGGTGCTTAATGTTTTTTTGATGGCAGACAGATTGCTATAAATGTGAGAGATTGCAGGGACAGAGAAACACAGAAATCACAACACGCTTCACTTTATTTTATATAAGTAAATACACCATATGGGAAGGAAAACTTGGGTGCTTTTACGAAATCTTCTGTGCTTACACTACAACAAACGATGAGTTTGAAGCGCAAATTGGTAAAACGGCAGAATGCACCACTTTGACCACTCAGCACAATGAACAAGGAAATGCTTAAAGCAATACACTAGAGGTCACTGCTCTCGCATCACTAGAGTGCTGCACTGCTATTGGGTACAGAAGGTGAACACACACCCCCACACATTAAGAATCAGGCGCATTTCACTGTAATTCACAATTTTCAGTTTAATTCATCATGTTCTTATATTTTTGCTTTTTTCTGGGTATGCACAAAGGAAAGATCTCTCAGAAATGCATGTCTTGACATATAATTTGTGGTTGTAGCATGTCGGAAAATGTTTCCTAGTACCCCGATACCTATTTCCATTTTTTGACGTGTTTTTACTTGCTGTTACACATACACGTTTTTATGAACTCATGAAATTCGTTAGCACAAATTATTGTATAAACACCGTATTGTACATTTGATTTCCTTCACTTATACAGTGTTAATCATATTTGTCAATTACACATGTTTTTGCTAGTATTTTGGATGTTTTAACATTTTCCTCAGTTTTGCGTTTTTTAAGTCTAAACTGCAGAAAATATAAAAAAAGGAGTTTCACTGTATTCCTGATTGTTGGTCATGAATTTCAGTGTAGACAAAAGTTTCAATTTTCACCACTGTTATTCAATGCTAAAGAAACTTTCGGCACAGAGAACTGAAAGGTGAAATAAGATCTGGCCTGGGTGTCACACCCAGCACACAATCGACGAACCACCGTTAACACAATTTAGCCAATAAGCTTGATTTTGCAAACTGACTTACATATTAGCACTACTTCTGTTCATCAATGTGTGTGCAGTTTCATAGTAGTTAGAGCAGATGTTCACTGGTTAAAAAGTCTATATGAATTATTCAAGCCTAACGGAGCATTTCTGTTAAGATATGTTTACTCACTACTGGCTGCTGTTGAAATCAATATACTTAACTGTTGACTGCAAATAGTTCAAGTTTTCCTTTCTTACTCTGCTGCTAAGTATGTTTGAAATACCTTGAAACACTGACATTAATTATAAATCATCTTCAACAATTCTTCTGGAAATAATTATCATTATTTACGTTGCCAATAATCTCCTACAACTAACTTGACAGACTAAAACAAAAAAAGAACCAAAAACAAAAAATATTTCTACATTCAGCAGTGATGGTCTATTAAATTCTTTTTTCTTTAATCCTTTTCAACTCTTATTTGCACGAAACAAAATCTGTTATTTCTCAGAGTCATTAGGCTGTGAATCTACGACAACTTTTGAACTTAAACTGACCTGTAAAATTCTGCTACTCAAAGTTGATCCCAGCTCATGGCAAAATAATCTGATACTAACATTTATACAACACAGATTTCAGAGCTTTTTTGTGATAATGTAGCTAGAGAAATGAGAATTTTATTTAACCAAAGACCCAGAAAACCCAAAAGTGCATTAGTACTTGAATTCCCCATATTTTCTTTTTGTGGCCTTGTAAGAAGTCATATATTAAGAGGTACTCACCAGCAAACAATTTATACTGCTTCTGCTTTGCGTTGCCCTTCTTGTGTGAGGACATCAACTCTGAAATAAAAGTAAGTGATAATTTACCAATTTTTCTCGAAATCTATGTGGAAGGACAGTTATGTGATGGGCAGAAACGATACAGGTAAGGAAAACAGAAATAAAAATTTGTGGAGTATAAGGAAACATGAATCCCATCACTAACATAAACAGTCTTTACCTGGCAAGAAATTAGAAACAGAAAGATCCTGTTACCTCCTGTTAGAGAAAAGAAGGAACATAATGTTAAAAAATATCTTCGAACAGATTTGTAATTAATATTTACAATATAACCTCATTAAATGATAAAAACTTTGGGCAGTAGCATGCCACTCTCTCAGCAACTCATGATATGTATCAATTGGGGGCCAAATCTGGAGAATGTGCGAACAGTCACTGTATCAATATGGGCTATCACAGCAAGGGCAACAGACTTGCAATATACAACTGAAAGACAATGTCATCGAGACCTTGAAGATAAGGCACAGCCACTTGCATTAAAAGTAAGAAAAGTAGCTCAAGCAACAGTATCACAGAATGATAAACCACAGTCTCAACAGGCAGCTGTCAAATTCCAACACACTGGTACGTTATATTCATTCTTAAATGTGGCATAGCAATATCACACAATGTTCAAATGCAGCTGATGCCTGAGAAATACACTGCTCCAACTATCCCATTAAGCTACACTGAAATGCTAATCATTCTCAAATAAAAACATGTCAACTGGCCATTTCTTGCATGCTGCCTTCATGGTGTTGCAGTTTTAATATCCATGACTTGAATTTATCACATATAATTTTAGTATGTCTATGTGTGTGTGTGGAAGTCAGAAGACAGTGGGAGATGTCTCTTGCATTTTATCATGTTGTTTGGAATACAACCTGTGTCATGCAGTTCCGGCATCAATTGGAGTAATGCTAACAAATACAAGTGAATTCGACAATGAACTGGTTTACCACGAAAAGCTAAATATTTATATTTACAAAGCAATTACCGAGCAGGAAGCGACAATTCCAGATCTGGTATGTATGTAATTTAAACCTTTGTGTTCCATTTATATGACCAGGACACAAATACCTGAACAAATTTCAGAAACACATTGCACTTCATTATATTGCCTAAATAGCAACATCAATCATGCAGTTCAATCTCCCATAGATGTAATGCCCACATATTCAAAAGAATTCGCCAGCTGATTCCACATGGGGTCAGCATGAAAAGGTTAATCTTTAAAACTGCAAAACATACACTATGAGATCAGAAGTATCCAGACACTCCTGTCAGGTACTACATATCAGCGACCTCAGTAGTCATTAGACATTGTGAGAGAGCAGGATGGGGCACTCCGCAGAACTCATGAACTTCGAACGTGGTCAGGCGATTGGGTGTAACTCGTGTCATAGGTCTGTATGCGAGATTTCCACACTCCTAAACATCCCTAGGTCCGTTTTTTTCTGATGTGATAGTGAAGAGGAAACGTCAAGGGACACATACAGCACAAAAGCGTACACGTCAACCTCGTCTGTTGACTGACGGACCACCGACAATTGAAGAGGGTCGTACTGTGTAATTGGCAGACATATATCCAGACCATTACACTGGTATTCCAAACTGCATCAGGATCTACAGAAGTACTATGACAATTAGGCGGGAGGTGAGAAAACTTGGATTTCATGGTCAAGCAGCTGCTCATAAGCCAGACATCACACCAGTAAATGCCAAACGACGCCTCGCTTGAAGTAAGGAGCATAAACAGTGGAAAAACATTGTGTGGAGTGACGAATAACTGTACACTATGTGGCGATCTGATGGCAGGGTATGGGTATGGTGAACGACCAGTGAACGTCATCTGCCGGCGCATGTACTGCCAATAGTAAAATTCGGAAGCGGTGATGTTATGGTGTGGTCATGTTTTTCACGGAGAGGGCTTGCACCCCTTGTTGTTTTGTGGGGCGCTAGCATAGCACAGGCCTACATTGATGTTTTAAGCAACTTCTTGCTCCCCACGGTTGGAGAGCAATTCGGGGATGGAAATCGCATCTTTCAACACGGCTGAGCACCTGTTCACAATGCACGGTCTGTGGCGCAGTTGTTACACGACAATAACTGCCCTGTAATGGACTGGCCTGCACAGAGTTCTGACCCGAATCCTACAGAACACCTTTGGGATATTTTGAAATGCCAACTTTGTGCCAGGCCTCACCGACTGACATCAATATCACTCCCCAGTGCAGCACTCTGTGAAGAATGGGCTGCCATTCCCCAAGAAACCTTCCAGCACCTGACTGAATGTATGCCTGAGAAAGTTTCAGCTGTCGCAAGGCTAAGGGTGGGCCAACACCATATTGAATTCCGGTATTACCGATGGAGGACGCCACAAACTTTTAAGTCATTTTCAGCCAGGTGTCTGGATACTTTTGATCACATAGTGTATGTTCATACAATGTGACATTCTGTTCCGCATAATTTTAACACTATGCCGTCCAGCGACACCACAGTGGTGTCGTGCGCGATATAGCGGTCAACGGCCGGCGACACAACAGTGTTGTCGTATGCATAGTCTTGCTCAGTGACCGGCAACACCACAGTGGTGTCGTGAGCATAGTATCACGCAGTGCCCAGCGACAGCACTTTATTATCTTTTGCATTCTGCTGGTGTTTTGTTTAGGTAACAATAAATTACACAAGTCAACAAGTTTTTTGTTTTTATAAGTACTTGTGCCCTTTTATCACAGCGGATGAAAGTGACAATTGGATTATTTACGATGAATGCGCGGACGTCTTGTCTGACGTTCCGGATGACTTGGCCGATTGGGAAGAAGACATTGGATATCAAGAAAATGAAAGTGAAGCAGAATCATAGATAGATAGTGAAATACATCCAGGAAGAATTCGGTGAACGCTATGGTAGCCAACTGATTCGGGTGAATCAGACAAAGAAGGCAGTACATAGTGGTCAGACTTTCATTTACTGAGGACCAATAATAAAATTAAAGGATTCCCGGGACCAAACTTATTTCCCAAAGATACACAGAGCATTAAGGATATCGTAGAATTATATATTGGGAATGATCTGTTTGAATATATTAGCAATGAAACCAACAAGTACTACAGTCAAAATTGCAATAGAAGGAAACTGGATTTAAAAAATGTAAAATCTGTCGACGTTACGGGACCTGAACTTTGAAAATGGTTTGGGTTTGCTGTCCATATGGGAAAAAAAAGGATCAATGATTATTGGTCAACAAATCTGTTGATAGACACACCAATATTTCACAAAACCATGTCCCGCAACCAATTCTGACAAATATTATCATTTTAACATTTTTCCGACAGCAACAATAAACCAGATAATGCCGATCGGCTTATCAAAGTGCAATTTATAATTGGTTATTTTTCCAAAAAGTTTAAAGAAATGCTATTGACACCTTCTGATGGAAGGTGGCATCACCTTTGCATGGATAATTATTATAACAGTGTAGATCTTGAAGAGAAGTTACTTGAAAAGAAAATTCGAGTTTGTGGAACGATACGCAAAATAGAGGATATCTGGAAAATTAAATCTCAATGTGTTTGAAGCTTGTCATCAACGGAAAGGTGACCAGCGGCTGGCGACAAGGCATGTAGTGCGAATTAGTGTTGCCTGTGCCAATTGAACAAATCTTTACAAGACATGCGGACGGCAAAGTGTTAAAATTTGTAACTGTATGTTCCATATATATGACCAGAGTACAAGAACCTGACCAAATTTCAGGAACACATTGCATTTCATCACAGCGCTAAAAGAGCAACCTGAATCATGCAGTTTAATCTCCCATAGGTGTAACGCCAACATATTCAAAAGAATATGCCAGCTGACTCCATATGGGATTAACAAGAAAAGCTTAATACTTAAAACTACAAAACATATGTTTACTAAGCGATTCTGTATAATTTTAAAATTTGTAACTGTATGTTCCATATATATGACCAGGGCACAAGAACCTGACCAAATTTCAGGAACACATTGCATTTCATCACAGCGCTAAAACAGCAACCTGAATCATGCAGTTTAATCTCCCATAGGTGTAACGCCAACATATTCAAAAGAATATGCCAGCTGACTCCATATGGGATTAACAAGAAAAGCTTAATACTTAAAACTACAAAACATATGTTTACTAAGCGATTCTGTATAATTTTAAAATTTGTAACTGTATGTTCCATATATATGACCAGGGCACAAGAACCTGACCAAATTTCAGGAACACATTGCATTTCATCACAGCGCTAAAACAGCAACCTGAATCATGCAGTTTAATCTCCCATAGGTGTAACGCCAACATATTCAAAAGAATATGCCAGCTGACTCCATATGGGATTAACATGAAAAGCTTAATACTTAAAACTACAAAACATATGTTTACTAAGTGATTCTGTATAATTTTAAAATTTGTAACTGTATGTTCCATTTATATGACCAGGGCACAAGGACCTAACAAAATTTTAGGAACACATTGCATTTCATCACAGCGCTAAAACAGCAACCCGACTCATGCAGTTTAATCTCCCACAGGTGTAACGCCAACATATTCAAAAGAATTTGCCAGCTGACTCCATATGGGATGGACATAAAAAGGTTAATGCTTAAAATTACAAAACATATGTTTACAAAGTGACATTCTATTCGGCATAATTTTAAAATTTGTAACTGTATGTTCCATTTATATGACCAGGGCACAAGGACCTAACAAAATTTTAGGAACACATTGCATTTCATCACAGCGCTAAAACAGCAACCCGACTCATGCAGTTTAATCTCCCACAGGTGTAACGCCAACATATTCAAAAGAATTTGCCAGCTGACTCCATATGGGATGGACATAAAAAGGTTAATGCTTAAAATTACAAAACATATGTTTACAAAGTGACATTCTATTCGGCATAATTTTAAAATTTGTAACTGTATGTTCCATTTATATGACCAGGGCACAAGGACCTAACCAAATTTTAGGAACACATTGCATTTCATCACAGCGCTAAAACAGCAACCCGACTCATGCAGTTTAATCTCCCACAGGTGTAACGCCAACATATTCAAAAGAATTTGCCAGCTGACTCCATATGGGATTAACATAAAAAGCTTTAAGCATTAAACTACAAAATTTATGTTAACAAAGTGACATTTATTCCATGTAATTTTAAAATTTTTAACTGTATGTTCCATTTATATGACCAGAGCACAAGAATCTTACCAAATTTCAGGAACACATCGCATTTCATCGCACCGCTAAAGTAGCAACCAAAATTATGTATTTTAATCTCCCATAGGTGTAACACCAACACATTCAAAAGAATTTGCCAGCTGACTCCATACTAGGTTAACATGAGAGGCTTAATGCTTACCACTACAAAACATATAGTCACAAGGCGGCATTCTATTTTCTGTAAGGTTTAACTCCATAACTGTATGTTACATATAAATGACGAGGGCACAAGAAAATGTCTACACTTCAGAAACCTATTATGTACTTCACCTCAACACTACAATACCAATGTCATCATCACAGGCAATCCTCCCATCTGCAGGGTGTTACAAAAAGTTACAGCCAAACAACTTTCAGGAAACATTCCTCACACACAAATACAGAAAAGATGTTATGTGGACATGTGTCCAGAAACGCTTAATTTCCATGTTAGAGCTCAACTTAGTTTTGTCAGTATGTACTGTACTTCCTAGATTCACCACCAGTTTGCCCAATTGAAGGAACGTAATGTTGACTTCGGTGCTTGTGTTGACATGCGACTCATTGCTCTACAGTACTAGCATCAAGCACATCAGTACGTAGCATCAACAGGTTAGTGTTCATCACGAACGTGGTTTTGCAGTCAGTGCAATGTTTACAAATGCGGAGTTGGCAGATGCCCATTTGACGTATGGATTAGCACGGGGCAATAGCCGTGGCGTGGTACGTTTGTACTGAGACAAATTTCCAGAACGAAGGTGTCCCGACAGGAAGACATTCGAAGCAATTGATCGGCGTCTTAGGGAGCACGGAACATTCCAGCCTATGACTCGCGACTGGGGAAGACCTAGAACGACAAGGACACCTGCAATGGACGAGGCAATTCTTCGTGCAGTTGACGATAACTCTAATGTCAGCGTCAGAAAGTTGCTGCTGTACAAGGTAACGTTGACCACGTCACTGTATGGAGAGTGCTACGGGAGAACCAGTTGTTTCCGTACCATGTACAGCGTGTGCAGGCACTATCAGCAGCTGATTGGCCTCCACGGGTACAACACTTCTGTGAATGGTTCATCCAAAAATGTGTCAATCCTCATTTCAGTGCAAATGTTCTCTTTACGGATGAGGCTTCATTCCAACGTGATCAAATTGTAAATTTTCCCAATCGAAATGTGTGGGCTGACGAGAATCCGCACGCAATTGTGCAATCACGTCGTCAACACAGGTTTTCTGTGAGCGTTTGGGCAGGCATTGTTGGTGATGTCTTGATTGGGCCCAATGTTCTTCCACCTACGCTCAAATGGAGCACGTTATCATGATTTCATATGAGATACGCTACCTGTGCAGCTAGAACATGTGCCTTCACAAGTACGACAACACGTGGTTCGTGCACAATGGAACTCCTGCACATTTCAGTCGAAGTGTTCGTACACTTCTCAACAACAGATTCGGTGACCGATGGATTGGTAGAGGTGGACCAATTCCATGGCCTCCACGCTCTCCTGACCTCAACCCTCTTGACTTTCATTTATGGGGGCATTTGAAAGCCCTTGTCTATGCAACCCCAGTACCAAATGTAGACTCTTCGTGCTCATATTGTGGACGGCTGTGACACAATACGCCATTCTCCAGGGCTGCATCAGCACATCAGGGATTCCACGCGATGGAGGGTGGATGCATATATCCTCGCTAACGGAGGACATTTTGAACATTTCCTGTAACAAAGTGTTTGAAGTCACGCTGGTACGTTCTGTCGCTGTGTGTGTCCGTTCCATGATTAATGTGATTTGAAGAGAAGTGATAAAATGAGCTCTAACATGGAAAGTAAGTGTTTCCGGACACATGTCCACGTAACGTATTTTCTTTCTTTGTGTGAGAGGAATGTTTCCTGAAAGTTTGGCTGTACCTTTTTGTAACACCCTGTATATCTACAAACATACTCTGCTAGGCACTATATTGTGCACAGCATAGGGTACCGTACACAGCTACTAGTCGTTCCCTTTCCTGTTCCACTCACATGGGAGCCACTGGATAATCACTATTTATATCTCTCTGTACGAGCCCCAGTTTCTTTCGTCTTTGTGGTCCTTACGCAAAATGTCCTTTGGCAGCAACAGAATTGTTCTACAGCGAGCTGAAATGCCAGTGTCCCATAAAAATAACTGTAACATATTCAAATGAGTTTTCCTGCTGACTCCATAAGGGTCATCACTGGAACCTTACAGAGAGGAAAAGTGACTATTATTTTATTATTTTGTCCGAACATAAAGACATTATCTTTGTTTCACAAAGCTAGCTCTGTGTGCGTGAACACACACACACACACACACACACACACACACACACACACACACACACACACACACACAGCATTGTATAAATTACAGGACTGTACCTACATCATTTGCTTGTATTTCACCTATAACCACGGCAGTACCCCCCAAGCTTTCAAGATAGTTGTTTCCACGCGTGATGTACACACCTAGCCTACTGGCCGTAGTTTACGTGGCTTGCTCATACAGGAATGCAGCATTTTAGTGAAATTGCTTTAGTGTAGGACATATTTATATAAATGGAATGATATATTAAGGAACTGATAAAATACATTTTTATTGTAATTAAAACATACATTATCACTTAAATAGAAGTTTCCATGTGGTCTTCCTTGAAACAATCTTCGAAGAGTGTCATACACCAGTGTCTCTGCACCAGAACAATGTTTCCTTTAGTTCCCGTAACTGCATATTGCACATTTGTTTGCAGCTTGCTTTTCTTTTCTGTGGGTGGAGTATTCTCAACGAAATTCCCTCCTGTGGGACATTCAGGCATAGCAGTGCTTGAACACCACTCACAATGAGGTGAAACTACACTCTTCCTGTGAATTTACAGCAGTTCTGATGCGAGAAGCAGCCTGAAAATAACAAGTGTTTCTTCTTTGTCTTTTCACTTTTCTCTTCGTTTCAGCACCATAACGCCCTGTGACTACTATGTTAATACCTCTTTTCTTAAAAAAGTTACACAAATTGGCACAGTTGTAATTATCATCCATCCAGAGCGTATGGCCAAAGCTGGTAAGACACTCAACAAGGTTTACTATAAATTGCCTTTTTTCAGGACATCTGCTGAAAGAAATTCCATTTCTACCTCTCTGTCACTTCCAGTATAAACTAGAAACTGCCACAAATATCCTGTGCTCGATTCACAGACCTCTCATGACTTTATTCCAAACTTTGCTGCTATTAGAGATGTGTAGGTTTTTAATGCCAGCCTTCCTATCCACAACATGATGAGATGCATCAAAAGAAATGTTTCCTCCGATATAATATGAATTTTTAAATGTTCTGAATGACTGAGCCCAATTTGAACAATTTTTTGTTCTCTCTAATGCATGCAGTTCCTCATTATCAACAAAATAATCTACAAAGTGGCTCAAAATCTGTCTTCATGCATAGTCTGGTAAATAAGATGAGATTTTCCAGACCTTGTATTTTTCAAATGACAAACTATTTCTGCTGAGATCAAAGTTTTCAGATTGTGTAAAAGATCAATGAGGGGGCCATCTTATATTTACACATGACGCTTTGTCAATTGTCATGCATGGATTTATTTCAAAGAACTCAGAAGCTTTGGAAGGGAAAGAGATACCAGCTTGACAGAGAATTAGGTTGCATGTGGGGAGCGGAATGCTGAGTGGGTACCAAATTTCATAATGCTGCTAGCCTTGGGACTGTGTACTGCGTCCTCTGGTTTTTATGAATGTCTATCACATTAAGCTGCAGTTTGCATGAATCCATTTCTGTTGAGAAATGAACTGACTTTAAAATGGGTTGGTTGGTTCGGGGAAGGAGACCAGACAGCGAGGTCATCGGTCTCATCGGATTAGGGAAGGACGGGGAAGGAAGTTGGCCGTGCCCTTTGAAAGGAACCATCCCGGCATTTGCCTGGAGCGATTTAGGGAAATCACGGAAAACCTAAATCAGGATGGCCGGACGTGGGATTGAACCGTCGTCCTCCCGAATGCGAGTCCAGTGTCTAACCACTGCGCCACCTCGCTCGGTTTTAAAATGGGATAAATACTCAACTACATTATACATTTCTGCAGGAGACAGTTGAGGTTAGATAAGGGCCAGTGGTGTACTTAATGTGTTTCATGCTCCAATCTTGTCAATGCTTGCTGTGGGATATGGTGGGAATGCAAGGGGATGCTTGTCAGCTGCTGGTTCCACACAGCCAATGATGGAGCAGCAGGCGGACATGTTTGGAAGCAAGAGATAAAGAAATAATGTTACATTCTAATGAGAATATTGATATGAAAACCACTATGTATCCAGAACAAGCAGCTGTGTTGTCAGATCCCACCATAACCACATTCTCAGGCAGCACAACATATTCGAAAGAAACAAGCAAGTATTTATGATAACCAAGATTATAAATTTCATTGTTATTCATAAATAAAAATTCACTACCTCTTTTCATGCCTCTCATTGATTAGGCGAATCTATTTTCACAGATTACGATAACTGTGGTGACAACAATTATTATTATTATTATTATTATTATTATTATTATTATTATTATTTTCGATTATTCCCATTTAAAGAGAGCGTTTGAACTTGAATTCTTTTATGATGATTGTTTATATTTATTCTGAGCCCAAATTTTCTTCATGTGTTCACTGTGTTGTTTCTTTCGCTCCACTGTCCATTTGCATCCTAGTCTCTTCTGTGTTGTGGTGTCAAATTTATGTTTTTTGATAATGTTCCTGAATTCAGTTCTAGTTTCTGCATCGTTTACTGTTGTGTGTGCTTGTCTGAGGTGCTCTTCAACTTCTTTTATCCATTTTGTTTTTCCCCTGCCCGAGTTGATGACTTTAAGCATTCGCTTTGAAATTCTGTTTTCATTCATCCTGTGGATATGTCCGTAGAACTGCATTCTTCTTTTCCTTACTGTATCTGTAATCTTGCCTGTGTATTTATATAATCTGATGTTGGTCTCTTCTTCCAGATTCCTTGCTCTTGTATTGGGCCAAAAATTTTCCTGAGAATTTCCCTTTCTTGTTTCTCTATTTCTTTGATTTTAGTTTGCCCATTTATTTGTGTTGTTTCAGATGCATACAGTGCCTCCGGAAGTACGACAGTGTTGTAGTGCCTCAATTTTGCGCTAATGGATATGGACATTTTGTTATAATAGTTCCACATGAGTTTATATGCTTTCTGTAGTTTTTTTTATTCTTTCCTCATTGGCCTTTAGGTTGATCCCTGATGGCTGGATGATTTCTCCCAGGTACTTAAAATGTGGTACTTGTACGATTTTCCCATGGGTTGTCAGAATAGGCAATTTGTCTTGTGGCACTCTTTCAATGTACCGGGGTTTCTCATACGAGATTTGCAGGCCAGTTCTTTGTGCAATTTCGTGTAACTTCTCTATGGCGTTAGTGGCTTCTTTTCTATTATTTGTGAGGATTGCAAGGTCATCTGAAAAAGCTAAACACTTCACATTGAATCTATTATCTTTTGTAATGCCTATTTAGATTCCTTTGACTTCTTTTTCCCATGTCTTGATAATTTTTTCAAGAATGATATTAAAGAGTAATGGTGAAAGTCCGTCACCCAGTCGCACTCCAGTTTGGATTTCAAATGATTCAGAGATATCCCCCATAAATTTAACCTCGGAGACTGTCAGTTGACGTTTGCCGAATGATTGCTCTTGTCTTTCTGTAAATGCTGAATTCTTCGAGAGTATTGCGGAGCGCTACTCTGTCTATTGAGTCATAGGCATTTTTAAAATCTACAAAAGTGACCACTGTGTTTCGGGTGTTTCTCATCTGGAGAATCATTCTCAGATTCCAGATCTGCTCTATGCATGATTGTCCCTTGCGAAAACCAGCCTGGTATTCTCGTATTTGTGGGTCAGCTTCTGTTCTAATCTATTCATGAGAACTTTTGATAGGATTTTATATGTGACTGGCACGAGTAAGATACCCCTGTAATTATTTGGTTCAGTTTTGTCCCCTTTTTTGTGGAGTAGATGGATGAGTGCGCATTTCCATTCAGAAAGGATCTGTTCTGTTTCCCATATGTTTAATACGATTTTGTGGATTTTTCCTGTTAATCTTTCATCATTTAGTTTCCATAGTTCTGCAATAATTCAAACTTCTCCTGGGGCTCTTGTTTTTCAGTGTCTTGATAATTTCTACTATTTCGTTGATGGTTTAGCATCGGGATTTGGTGTAGACGACTGGTAGTGAATATTATTATTACTATTATTAAAAATAGTGGTAACACCTACGCTGGTTTAGATGGGAAGCAAAAACGGAAGTAAGGTGCAAACCATTTACACAGCAATACTTGACACTAGTTGTGTGTGATTTGAATTCCATTTCTTTATAATTAAAACTGCAGGGAGTGAAATAAACAGCAATCATATTTATAGTCATACCTGTCACAAATAATTCACTGTTTATGCCAAATATTCCAAGATATTCAAGGGTATAGTCAAGTAGGAATCTAAGAGCGCAACTTTATTTATTTATTATAACATTTGTAATGTGAAGTATTTGCTTTGAAATGTGGCAAAGTTTTTATTAAGAAACTCTGTGTATTACATTTCGAAAGAAAAAAAAAAAAAAAAAAAAAAAAAAATAAATAAATAAATAAATAAATAAATCAACACTGCTATGACGTTTTAGTCATGTTGTTTACGAACTTTGATGTATGCTCACTACATCACTGGTCAAGGCCGATGACTGGTACTGAATATTTGTCATTATTCGACAATCAAAAGGCAGAAATACTAAGTCACAGATGGGCACGTGCGTGCGAGCGCACGCGCGCATCAGCAAAATAGAGGATATCTGGAAAATTAAAGCTCGCTAAAGTCAATTTGTTTGAAGCTTGTCATCAACGGAAAGGTGACAAGCGGCTGGCGACAAGGCATGTAATGCAAATTAGTGTTGCCTGTGCCAATTGAACAAATCTGTACAAGACATGCAGACGGCAAAGTGTTAAAATTTGTAACTGTATGTTCAAATTAATGATATGAATATAATAGAGGGAAACATTCCACGTGGGAAAAATATATTTAAAAAGAAAGATGATGAGACTTACCGAACAAAAGCGCTGGCAGGTCGATAGACACACAACCAAACAAACACAAACATACACACAAAATTCTAGCTTTCGCAACCAACTGTTGCCTCGTCAGGAAAGAGGGAAGGAGAAGGAAAGACAAAAGGATATGGGTTTTAAGGGAGAGGGTAAGGAGTCATTCCAATCCCGGGAGCGGAAAGACTTACCTTAGGGGGAAAAAAGGACAGGTATACACTCGCACACACACACATATCCATCCACACATACACAGACACACGCAGACATTTGTAAAGGCAAAGAGTTTGGGCAGAGATGTCAGTCGGGACGGAAGTACAGAGGCAAAGATGATGTTGAAAGACAGGTGAGGTATGAGCGGCGGCAGTGTGCGAGTGTATACCCGTTCTTTTTTCCCCCTAAGGTAAGTCTTTCCGCTCCCTGGATTGGAATGACTCCTTACCCTCTCCCTTAAAACCCATATCCTTTTGTCTTTTCTTCTCCTTCCCTCTTTCCTGACGAGGCAACCGTTGGTTGCGAAAGCTAGAATTTTGTGTGTATGTTTGTGTTTGTTTGGTTGTGTGTCTATCGACCTGCCAGCGCTTTTGTTCGGTAAGTCTCATCATCTTTCTTTTTAAATATAACTGTATGTTCCATATATATGACCAGGGCACAAGAACCTGACCAAATTTCAGGAACACATTGCATTTCATCACAGCGCTAAAACAGCAACCTGAATCATGCAGTTTAATCTCCCATAGGTGTAACGCCAACATATTCAAAAGAATATGCCAGCTGACTCCATATGGGATTAACATGAAAAGCTTAATACTTAAAACTACAAAACATATGTTTACAAAGTGATTCTGTATACTTTTAAAATTTGTAACTGTGTGTTTCATCTATATGACCAGGGCACAAGGACCTAACCAAATTTTAGGAACATATTGCATTTCATCACAGCGCTAAAACAGCAACCAGACTCATGCAATTTAATCTCCCACAGGTGTAACGCCAACATATTCAAAAGAATTTGCCCACTGACTCCATATGGGATGAACATGAAAAGGTTAATGCTTAAAACTACAAAACATATGTTTACAAAGTGACATTCTATTCGGCATAATTTTAAAATTTGTAAATGTTCCATTTATATGACCTGGGTACAAGGACCTAACCAAATTTTAGAAACACATTGCATTTCAGCACAGCGCTAAAAGAGCAACTCGACTCATGCAGTTTAATCTCCCACAGGTGTAAGGCCAACATATTCAAAAGAATTTGCCAGCTGCTCTCGACAAAGGCTTTGATGGCAAAAAGCTTATATTGTGACAGTCTTTTTATTGTGCCTATCTGCAACTCAGTATCTCCACTATATAGTGAGTAGCAGCTTTCCTTTTCATAATATTGTTATACTCCATATTGGATTTTCTGTTGTCTGATTAATCAATAAAAGGCATAAAATAAGAACAGGTATAAAGTTAATTTTTCTATGCACATACTATAAATCAATAAAACAGTTTGTAATTTTGGTTAGTCGCATTGATAAAATTTTCTGAAGGAGCCTCTTAAAAATGGGGGCTGTAATACTCTGGTAAATATGTCACGAAGCCTAGGAAGTGTTTTCAAACATTGTTTTTCTCGAACAAAATCTGCAGAGTAATGGTTATTTCATGCGTGACTTTTCACTGAAATACAGTTTTAATACTTCAGCTGCAATATTTACCAGTTTCACACATTCATACTTACTAACAAATGGAATTTTTAAGGGCACAAGAACTGTTCCACTTCTTCCCAATTTCAGAACCATTATATTGTACATTTCACTGGTGTGACTCACTCTAAGTCGTCCTCACTGTCTGTATATTATTCTTCACTTTTTTGGGCATTTGTTCCAGACAACCAATAACATTTTTGGTGATATCTGTTTTGTGGGTATTAAGGCTGTGGTCCAAGATAGATTTCTTTGTCTGTAAATGCATTAACAGTTCGGCTTGCAGAGTTTCTTTGTGATCTTTCTGAGTTGTTATATCCTCTGGCATCACTAACCCATCGCTGCCTGGACATGCAACACACTTTGGCTCGCTATGCTTGTTTGGGATTGTAACTGCTTTCAGAGTTGTTATAGATTGGGTTGACTTCGTGGAGGAGACCAAACAGTGAGGTCATTGGTTTCATCAGATTACGGAAGGATGGGGTAGGAAGTTGGCTGTGCACTTTCGAAGGAACCATCCTGGCATTTGCCTAATGTGATTTAGGGAAATCATGGAAAACCTAAACCAGGATGGCCAGGCACAGAATTGAGCCATAGTCCTCCCAATGCGAGTCCAGTATGCTAATTAATCTGCCACTTCGCTCAGTAGTTATAGACTGATGATATCACCAACATTGCAAGACAAAACATTAGGATTAGAAATATGCCTTGGAACATGGTCTAATGCCCACAAAACAAATATTGCCAAAACGGCTCTGAAAACTTACATTAAAGAGGGCAGTCTATTGCGAGGCTGCAACTGACGAGTATGCGGTGAAGATACCACTAGTGCATATGGTCAAAACTGTGCGAGTACGTACCCAGGCTCATGGCTTAAGGTGTTAATATTTCTGTACTCCTCTATATCATCTGAAAGTACCACAAATTTTTCACTGTCTTTGCTTGTGACTAATGTGACATGATGTGATGCTACAATGCACTCTGAAGCTTCTGACCCGATTGTTGTTTCTTTATGCCTAATGTTGTGATGCATTTGCTGAAAATGACTTGGATGTGGGCAAGGAAGTAATCGAATATTTAAAACATCTGCAGTTAGCCCAAAGGTAGTGAAATTGAAAGACAAATAGAAACTTGCAATGATGATATATTTCAGAAAGGGCTGAATTGAATGGAAGTGGTTGGAGTGCACATCGGACGAATGCACCAATGGATCTTACAGTAGCAAGAATATTTAATTCATCAAAACCAGGTTTTCATTAAGGAAAGGATGAATTTCAACACAACAGAGGAAGAAAAGGAGGATGAGCTGTGTACAACCACCTTAATAATTTTTGTGGGCCATTCGGAATTTGTACAACACTTTATACCACAGAGCATGATCAATGCCACTCGCAAAGAGAAACAAAAAAGTCACAGTGCTGCTAGCTCTTGGTAGATTATCATAGATGACACAATGCTAAAACACACAAAACTGCAGTCAGAAAGCTCTCTCTCTCTCTCTCTCTCTCTCTCTCTCTCTCTCTCTCTCTCTCTCACACACACACACACACACACACACACACACACACACACACACACACACACGCTCGAGGGAGGACTCGAACCTCTGATGGAGGGAGCCGTGCAGACAAGTGACAAGGCACCTCAGAGCATACAGCTACCCCGGGTGGACCAAACAAATTTACATCAAATTTTGGTTAGCTGTATATTTAAATATCAAATGTCTGTTCAGTGCATATCCGTACCTGGCGAGCCCTTTAGGAATAAGTTATCTTTAAGCTTACCACATACTACAGTGGATGAAATGTACCAACAGGTAATTTTTGTCACATCTTTGAACATGGGCAAAACATTTAAGAGCAGTGACAGAAGAGTAGTGTGTACAATGAACTATTAACATAGACCAAAATCAGTTAATAATGTCATAAGCAGCACTATATTATACACTGTTCACTCACATTAAGTCCCCCGAGCTGTGTGACAAGTTGCACTGTCCTGCTAGTAGATGCCATTGTGCTGAAAAGGGGGGGGGGGGGGGGGGGGGCTGCATAGACCCCACGGATAGTTAATACTTTTATTGATCCACAGTGCCTTCCAGAATCATGAGACCACCCAGGAATGCCACAAAAACATTCCCCAGTCTGTAATGCTCCCTCCTCTGGGATGGACCTTCACACAATTGTTGCAGGGTGTTTGCTTTCAGACGTTTCACACCATACACATCAATGGCCACTGTCCAAAGGAGCACAAATCTTGATTCATCTGAGAAGGCCACCTGCCTCTACTCATTGGACATTCGTCTGGAGTAATTGAATACAAACTGCAGCCTTCATTGTCAATGAACAGTAGTCAGCACAGCATGCATACACAAACCAGGTGCCTGCTGCGGAGACCCCTATGCAGCAACACTCACTGAACAGTTGTTGAGAAGACACTTAATAGGCCACTGTTTCATTTGGGCTGTCATGCTCTACAGTTGCATGTCTATTCATCCATTCATTTCTCCGCAGCCACAGTTCATCCCAGCATCTATGGTTTATAGTGCACCACAGTTGCCTTGACACCGGTTTTGGATAGTGCCATTTTGCCATGCATGATATACAAGGTCTGTTCAAAAAATTCCAGAGCATTCCAGAGCATCCCTGAACATCCTTCAATGCTGTATTGAGTAGAATGTTGTGTCGCACAGTGTGCAAATTTTCGAGACGGCACAGTTAGAGGAGCAACACATCTGCATTACATTGTGTGACACTTAAAAAAAAAAAACTTTACACACACACACACACACACACACACACACACACACACACACACACACACACACACACCAAATCATGCAGGAAGCCTACGGTACTTAGTGTTTTGAGTGGTTCACAGGGTTTAAAAATGGCTGATGGCTGGAAGGGAGTTAACGATAACCCTCTTTCAGGAGGTCTATCGACAACACTCATGCCAGAAACGTCAACGAAATTGTAGGTGCCCGTCGAAGACTCCAAAAGAATTTAACATTTCAGTTGGATCAACTCAAACTCCTGATGCAGCACCTTGGAATGCATCGTGCTACTGCCAAGTTCATCTCACAGCTCACGAGTCAAGACTAGAAAGACCTTCGCCTCAAAATCCGTGAAGAGCATTTGGATTGCGCAAATGAGAATGTGATGTTCATTAAGAGAATCGTAACTGGTGATGACACATGGCTCTATGGTTATGATGTTGAAACCAAGATACAGTCTTCACAATGGTTCAGGAAAAGCCCATCAGATCAAGTCAAATGTAAAAGCCTTGCTAACAGTGTTCCTTGACTGTGAGAATTAGTTAATTATGCGT
Organism: Schistocerca cancellata; assembly: GCF_023864275.1. NCBI lineage: Eukaryota > Metazoa > Arthropoda > Insecta > Orthoptera > Acrididae > Schistocerca > Schistocerca cancellata. The sequence goes on along the minus strand of NC_064628.1, from coordinate 457,408,290 downwards.
TCGAGCCAGAGGCACAAACTGTTAATCGATGGTACTATTGAGACGTGTTTCAGCACCTATGAGAAAATGTGAGAAGGAAACGATCTGAAATCTGGTGAGACCATGGCTCTTGCATCAGAATAATACACTCTCACATTCATCCCTGTTGAGTGACTATTGCACAAAAAACGAAATCACTGTGCTGCCTTATCCTCTGCACTCTCCAGATCTGGCCTCTGTAGACTGGTTTTCTTTTTTTTTATTTCCAAAATTGAAAACCATGTCGAACAGAAGACGATTCGCAACAACACGTGAGGGGGGGGGGGGGGGGGGAATCGCAGGTGGCACTTCACGCAATCCAGCAAGAGGCGTACAACTACTGCTTCCAGAAGTGGAAATGGTGTTGGGAGTGGTTTATCAATTGTGGAGATTATTTTGAAGGAGACCATGCACAATAAGTGAAAGGAGTGAAAGGTAAGCATAGAAAAATTTTGTAGACAAATTTCTGAATTTTTTGAACAGATCTTGTACTTCCACCACGGCAGCATGCAAACAGTTCACAAACTTAGCCATTTCAGAGATGTTTCCATCTTTGGCCCAAAAGTCAGTGATCATGCACTCTTGGGCATCAGATAAATCTCTCCGTTTCTCCATTGCAAAGACGACTGCATTGTTTTCTGCATCACCTGACAAGTTTTATATACTCTCCACTGCCAGTGTTGCCACCTACTGTCTATGAGTGGTTATTGCACACTGATGTCGAACATCAGTAGTGGTCATTTTAATGTGACTGGACCATATATAACTGCTGTGATAAAGCATGGAGGCAAATTGTTAATAAAGAAAAATAAATACTCTTTCTCAGTATACTTTGTTCAAATGTAGAAACTGAGAATTACTTGAGATTTCTACATACTGTAGAATTCTATAACAGCGTGCCCATTTGAGTACGAACTTGACTCCGCCGTTCGCCAGTGACATCATTGAAATTTAGGTAGTGTTCCCCATGTCACAATGAATGGTAATTCTTAACTTTGTTACATTATTCATAGCCTATTACCACATAGTGGGTTTGTATTAGGTATGGGTAATGTGTTTGCATTAGGCAGTCATGAAATGGAAAGCAAGCAGTAATCATCATCAAAAGATGCTACTTTCAAGTGCAAAGTAATTCTTTATGCTGAAAAATATGGCAACAGGAGGGTGGGATGAGAGTTCACTTATGGAAGAAACAAATTGGCATTATTTTCAACTACTGCTACTGGCAAGGTTCAGTAGCCATCACAAAGGGAGACATCCTGACGAAGTATTGGAATTCATCTGCCAATGGGAAACCTGGTGATACCATAACAAAGAAAGCATACAAGGTGGCTGCAGTTCTTAATATACGAATGCAAGACTAGCCATGGATGGGTTGTCACTTTATGAAAGGCATGGTGTCATCCCTATGATACTGTAAAATAGTATTACAAAAGCTTACAGAGGATTTTGAGAAAAACCTTCAAGAATCAGTGGTTGGTCATCACACTTCAAAAAGAAAAGAATTTACTGATGAGCCAAATAGACAATACCGATGATATGCCAATTTGGTATCATATGCCACAGCCAATTTGGTATCATATGCCACATAATTACCCAATTACGAGAAGTGACAAAAGAAGTTACCATAACAAAAGCACATACTGTAATACTGGCAACTACGGTAGACGGGCGCTAACTTCCCCCTATCTTAATCTTAGGGGGATAACAAACCTCAAGACACCTAAAAATGAAAAGCTGTTTCCTGATTGAAATCAACAGTAAGAATGGATGATAAACTTTCAATACTTGACAGGCTCCCAGCGTATAGAAATTCCTTCTTGGGGGATTTTTACCACCAATACTTCCAATGCTTTATGTATTTTGCGGTCCTCTCACTGACAACATAAAAAAAGAGGATCCAACGCTTTGCCTGGGACCTTTTTATTTCTGGAAGAACAACTTCCATGTTACAACCCCTGGATATTAGTACATAAACAAAGATTTCGAACGTTATGTTGAGGAACAGTAAGAAAAATGGTTTTGTGAACCAAATCATGAACTGACATGAAAAATTAAGCATGCTCCACTCCACATTACTGCACACTGAGTTTCGGTTGCCGGGAAACCACTGAAGCACCCATGATCATAAAATCATTCAAGAAATGCTGCATTTAAAATACTCTGGATGGCACTGAAGACTATGTGCTCCTGAACAACACCCAAGGATGATGGGTAAAGAGGAAATGAATCTGCTTCTCTCATGCAGGCTTCTCCGGGGATACCAGTAATGATGGTGTTAGTAACTGCGCCATAAAAAATATTAAAAAATAAAAGAACAATTCACTTTATAGCAACTTTCAACTGAATAATCCATCTTCCATCTTTTGTAAAGACGTTTGTCCCCCAACTGCATTTATGGCGTCACAGAGGCTTAACACCTGTAATTTAGGGTATGTTTGCGCCTCATGTAAGAAATCAAGTTAGGTGTTCTTTTATAATAATGACTGTGTCACTTACAAATTGTTGGTGTTTTGATGGTTCATGTAAACAGCCATTGTTGTGTAAAATAAATGTAGCCAACCAGTGATGTGCCAACAAACTCTCTTTTTATCATTTTGAGTTTTAAAAATTGGGATCTGCATTACATTTAATGGTGCATTAGATCAGTGTAAATACGGTAAAACAAAATTTGGAGTCGATATCCTGGACCAGAAAACTGGAAAAAGTTACATGAAAACAGCTTGGTAGAGATGGACAGAATACGTATTTTATTATGTGCCTTGCTGCATAAGAGCAAATGAATAGATTCTTTACATAGCAGTTACAGGGAAAGTGGTAGTGGTAGTGGTAGTGGTAGTAGTAGTAGTAGTAGTTATTGTCGCCGTCGTCTTGATGATCTGTATAAAGACTGGTTTGGTGCAGCTCTCCCATGCTACTCTATCCTGTGCAAGCCTGTTCATTTCTGAGTAACTACTGCAACCTACATCCTTCTGAATCTGCTTACTGTATTGATCCCTTGGTGTCCCTCTAATATTTTTACCCCACACATTTCCCTCCAGCACTAACTTTGTGATCCCTTGGTGACTTAGAATGTGTCCTACCAACAGGAGCCTTGGGGGGGGGGGGGGGGGGGGCAGCAGCCAAAAAATAAAGAATCACATTCTACATTCAAGGTATACAAAGGGAACATAAATATAAAAGAATAACAGAAGTGTGCTTGTGAGAGTTGTTTGATAACACTGACGATAACAGAAGCTATTAATACATTGGTCTGGTGGGAATCAATCCCAAGTCATATCTCACACATAAGAAGGGATCAAGGTCACAGCTATTATGTTGTGTAACAGGCTTTGTGACAGTATATTACATGTTATGGATCCAAACAGGCTGACTCTGGGTGTTCATTCTTACTAAGAACATTGGGGTTATTATGCCAACACAAGACAAGAAATAAGTACCTGTCAGGTGGTATGCAATGCAAATTGTCCTATAAATGAGGGAACTTTCAATGAAATAAAATTTACTAATGTAATGGAACAAAAACATAATTCTCCCAGAGAAGTCAGTTGATGAATTTCAAGAAAGAATAGTGTTATCAAAACAGGTAAATTCCTTTTTTAACTGAAGGTCTGTTGAAATAAAGAGCTAAAAATACATCCACTTGTTATTCTTTCATCGATCTTTTTTTAATTAAGATGTCAAGCGCACAAACGGTGCCGGTTTTTATTAAGAGTGGTTGCAATGACAACCACTAAAATGTGTAATTAGTTTATAGATAGTATCCACAAAGTTTTAGAAATAATGAATGAAAAAACTATAAAATTAGCAGCTAAAACAAGTGTCATGTTGATGCGATTCTATTTCTCTCGTGCTCCTAAAAGACTTAAAATTATTGCAATAAATTTTTCTTATGCCTGTAGCTTCTGTGCTCCATATGGAAATCTTATACACAAGGTAAGTGCAATTCTAAATCCAATCTGAAGGACATCCTCAATTTAACCATATTCACTACTAATAATTAGTGAATGCCTACAAGAACAAAAATACCTTTAACTGTTTCTTCTTTCTGCCATATGAATACTAAAGTTAATGTAGTTTAATGAGGTATTATATAATTAAATATACAGTAGTATATATCAAGTAAAAACTGCACTGTAATTTTTTCTCTCTTCTTCCTCCCAAAATATTCCAATTTAAAAATCTGATTGAAATACTGGAACATACAAAATAAAATGACATTTGTTGTATCTGTTCATCCACAAGAGAGTGGCAGCTGCTGTGAATGAACAATGAAGAGCTTATGACAATCTGCAATGCTCAACGTACTTAAACACCAAGTGGAAAAACAATCATCGAGCAGCACAAAAATCTTAAATAGTATGAAACAATTTTTGAATACCCATATGTAGAACAAGCAGTTTTCAAACTATCATGGATTCACTGCCGTAACAAACCCATTTCCAAGAGGAATGCCAATACTGACAATGATACAAGAAAAGGTAGGTAGTAATCAGTCTTTACTGCACCATACCACATTTCTTGGGTCAATGAATACTGCCAAAATTCAGTAATATTACAACTAAAGGTGATTTGCAGTTTTACAAGTTGGAAAAGCAAAACAAGCAATAATCAATATCATGAAGTACAAAATGGAAATCAGTCTTCAATACAATACCTAATGACTAACATTCTAAGATAAGATTTTGCTAGTTCGTTTACCCTCTATTGATTAAACTTTAACAGTAACATTAACTGCCTAAATGTTCCACACTATCTCTTCACTAGATCCTCTGGCATCCAAACACTATTTCTGATACAGCCCTTTGTGACAAATTAATTATTAAAACACTAATGTACCATTTCCACACATGTTCTAACTCAAAAAACATTTTTTCATGTGTTCTTAAATGATGAGCTATCACATTTTTACATTAATGGTGATAATATCCAAAAAATCTTGACTCAACAGTCTTTCCACAATGAATCAAATCTCACATTTATCCACATATCTGATCTTGACAAAATAATGTTGTGTAGCTTGAGAACTGCATATTTTTATCACCATCAATCCAACATCACATGAAATGTTGGGAACACAATTTTCTCAGAAATATAAAGAATCACAAAAATTATGAAACTATTGCGAAAAACTTAGGATGAAAAGCACTTACAATGTGATCCTTTATAATGACAATGCAGGAAAAGAGAGCCTGCTACTTGCCGCAAAGACATGTCAAAAGTAGCAGGCAGGCACTATTGAAAGACACTTATACATAGCTTTCGGCCACAGCCTTCATTAGCAAAAGAGAAACAGAGAAACACACCATTCACACACATAAGCAAGCACACCTCACTACACATGGCCACTAACTCTGGCAGATGAGGCCAGACTGCAACTATCATGAGAGATGGCAGCAGCAATCATCTGGAGAGGGGTGGGGAAGGTATAGTAGTGTACAAGTGGGGAGGGGAGGGGGGCAGAGCAACACATTTTGCCTGAGAGCGCAGGGTCTACAATGACAACAGGTGCGGCATCAGGAGGTTGGGGGGCTGGATGATGGGGATAAAAAGGGGCACAAAGAAGAGGAGTGGCGAAACACAGGTGGGTGCGTTGACAGAGGGCAGCAAACAAAGATGGGAGATGAGAATGGAGAGGAGACCACCCTGTGGCATAACAAGCAGCTTGCTTGATTTCAAGGGCTGCTTCACTACTTGTGCCATCTCGATCCTCATCTCAACCCCCAGCTTTTCTGAACTGCAGACAGTGCTTCCTGTGTCCACCCACCCATACACTACTATCCCTTCACTTCCCTGCTTCCCCCCCCCCCCCCCCCCCCTGGATTGCTGCTGCAGTCCCACATGATAGCTACATTCTGGCCTGAGCTTGAGCTGCTGGAGTGGGAGTTCACATGTGCATGAGATGTGCCTGCTTGTGTGTATGAATGGTGTGTTTTCTATTTCTCTTTTGCTGATACAGGTTGTGCCCATAAGCTGCGTGTGACTGTGTGCAACTTATAGCAATCTATCTCTTCCTATTCTGTTTTCCATTGTTTGAATCTTTATAATGAACTGTAAAAAATTGAGTACTATGACAAACTAATAAGTACAAAAATCTGCATGAATTCACTTACTTCCATCAACTTTGAGATCAATAGGAAATTCCACAGTCTTGACAATTTTTGAACAGCCATCCAATTTGTAATCAAACCATTTGAGGTGGAGCACAAGAACATACGGCAACTGTTCTAACGTCACTTGTTGCCAGGCTTCAATCTGCTGATTTGTTTTTGAACATGTAACTCCTTCCAATTGATCCTTCCCAACGAGTAATTCCAGTGCATCCTTCACAGATTGCGCTTTCTGTATGGAGGGAAACACATATTCAATCTGAAGTAAGCTACTTTTGTATCTGCACAAAAACATAATACATCTGCAGATGTTGTGTGCCCTCATTCCCCAATGCACACACACACACTCACACACACACACACACACACACACACACACACACACACACACAGAGAGAGAGAGAGAGAGAGAGAGAGAGAGAGAGAGGGGGGGGGGGGGGGAGAGGCAGAGAGATTTTTCATTTAGAATTATAGCTATTTGCTGCTACAGTTTTACAGAGCTGTTAGCGTTTACACAACAGTGCTATCAAGAACCAAATTATATGCGGGATGGATAGATGGAATACACCTAAAGCACTATACATCACTACTGGATAACATTGTTCTATCATCATACAAGATCAATTACAATTGTGGAGTCGCTGTGCCTTTTTCAACCTGGTACTTTTTGTGAATGTATATGTTCAATCTTATGCTTGTATGACAGCATAAAATAACCAAATAAATAACTAGAACTGCTTTGCATTTGTAACAGTTTTAATTATGAAATGAGGTAAGGGGCGGGGGAGGGTTGGGTAGGGAGGTAAGGGGTGGGGGAGTGTTGGGCAGGGAGAAGGGGGAAAAAGAGGGAGTAAATGGCGAGTGGTTGTGCAGGGAAAAGCGGGAGTAAATGGCGAGTGGTTGAGAAGGGAAAAGGGGGGAGGGAGAGTGTGAGTGTGAGTGGGGGAGGGAGAGTGTGAGTGGGGGAGGGAGAGTGTGAGTGTGAGTGGGGGAGGGAGAGTGTGAGTGTGAGTGGGGGAGGGAGAGTGTGAGTGTGAGTGGGGGAGGGAGAGGGTGAGTGGGGGGTGTGTGGATGGGCAGGGAAAAAAGTGGGAGGGGGAGGGTTTAGACAGAGAAAAGTAGAGAAAATGAGGACAGGAATAAAAAGCAGGAGGAGGACGACGACGGAGAAATTGGGAGGAGCAGGGGGCCACGAGGAGGGGGGGAGGAGCAGGGGGCCACGAGGAGGGGGGGAGGAGCAGGGGGCCACGAGGAGGGGGGGAGGAGCAGGGGGCCACGAGGAGGGGGGAGGAGCAGGGGGCCACGAGGAGGGGGGAGGAGCAGGGGGCCACGAGGAGGGGGGAGGAGCAGGGGGCCACGAGGAGGGGGGGAGGAGCAGGGGGGGAGGAGCAGGGGGCCACGAGGAGGGGGGAGGAGCAGGGGGCCACGAGGAGGGGGGAGGAGCAGGGGGCCACGAGGAGGGGGGGAGGAGCAGGGGGCCACAAGGAGGAGGGGAGGAGCAGGGGGGCGACGAGGAGGGGGGGAGGAGCAGGGGGCGAAGAGGAGGGGGGGAGGAGCAGGGGGCGAAAAGGAGGGGGGGAGGAGCAGGGCCACGAGGAGGGGGGGAGGGGCAGAGCCACGAGGAGGGGGGGAGGGGCAGAGCGACGAGGAGGGGGGGAGGGGCAGGGCGACGAGGAGGAGGAGGAGGAGGAGGAGGAGGAGGAGGGCGAGGAGGAGGAGGAGGAGGAGGAGGAGGGCGAGGAGGAGGAGGAGGAGGAGCAGGGCGAGGAGGAGGAGGAGGAGCAGGGCGAGGAGGAGGAGGAGGAGGAGGAGGAGGAGGAGGAGCAGGGCGAGGAGGAAGAGGAGGAGGAGGAGGAGGAGGAGCAGGGCGACGAGGAGGAGGAGCAGGAGGAGGAGGAGCAGGGCGACGAGGAGGAGGAGGAGGAGGAGGAGGAGGAGGAGGAGCAGGGCGACGAGGAGGAGGAGGAGCAGGGCGACGAGGAGGAGGAGGAGCAGGGCGACGAGGAGGAGGAGGAGCAGGGCGACGAGGAGGAGGAGGAGGAGGAGCAGGGCGACGAGGAGGAGGAGGAGGAGGAGCAGGGCGACGAGGAGGAGGAGGAGGAGCAGGGCGACGAGGAGGAGGAGGAGGAGGAGCAGGGCGACGAGGAGGAGGAGGAGGAGGAGCAGGGCGACGAGGAGGAGGAGGAGGAGCAGGGCGACGAGGAGGAGGAGGAGGAGCAGGGCGACGAGGAGGAGGAGGAGGAGCAGGGCGACGAGGAGGAGGAGGAGGAGCAGGGCGACGAGGAGGAGGAGGAGGAGCAGGGCGACGAGGAGGAGGAGGAGCAGGGCGACGAGGAGGAGGAGGAGCAGGGAGACGAGGAGGAGGAGGAGCAGGGCGACGAGGAGGAGGAGGAGCAGGACGAGGAGGAGGAGGAGGAGGAGCAGGACGAGGAGGAGGAGGAGGAGGAGCAGGACGAGGAGGAGGAGGAGGAGGAGGAGCAGGAGGAGGAGGAGCAGGACGACGAGGAGGAGGAGCAGGACGACGAGGAGGAGGAGCAGGACAACGAGGAGGAGGAGCAGGACTATGAGCAGCAGCAGGAGGAGGAGGACAGGGACGAAGGGTATGATCTTTAGCGTGGAAACTTTTTGGATCAGGCAAAAAGTAATCAAAAACATTTGTCATGAGCCTACAGTCCGTTATTCTCAGAAATGCTTCACTTTCTGCTCTAAACATCTTAGGAGTGTGAACAGATTACGTGTGTCTTTCACCAAAAGATATGTCAGCTTATTCTGAAGATGCAACCGACTGTGTTTCAATGTTTCCTTCATTGTACCTTGAGTATTTGTCTGCCTGTTTGCTAACAATCTTTTATCACTAAAAATACCTTCCCTCACGGTAGTGAAACCGTCTTCAAACTCTGTGTTGGCGTAGAGGTAACACTTATTTGCGTCATATTCCTTGATGTTTTTTCATAATAAATCTTACCAAAAATAGTGTGTTCTGCCAAATGTTTTTCTGGTAACAATAAAACTAAATTCTTTTGTAATACACAGACATAAATATGTAACTACAATATATGAGAATTTTAGTTCAAAAACATATGAAACAGCAGGATGTACATTAGATCTGCTACATGGCACACATTGGATTCGCTTCTATAAGGGAAGCGCAGCAGTAGGACTTTTGTTTATGGCACAGGTTTTTAGTTGTAAAACAGAACATTGAAAATCAGCACTTCAATATCTGCTCATTATTATTTTTATTATCTATTGTAAACAATGTCTAGGTTGGGCGGTAATATTATTGTACGGTGGTAGAGCGAACTCAAGTGTTTCCATAAGAAACTATTGTACTACTCATGCAGCATGATTTAAATTAATCTGGATGTCACACATGACAGCTGCGATGTCTGTTTGGCATCACATATCCTCTGTTATGAGAAACTGTTAAAAGCAAACCAAGAAGGCAAGAAGTTGATTTGCGTGTTACAAAGGTAAAAGAGCCGTAGTGGGTGGTTTTTGTAATTAACTACAAAAATTCATAGCTTAGTTGACGCAGTAAATTAATGGTCTCTGCAAAACATGTAAGATTTTATATTATTAGCTGTGCAAATGTGTCAGACATCAGCGCATTTAGGTGTCACTGGGACGGAGTTCTTTAGAAGAAGGTATATTCGTCACATATCATATCTAGTGTTTCAGTTCATTACACAGCAATGCGTCCACATTAAATTTTGTATGAAACTAATGAAAATCTTTACAGAGACACACTAAATGATGCAGGGGGCCTTCGGTAATGACTGCTGTAGCTGTACTCTGTGTTACAAATGGTTCTCATAGTTTTTAACAATTGCCGGATGGAAGTTTAAGGTGACCCTTGTTCAGAACGCTCTTTGACGTCTACCAATGACATTCAATTTCAGGAACGTCAATGAAACTGTGTGTGTGACAACTGAAGACTGGCTGTCTGAGAGATTGCAGAATAATTCAACATTTCAGTTGAATCACGTCAGGAAATCCTGACAGAGCATCATGGAATGCATCATGCTGCCATCAAGTTCGTCCCATTGCTCATTAGTCAAGACCAGAAAGACCTTCGCCTCGAAATCTGTGAAGAGCTTATGGACCGCACAAAAGAGAACAAGATGTGCCTTAAGAGAATCATAAATGGTGATGAGACATGAGTCTATGGTGACATTGAGACTGAGGTTCCATCTTCACAATGGTTTAGGTAATGTTATCCAACACCAAAACAAGCGTGTCAGGTCAGTTCAAATGTCTAGAGTAATGCTGACAGTTTTCTTTGACTCTGAAGAATTACTTCATCATGAGTTTGAGCCACAGTGACAAACTGTTAATCGATGGCACAGGCATCCTGGAACTACCTATGTTCCCTCCACAAGATACTGCTACTGTGGAGTCCCTGCTACATACACCACTTCTCTGAAATTGAATCCCTTGCTCTCCTGCACCTGCTATCCCAAGCACCTGGACCAGTATTCCAGGCATCACTTCAGTAAGTTATTCAACCTGCTGACATCCTACTGCCATCTTGGGGTACCACTATCCAAAGCCTACACTATCCACAGTGTTCCTCCTTGCCAACCCCTCATAGCACCCAGACCATGCCTAACTGACCTTTTCAACTTGTCACATCCCCAAAACTCCCTACCAACATTCAATTAAATCCAGTGTCAAAAGATTCCCATAAAACTGTTGTTAATCTTTCCACCAAGCCCCTCAGTTCCACATACATTTCAGTCCTATCTTAATGCCTCATGTTCAGCCCTGCAGCGAAATTTAATCATGTTGGACTCGTCAAAGAGCTACTCTCCTCCTGGTCCCTGCAATGGGGAACACTTCTTTGCCACCAATCCCTCATACCAAAGCCAACCTAATCCCAACACTGAACCCTGCCTCTCCCAGTTCAAATCAGCATCCATCGGTGATATTCTACCGATTATCTGACACCACCTTCTATAAACTCTGCCAGAATGATACCCCTGGAGTCCAACATAACCTCCAATCCCTGCTTAAAGCCTTAGCACTTCCTAGAACCTTGCCCTTGAATCCATTTGCCACCTCATCCTTTGCATATTCACCTTTCATACGTTCCACAAAATCCAGAAGCCCAACAATCCTGGACACCTCATTGCAGCTGGTTATTGTGTCCCCACTGAAAGAATTTTGGCACTCACTAAGCAACACCTCCAACTAACTGCCCATAATCTAGCCTCACACATCAAAAATAGCAACTACTTCTTTCACCAACTCACAACTATGCCCACCCCTTTACCTCCTGGGATCCTACACATCACTGCTGATGCTACTTCCCAATACACAGACATCCCTCTTACCACGACCGAACACTACCATTCCAAATGTCCTCCACACTCCAAATCCTCTACCTCATTCACCTTACTTGCTCTATCCTAACTCTCAACTACTTCTCCTTTGAAGGGAAGGTATACAAACAAATCTACAGCAGAACCAGGACATCCTCCTATCCTAACCTGTTTTATGGTCTGTCTAGAGGATACCTTCCTAGCCTCTCAAAATGCCAAACCCCTAGTCTGGTCCAAGTTCATTGATGATATCTTCATGATCTGGACTCTGGAACAAGACTCCCCATCTTCATTCCTTCACAACTACAACACCTGCTCTCCCAACAGATTCACCTGTTCCTCCTAAACCTAGCATGTCACCTTCCTAGATGTTGACTACTGCCCCCCCCCCCCCCCAATGACTCCATTCAAACCTCTGTCAACTTTAAGCCCACCAACAGCATTCACATTTCAACAGCTGTCATGCCTTCCGCACCAAATAAATCCCTCCCATACAGCCTGGTCGCCAGGGGACAGCATGTCTGCAGTGACAAGAACTCCCTTGCCCAGTATGCTGAGCGTCTTACCAAATCTTCCCTGCCATTTCCCCATGCTTACCCAATCCTCTCACCCCCCCCCCCCCCAAAGAAGCACATTCTTGTCCATCCCTATGCCACTCCCATTACCAAACCCTTGCCACTGGGATCATATTCATGTGGGTGACCCAGGTGCAAGACCTGCCCAATCCACCCACTCAGCACTTCCTATTCCCCTGTCACAGGCTTACCCTACCCCATCAAAGGCTGGGCCAACTGTGAAAGCAGCCATGTCATATGTCAAGTCAGCTGCAATCATCGCACAACTTTTCAACTACTTTTTATACTGGTGTGATTACCAACCAATTGTCCACCTGGATGCATGGCCAACACCAAACTATGGCCAACAGCAAAGTAGGCTACCCTGTGGTGCAACAAGCTGCTGAACCTCACCACCTCTTTGCCCAATGGCTCTTGAAGCTGCACCTGTTGGCATCTACTCCCTGCACACTCTGCCAGACAGTGCTCCCCCCCCCCCCCACCTCCCCACCACCACCAATAAGCTGCTAACCATTCCCCTTCCTCACCCCATACAGATTGCTACTTCCATTCTATGTGACAGTTGCATTTCGGTTCAAGCTACCAGAGATGGCAGCTGTCTGCATGCTTGCTTGTATGAATGAATGTGTGCGTGTGTGTGTGTTTCCTTTTCTGAAGAAGGTTCTGGCTGAAAGCTTTATCTGAAAGTATCTTTTTGTTGTGCCCGTCTGCATCTCAGTATGTCACCTTTACAGTAAGTAGCAATCTATCTTTCCGTTATATTGTTGTCACTCCACAGTTTACCATTTTAACTTTCTTGATCACGTTTCCTTCTATCAAATCATTCCCACAATTTGTTTTTCTCATCAGTTGTGGCTAGCGATATTTTATTTATACAACATGGATTTCACAGAGCAAATAAGTTTCTGAAACCCAAGACTCCTGTGACATTTACGATTTTCAATTGCCTAAGACGCAATAATCTACATCATACAAAAAGAAATAGAATTTTGTTAAGTTAGGATATGGAATACTACATGTATGTTATGCCATGAGCAATCATTTACATCATGCAACTCTTCATTAATTTAACATATTAACAGGAAACATTAGTTTTTGAATATACATGTCAAATTCTTCTTACTTCAACTACAAGCAAGGAAAAAGAACAACAATTACCTCTATGTCAAGCTGTAGGGTAAAGAATGGTTGAACGTTATCTGTGAACTCATCCCCAGCACGCTGAACACGAGAGCGGAGCTGTCCTCTGAATATATCTGAGATGGGAGTTCGTCCAAAGTCAGCGCGGCGAGTGATGGAGCCTCTATTCTTTGGACCCATTTCCTATGGAAGATTTAACAGAAAGAATATCTGAGGACAGATGGAGCAGTCAAATCCACACTTCAAATTAATACAAAATTCACATACGCTATTTGCATTTATTAATAAATCACATACAAGTTACTAACGAACTTACAATTCAACTGGCTAACTTTTTTAATTAGAAAATCATGGACCTGCATCTTACACTGTTTAGCTTTACAGCATATTAATGTGTAACGTTAGTGATACACAAACACAATAATGACAATGGTATGTTCAAAAGTTTAGCTTGGTCCTCCGTCAAGAAATTATCAATTATTTTACATTGATATTTTGCACCAGAACGAATTGGAAACATGCAGTTAAGAAAGCTGATTTGGAGTAAACTTATGGGAACTGTAACATCAATTAAAACCACTGTTACATGGATATATTAATTTAATGGAGTTATAAGATGCACAGCATATTTGGCATATTCCAGTTGTCTAAAAGAGGTTCCTTCTAATAAAATCATTGATAGAATTCAAAGTAATATTTCATTAAGCTCGTTAAATCACTCTTAAGGCTCTCATGCTGTAAGTATACAGGTACCTTCAACGATTTGCAAGGCTTTTGGAGGGTATTATGTGCTTCAGTGGTTTTGTTTGTGCATCCATATATGATTGTATATCATATGGTGTTGTCAGAATTTATCTAACACCATTATCATGTGACCTGATCATCTAAACGGTACAGTACAAGTACAGTGGGTTAAAGAATTGCACTGTTTAGAGCCCGAAGTTCATAGTCAACATATTCCCCTTCATCTTTACATCCATCCTTGCACAATGTGAAAGCATTTACCACGTCACAATACATATGAAATTGCAGAATTCACAGAGTGTAATCACACAGCCTTAAACATGTATCACAATATATTGATATAAAGTGGGATGCAGCCTTGTTACTGCAACCTGATGAACGGGCCACCTCTGGCAAAGGCATGGTAAGACATTCATTTTTATTTGGGTCTATAGACAGGAAAGTATAAAATCTCCTCTCACAGTCTGGGCTTTCATTGTGTCAGATATCTGATGATAGCATCACTGATACAACCAAAATAAAGAGAGAACTCATTCAGGGTGTATAAGTGGACAAGAAAAACAAATTTTTCTGGATTTTTCCCTGTTAAAATACAGCTTTTCTCACCTGACAATACCCCAAATGAAAGTACATTTTTTCCATGTTGTTGTTGTTGTTGTGGTCTTCAGTCCTGAGACTGGTTTGATGCAGCTCTCCATGCTACTCTATCCTGTGCAAGCTTCTTCATCTCCCAGTACCCACTGCAACCTACATCCTTCTGAATCTGCTTAGTATATTCATCTCTTGGTCTCCCCCTACGATTTTTACCCTCCACACTGCCCTCCAATACTAAATTGGTGATCCCTTGATGCCTCAGAACATGTCCTACCAACCGATCCCTTCTTCTGGTCAAGTTGTGCCACAAACTTCTCTTCTCCCCAATCCTATTCAATACTTCCTCATTAGTTATGTGATCTACCCATCTAATCTTCAGCATTCTTCTGTAGCACCACATTTCGAAAGCTTCTATTCTCTTCTTGTCCAAACTATTTACCGTCCATGTTTCACTTCCATACATGCCTACACTCCATACAAATACTTTCAGAAATGACTTCCTGACACTTAAATCTATACTCGATGTTAACAAATCTCTCTTCTTCAGAAACGCTTTCCTTGCCATTGCCAGTCTACATTTTATATCCTCTCTACTTCGACCATCATCAGTTATTTTGCTCCCCAAATAGCGAACCTGCTTTACTACTTCAAGTGTCTCATTTCCTAATCTAATTCCCTCAGCATCACCCGACTTAATTCGACTACATTCCATTATCCTTATTTTGCTTTTGTTGATGTTCATCTTATATCCTCCCTTCAAGACACCATCCATTCCGTTCAACTGCTCTTCCAAGCCCTTTGCTGTCTCTGACAGAATTACAATGTCATCGGCGAACCTCAAAGTTTTTATTTCTTCTCCATGGATTTTAATACCTACTCCAAATTTTTCTTTTGTTTCCTTTACTGCTTGCTCAATATACAGATTGAATAACATCGGGGAGAGGCTACAACCCTGTCTTACTCCCTTCCCAACCACTGCTTCCCTTTCATGTCCCTCGACTCTTATAACTGCCATCTGGTTTCTGTACAAATTGTATATAGCCTTGCGCTCCCTGTATTTTACACCTGCCACCTTTAGAATTTGAAAGAGAGTATTCCAGTCAACATTGTCAAAAGCTTTCTCTAAGTCTACAAATGCTAGAAACGTAGGTTTGCCTTTCCTTAATCTTTCTTCTAAGATAAGTCGTAAGGTCAGTATTGCCTCACGTGTTCCAGTAAGCAACAGTATACTTTCCCTTGAAGATATGAAACTAATCAATCCTTTGAATCGTAAAAAGTTTTATACTCCGGTGTAGAGCTTCCCGGCACTTTAGGAAATGGAACTTTACAAAACACAACACATTTTAAAAAGATCTTTGTACTTCATTATTCCTTCTGTCCCTATCACATTTTGCAAATCAAATCCGTTCATGTTTTCCAGTCTAGATTTCACTTTTGGTGCTGCCTTTAGCTTGATTTGCACTGTGCTTGTTATTAAATTATGATCTGACCCCATTTCAGCTCCTTGTAAGGATCATACATCATTGTTTTTATATGTTTGCTATCTATGAGAACATGATCAATCTGATTTGCTGTTTTAACACCATGTTTCTTTATGTATTCTTTTATGAGGGAAGGTAGTACTGTTAATGATCATATTTGTTGATGCAGTGAAATTTATCAGCCGAATGGCATTGTCATTTCTTTCCTCCTGCACACTTTTTCCAATAGCTGGTCTGAAAATATCCTCTTTCCCTATTGCCTATTACTATCTTGATACCAGTTTTGGTAGTTTGTTTCACAGGTCTGATAAGTTTTCATAGAAGTTATCCTTTATTACATCATCTTTGTCATGAATTGGTGCATGACAGTTTATTAGTGACAAGTTGAACCACTTGGACCTGATTCTAAGATAGCATAGTCTTTCATCAATGGCTTCAAACTTTATTACTGAAGGTAGAAGATCATTTAGTACACAGAAGGCCATTCCAAATTCGTTATAACCATTTTCTTTACCACTGCTGAATATTGTGTTCTTACCCATATCTTGTATATTCTGATCTAATAGTAGTTTTTCCTGTATTGCTGCTATTGCTACATTGTTAATGTCTAGTTGTTTGCAAAGTTTTCGGAAGGATCCTGTTTTAAACATACTCTGTACATTCCATGTTCCAACTCTCATATTTAATTTCCACTGCAAGGTCATCATATTTTGGGGTCCATTTTTCATCCGAGGCATATGTGAGATATTCGTAATATTAGAGTTTTCCATAGCTGGGTTATTAGCCCTGCGTACAACCCCAACCTGGAGGACTGGGTCTTTTTCTATACGGGTGTTCCTCCCTTAGCCTTTGTAGATTCCTCTACCTAGTACAAGGCAGCAGTGCTGATTTTGGCCCATCCAGAGAATTTTATTTCCTCAGGGCCCGTCATATCTGTTGAGCTTTCTCCTACCCGCCACCTGGGGAGTCACCCATTAGGCAGCCAGCAAACTCCAGAAAAGTGATGGTGACTTTTTTTCCTTTTTGTTCTCCCCCCCCCCTTTTTTTTGCAGAGTACAGTGGACAGTGGTCTGACAGAGCATCACTGATTAATTGGAGAGTACACCAATGACTAGCTCTTACAGCCCAGTCAGCCAAGTCAAAAGAGGCAGACTGGAAGGGGGGGGGGGGTATTTGTTAAACTGCATTAAATTTCCTGGTCCTAGCCATTTTCCCTCTAAGAATGGATGGTAGTTTCCGCATTGCAGAGGATGGAAAGACTGCAAATTATTAAAAATAGAGTTTTAATTGTATGAAATTGATGTTTATGATGATGATGGGTTAGGAATAAATAATAAATGTTTGTACCACATCTAAGTCCAGTAGAACCATATTAAAGGACACATTGTGTCCACAGCAGTAAATGACTGGAGGGGATTTTTTTTTTGGGGTGGGGGGGTGGGGTGGGGGGGTAGATGCACCAGGAAAGGAGGCAGCTGGCCAGATTGTGGTCATGCACTTCCCTCCTTCATAGGTCTACGATTTGAAGAACCAACACTGGTGATTCCAGACACTCTCCACCTCACTGTGTCACAAAAGGCCACAGCACAGTATCTCACAAACTTATACCGGCCTTTCACTGCTCGTCTTACAAATCATTGGTGACGCAGTGTGCAACACATGCAGATGTAAGTTGCTACATGGAGATATGAAACTAATGCAGAAAAAGCATATGGACAGTGTCTTAAGTATATATCTTCACATTGTTCTATGTTACTATTGGGAAAATTGATTCTCTAGTAATCTTGTCCAGCAACAATAGAATTCTTCCGGGAAAGGCAACTTCCCCAGCACAACAACAGACCATTTTCAATTTACATACAGACTATACCTCCCTAACATTTCCTGTCCATTTCTCTTATGCTTGTTTTTATATTGTGTTTTTTTTTTTTTTGTTTATTGAGTGAGTACTTACTACTACCTACTGTTAAGTTAACTTCTATGAAAAACAGTCCTATAAACAATGGCTGAGAAGTGCTTAATTTGTAAATGTTATGTCAGTGATTTGGTGTTGAGGGGAAAGGAAACAGTTTGGTAAATGTGGCATCTTGCTGCTGTCTGTCATTGACAGCATATTGTTAAGTAATGTAACAGTGTTGCAGTCACTGGGTGGTAAATGAATGAATGGAAAATTCCTGCAATTCTCTCATTAGTAACTGTGTAACTGGTGAACAGCATAAATATATTCAATTCAGGAATTGCTGGCACTTGCAGGGTGGGCTACACTGAGTGTATCCGCGTACTACATAGCAAGATGGGTGACAATGTCTGGTGGAAGAGGACTGATAATGTTCAAACCCAGAACAGTAATCCACTGTAATATATTGCCTGACATATGTTGATATATTTGAAGCTCCGTAACACCTGGGTGACCTACTGCTGCTACAGAGCAAGCCAATTTAAGCCTCTGGGTCTCTTCAGATGTTGGGAGAGTCAAGTCTGGGATAATGCATTTGATACCCCTAATGTTGTGAAAAATATTCCATCTATCGATAATGGAGACAATGAAACCAACACTGCGAACAAATTTCACAAGCATCTTACAATTGGAACAGGCTCTTCAGTGTGGTAGACAGCTGACAGCTCCAGCTGCGAAGCTTTTTTTGCACAATAGCTCACGCAACGACTGCAAGTAAGTATTCACTCAATACCGTATTTACTCGAATCTAAGCCGCACTTTTTTTCCGGTTTTTGTAATCCAAAAAACCGCCTGCAGCTTAGAATCGAGTGCAAAGCAAGCGGAGGTTCTGAAAAATGTTGGCAGGTGCCGCCACATCTAACTTCTGCCGTCGAATATATGTAGCGCTACACAAGCATGCTTTGTGGGCACAAAGATAAATACTGGCGCCAAAACTTTTTTTCTCCACCCCTTGTTTCGGCCACTGCATTTTCTTACATTATCCAACGAAGTAAATACAAATTCCGTATTGTTCATCTTCGAATGTAGCAGAATTTCAATGTACTACGAAAATCCGACTGGCAAGACTGTTAGGGATGTTTGTCAATATGGCCAACTCTACGTTCAGAGTTTTTTCCTACCTGTGAGAAGAGATGGTTGCTAATAGGAACCTGATGAAATGTGAATCACATGCAGTATTCTCTTCACCATAAGAATAATACGAAAATAAACATTTTGCCATGTATTCTTTCGTGTTTGCTGCTATCTCATTTAAATCCTGCATGCCTAATAAACTACGAAACTAGAGTGAAACAACAGCAAACGCGGAAGAATATATGTATCGTGTCATGATTATATTCGTATCATTATTATGCCTAATAGTGATATAGTCAGAAATGAAGCACGGCAACTGACTCGATTTTAAATGTAAGATGACTAATTTCTGTGCAGAATTTGATGTACTAAATAAGCGGCCGCAAAGATTTTCAAACGGAGAAAAATTTTCGCCTAACTCTCGTTCAGAACATGTTCTGTCATACACAGTCTATTATTTGGTTCTTGTTGATCATTATCAAAGAAAGCAGCAGTGTAAGTAACACCAAATAGCAGTCTCTTGCCATTGTTTCGCTACTGAGACGATTCCTCTTTTAAGCGGCGGTAGCGCGCATAAAGCAAGTCATGCCGCGAGCGGCGACAGGCCGTAAATACGCACTATCAGAATGCGACAAACAATGCATGACACAGTACAGTAATGCATTTTCAGCTTAGAGTGACGTAAACACCTATAACAAAGAAAACGGCACTTATCAGATCAAAGCAAAATAAGCAATCGATTCAAACCAGACGAAGCACGTGAAAAAGGAAGGGTACCCGTATAAATACGGACGGAGCGCCTGACGCATAGCAATGGCTACCTGGTAAAGCTTAACTGCTAAGCTTACGACTCGAACCAACCTACTGTAGCTGTATCGTCTTTCATTCGACCTAAATTGTGTCTCATATTACAACGGACCAACTTTGTTTCGATTTGGAGGTGCGGCCTAAAACTTTTCTCTTCCCTTGAATTTAGAGTCTCAAATTTCAGGTGCGGCTTAGATTCGGGAAATATTTTTTTCCTTTATTTCGAGTCTCATTTTTCAGGTGCGGCTTAGATTCGAGTGCGGCTTAGATTCGAGTAAATACGGTAACCTGAAAAAAAAACAAAAATGGGCTCAGTGAAGTTATTTTGACTACTCTCATGACTGCAACAGCTAGGAAACGCTGGAGAGGTAAAATCAGTCAGAAGACTGAAAAGAGATTACAGGGCTCATGGTGGTTCGAAGAATGCTACAACGGCCATACAGGATGACTAAAAATGAATTTCCTTTCCAGCATTACAGAACAGTGTGCAGATTTACACCAGTTCTGTTCATACTCTTTTCTTGTGTTAGCATTATAGCTCCACTTAGCACCTCGTACCTCTATTCAATGTAATTTTCACACACATTGTGGAAAATAACACCCCCCCCCCCCCAACCCCGTCCCAGGAGTGTTGGCACCTGCGTCACCAGTGACTCACGAGGCGAGCTGCAGAAGAACCAGTACAGCTTTGTGGCATACCCTGCTGTCACTTCTTGTGATGTGGGGTAGGGGGAGTGGACAATCCTTTACTCTTCTGTTTGCACACCTATGGAGGAGGAATGTGCATGACCAGAAGCTGGCGACTTGCCTTTCCTCAAGCATCTCCTCTTCCCCCTGCCCCTCTCACCCTCCTGCACTGAATAATATTACTTTTTCGTTCTTTCCTTTTCTTATGTGTAAGCTATATGTAAATTGAATAGGTTATAGACACCGACAAAGATAAATTAGTGAGTTGTTTTGTGGCAAGGGTAACGTTTTGATACATCTGTATGAAACAAAATAAGAAATACTATCTTCAATTTATTAATTCCTGTATCTTCACCTTTTTGTTTTGATAAGTGGTAGGGTATGGATGTATGTTTGGATCCGTCGTACCAGCTTTGTTAAAAAATGTGTATTTCAACCATACATTAAAAGTGTTCTAAAAAGTTATTAGAAAAGCAAAATTTATTCACACATTGAAGAAGTACACCCTTATCTGTTCATCATTTTGCTCACTGCCGAGATCCTGCATCAAGAGGTTCAAGGCAGACAGGAGTAATTTGTGCGAACAGTGGAGGAGCAATCCTGCATCGACGTTGTCACAATCAAGACTACACTCAATGGAATTAATGTGAAGCAGTGCATAACACAAATTATGAACACTGACCTTGAAAGCATTGATATTGAAGGTCTGCTGATATTGGCATCAGTTGAAGTTCACCCTACATTCTGCACAGATTCATAAATTACCTTTAAATTTCTTTCAACTATTCTTTCCAATTATTCCAGCAATTATTAATGAACAATTTCCATCCCCCCCAGAAATACTTACTCACTCTCCTCTCTGTCACATCCCCGGAATACTATTTATCATGTAATAGTTATATGGCACTAAAATGTGGTACACGTTTCATATTTGTTCTTAATCCACTTCATTTAACAACAAACATCAATTTTATACCGTTAATACACTATTTTTGACAGTCTGAAATTTTTACATCCCTTGCAATGTAGAAACCATTAGTCCTAGAGAAAAAACAAATAAGACTTTTTTTAGGTCATTTAATGCAGTTTCATTTTGTACTGGGAAACATTTTCATTAAAAGTCATAGTTTGAGATATTCAAGGAAAACAAAAAAATGACTTTTAAATGCTAGCACTCTGCTGGTCACGATTTTTAGTATTCATCACACACACACACCCCTACCACTGCGACCAATTTTCCTTTGTTGAATGGACTGTTATAACACTAACTTACTGGCACATTTACACAGTAACATGAAGTAGGACCTTTTACGAATTCCAAAAATCTGCTCCACCTGGTCCTCTTCCAGTCAGAAAGCTACCTTCCTGGATGTCTGTCTCTTCTCTGATGACTACAACAGAAATCTCTACTCTTACAAACAATCCCCCCCCCCCCTCAATACCTCAACTTCTACAGCAGTCATCTGTTAATATTCCAAGGTGTCCTTTATCTACAGGGACATAAGACTTCTCTCAATGTTGACAACCTTAGCAAAGCTTTTACAGACACAAGACCCTGCCCATGTACTCCAGTAACAGATACCACTGCTTCATGTAACAACAACAAAACAGTCACCACATAAATAGGTAAATGACTTTATGCTTTCCTTATCGCCTTATATCAGCAATGCTTTAAAAAATTCAGTGGCAGCACTTTTGTTTACCATGTTGTGCCTTATAATGAGGGACATCAGTCAACAATCCTACCCTCACTCACCAAATGGTATTCAGTTTCACAACCAATCCTTTTCCATCCTTATTCCACCCATGCAATTAAACCTTTTTTGCTAGAGATCATGCCTTATTGACAAATAAGATGCAGGACTTTGCTAATAGACTGCCCCGTAATCTAGAATTGGGGTCATGTGTCCAGCATTTTCTACACTGGCGAATAAAAAGTTTTTGTGATGCCTGCAATTTTTGAACTGATTCTGGGTTATTTGGCATTGCTAACTGCAAAAATGCCATCCATTTTGTTCTAGCAGCTCTAGTTTATGACACACTGATTATATTATATGTTCTCTTACTCACTGCTTTATTTTTACACCATCATTGATTGCATAATATTAATTTATTTTATCCAAGCTCTATTCATCACAACAACATGAATAGAGCTTGGATAAAAACCAATTAGTATCATGCAATCAATCAGTTCACAAACTTTATATTTGTTATATTGTACATTAGGTACTGCATTTGGAAATCACAATGTTTTCAGCATTGTCTTACCTTCCATGCTGTTTCATCTTCATCTTGACTCTGTCCTGCATCACCATTTGCAATATCGCCATTGCTCAGGTTTGTCTGGGAATTGTCTTGGACAAGTTTCATAAGCTGAAGGGAAGAGCACAACAAAATTAAAGAAAAGATTATGACTAGCTCACTGAACAAACTTGGTAAACCATTAGAAACAGCAAAAGTGCACCAATGATATCTGCAGTTCTTCCACTGCATGCTGCAATTGGCAATTCATTATACTTGGTCATGGCCCAATCGCATAATCTTAGTTGACACAAATATTTGGACATTTCTTCCAAATTTCACTATCTCCGAGGTTTTGTTTAGGTTGGGACCCAATAGCAATTTTAAATTGATGTGAGGGACACAAGTAGCAATGCAATTTATAATCTTGGCAGTCACAAATATCTTGTCCCACATATAAATCACCTTACTAATTGGACTGTAATCACAGTTGATGTGCTGCAGATGCTCTACTTGAAGCAGAGATATTTGTTTTCTTTAATATTGTACATCTTTGGTGGCAACAATTACTATAACTACACTTAGTCGTCGGTTATTGTTGGTGGTTCTCACTTCGAGCAGACACACAAATTTATTCACTTATTGTGTGCGTATTGTGTTCTCTGCCTTATTGTCAAACCTTGAAAGTATATTCAAGTAACTTTCTCTTTTACTTTAGACCATTCATTTAGAAAATAACTATATTTCATCAGTGGAAATCTTTATTTTCATTCTTTAGGACATAGTTGTCCCAATGTACCACAATGGTAATTTGTGTACTTGTTTTTGAGTGTCATGAAATCGTTACTATTAGGTAAAAAAACGAGCAGAATGGTATTTAAAATTCAGTTGAAAATATATTATCTTTCATTTTATTAAATAAGTGGAAAAAATTTGTACTGGTATAATTTCAAATCTGCTTTTAGGTCATATGCTCCAGAAAAAGAGAATTTTTCATCACCGATGAAAGTGTTATGCAGATTTTGGAGGCTTGCAGTAGTGATGAAGCAGATAATCTGTTACTGGATGAAGAAGATAAAATTTTTCTTGAAGGAGATATAGAAGATGAAAGAGAACATGCTATTATAGAAGATCCTGAAAAATAAATACGTAGCCCACCTAGCAAAGGAAGGCATACAGAGGAAGTATCAGAACCAAATGCTGAGGTACTCGATTCCCTTCCAGATTTACCAGAATTTAAATGGTCCAGAACTTACCAACCAAGACAGTTCAGTGATAACACGAATCATGAATTTGGGAAGTGCTTTTGTTTAGTGTCAGTGAAAATCGTGAAATGCCACAGCCATTTGAAAGTTTTTCTTTCAATATTGGCCTAAAAGATTTGGTGCATGATATATTACTTCCTGAAAGTATTCGGTTCGCAGAACAATCAGACAACGCATTCAGCACAAATGAAGATGAAATCAAGGCATTTCTTGGTATGAACTTGGTAATGGGGTACTTTATTTTGCGTACATTTAGAAGCTGCTGGGCAACTGAACCCGATTTAGGTGTTCCTTCTATAGCTCAAATTATGCCACTACATCAGTTTGAAGAGATTCGAAAGTACTTACATTTTTCCAACAATGCAGATCAGTCAATAAAGGAAGACTGCACATACAAAGTGAGACCTGTAATTACCCATTTGAACAAAACCTTCCAGGAATCTCTTAGTGCAACTAGGGCTCAATATGTAGATGAGCATATGATCAGATTCAAAGGACGTAATATTATGTGACAGTATGTCCAAAATAAGCCAGTCAAATGGGGTTTCAAAATGTGGTGCAGATGTGATTCGGAAACAGGGAGAAATTTATATAGCTTTGCAGTATCACCTTGGTTTACAAAATATCAGATCATGTGGAACAGTGCACACCAAACGTAAAAACACCCCAAAGACATTCCCTCCTGAGAAGGAAATGAAAAGAGGTGATTCATACAGTCTCAGTAGCAATGGTCTGACAATCCTCAAATGGATGGATAACAAGCCAGTTTTTCTACTGACTAATTTTATTTCCCCAATACCATGTACAACAGTGAAGAGGCATCAGTCTGATTCTTCTGAAAAGATCAATGTTCAGTGTCCTCTTATGATAAGAAAGTACAACAAGTGGATGGGAGGGGTGGACCTTATGGACCAGAAGAAAGATCGACAGGAAGGCAAAGATTAAGTATTACCTGAGAATTTTCTTTGATCTTCTTAACATTGGTGTAAACAATGCATATGTAATATATTCAAAATTGGCAGAAGAATCAAATCAACACTATCATCCCTGGAGTTCAGACAATGCATTGCGAGAAATCTAATTGGAAATTATTCAAGTCGACAAAGGAATTTATCAACAGTAGTGAAAACATGAAGAAGGTTCAGACCTGTTGCAATCCAGAGTCCAGAGCACAGAATGATAAAATCAGACATAAGGAAGAGATGTGTTCATTGTGCTTCAAAGTGTGTTGAAAATCGCACTTACAATATTTGTGAACAGTGTGGTGTTAGTTTATGCTTTACTGCAAGCAGAAACTGTTTTGCAGAATTTCACATCAGACAGACAACACATACACAGCCTCTGTAATTTTTCAATGTATTAAGTGTAATGTGTTCTGTAAATGTCCTTTAAGGACCACAGGGACAAATATGTCCCACCTTTTTTTTAGCAGTACAAATAAAAATGTTTGAAATAAGAACATATTTTGTTTATAAAACCTCCAGTTACCACAGAGCACTTTAGTTTTCTTATGTACCTGAAAGGGTTAATGACATTTATGTGCATTGGGCATTACAAATTAACAAAGTGACTGGCTAACCACATTTTACTATGATTGGTAACATTAACTTCCCATCATTCATTATGCGAACTGTAACCAACAACAACAACACCTGTACAACGAAAAAGCATTGGACAACATAAGTGCACTTTTACCTTGGAAACAAATATCTATTTTACATATTCAGGCATATATTCTTACTCTACTCTAGGCCCTTTCTCATTAATTAAGTGTTCCAGATGTTTATATTAAAGCTATGTAGTTTTACTTCCATTCTTATCCATCTCACTTTGGTGGGTTGTAATAATTATGTAGTAACACAAACTTCAGTTCTTTCATCATAACACAAACTAATCAACAGGCTACACAAAGCACAGATGAAAAAAGTTGTTAACTGTCACTCAAATGAGGACATATCATTAAGCCCATAAAATTGACATAAAACACAAGGTAAACATCTGTGACATTGGAGGAGGAATAGTTTCCTTAATCTCCTGCCTCTGTAGCCACTCTTAATGAAAATTCAATGTAAGAGATTAATTTTTATTAACATAAACTGATTGCTATAAAAATGAATAATAAATTTTATCAAACCTCCTGCATCTCGTCATTCAGTGCATTGAGAAGGCAGCTTAAAAATTCTTCTGCATCTTCCTGACGACCTTCAACTTTGAAAGTATTACTTCGAATGCTATTTAACATCTTATAAATGTAGCTGGGTTCAAATGCAATGCCACTTTGTACTTCAATGGTACCATCATCCTTGCGTTGTGCCTTCTCTTTACGGCCCACACGGGAGGTGACAGGCATAGGTTGGAACTCATTTACAAACTGGACTCTGTAAATGCAAACTTCAAATCAAAACATGATCTAAATTTCTATGGGATCACTTAACATTACTTGTGTTATCAAAAACGCATACCCCATACAAACAATTTTTCACACTGGATTAGAAATAACTGTAATTTATTTAGTATGTTATGAAAATGTCAAAAGAGAAAAAAAAATTAGTTTAATTGAATGATATAGTTACTGAGATATATATACTTTCAATTCCTTAGCAACATGCCAAATTCTGTAGTTTACAGTAACTTCTTTTAAACCCTTCTTTCATTTTCATTTACATCAGGCTATTTAATTTCTCATTTACTGTGCGGCAGCCTACTTCCCAAAATTACTTTGTTACAAGATCAGAATTCAAATCCTATATGCTGCATACCAGCGAGTTTCTTTAACCCATCAGTCACAATGTTCAAGAATTTTAAGTGACCAGTTTCTTTCCTGGGTCATGATCTCTCCCCCCCCCCCCCCCCCAAATAAATCACTAATTACTTCATGTGTTTTTCTTATGGTTTTTACAGGAAAATATCAGCTTTGTAACAAATATTATTTTTGTTAAAAGTACATCCACATCGTACATTAAAACTGAAATTTCATTTTCATTATCTATTCTGCATCTTTTATTAACAATAAGTATAGACTCTGTCGCTTTAATCGTTAACTTAGTCATTTGATGGTAAACAGAGCCAAATGGCAGACATAATTTGATAAATGTATTTCAGTGCACTCACATGCTATCAATTATAGGTGTAGAAGACGAACTCATCCTGTTTGTTGCTGATGGTACTGGTAGTGCCTTCATAAGATTGTAAAATGGAGGGCATGCCAACAGGGCTTGGAGAGTTGAATTGATGTAGCACCAATTGCTGCGATTTGTCAAACCACGTGGCTGGAGACTTATGGCACGGTGATCCAGCTGATACTGTGATAGGAATTCTAAACGAAATGCAACCACACATATAGAATGACTACATGAAATGCAGTTTACATATTCACCACTGATTATATGCAGTCTAAAAAATAATTATTATATGAAAAATGAATTAAAAATGAATCAATTATTATGAAATATCACTTAAAAATTAACCACGATGTATTAGATTCAGTAGGAGGGTCAATCACATACACGATTCTGAATCACTATTGATTCCTCTAAGTAAAGGATTATGCCGCACTGCAATATTGTACAGATTTCCACTGAGTGGATTTGCTCTGACAGTAGTGAAAAACTATTGTATTTTCAATACAAGAGATCACACAAACCCCAAATGGAAGAAAACCTCAAGTAACAGGTATTTGAGGTCATTAATCTAAGTGTAATAGCATAAAGTACACACAGCTCTCGTTCACAGCTGGAGTTGGGTGCATCAGATTTATGGAACCAAAATTTCTGTCTATTTTAGTTGAAAGTTAATGTTGATCTTTAGGGTTGGTTGCATGTTCTGTGAAGTAACACTGTAGTCACATGAATGCCACGAGAAACAAGAAAAATATTGTGTTGAAGTTACAGTGGTTTTGTTTTTCGACATTAAGTCTGGTCCACAACGTACATACTCAGAGTGTATATGAGCACATATAGGTAATGAAATTGGACTTTCCGGAAGATACTTTGAGTCATTTATTAACTTTTTATTAATGAGCCAATGTGTCTTTCACTTACTGCGGCAAGTACTTGATACAAAGCTACAGAAGAATTAATTCTTTTGGCAACAACACAGGGTACAGCCATCATCAAAGTTACATTACTGCACTGTAACTATGGGTACAGACAACACTGTCCGCTACAGACATAATATGGCTCTTTTGTAGATTTCTGATTTACTCGTAGTCTTCGTAACAGCACAAACAAATGGCTTTGGGTATAAGAATGTAAAACAGAATTCATACACAAGTTTTAGTCTCAGCTTTAGAGAACATACACATACTGATTCAAATGAAGTAGAAGGCAACAGAATTTGCTATTTTCTGAAATGTGATTGAAGTGATTACAAATTATGATCAAGGCACTACGATGTAGGTGACAGTTTGGGGGATCCCAAAATGCCATACAACAAAACAGGCGAACAAAATAAATATGACACTATGACAGCAAAATGTGTAACTGA